>NC_089766.1:11958507-12183507 GCF_040412425.1 Macrobrachium rosenbergii | reverse complement strand
AACGCTGCGTACGAAAACAAAGAAATAGATTTATAGAGATAGGACTTTCGGATGTTTCGGAGAAAGATATACACCCACGAAGACGATATGATGTCGAAAACATTACGTGGAAACGGCACCTATAATTCTATAACAGCTTCCCTCCCAAAGCTACATACGAAAACAGAGAAATCGACTTTATATAGATGAGACTTCCGGACGTTTCGGACTAAGATATGCACCCTTGAAGACAATTTGAGATCGAAAACATCTCGTTTAAGCGGCCCCTATATGTCTTGCGTACTCAACAACGTGGAAGAACAATAAGGAATCAGATAAAATAAAGATAAGACGACACTTTCGATAAGATAGAATGACTCATTTACTTGTAATTCCTTTTATTCGGGACGTATTTTACGTGCGCATGCGTTTGTCCAAATCTTGAGCTCTACAACACAAACTCGAGTACTCGACGCGGATGAACGATAAGAACGATAGAAGCAAAATTGATAAGACAACATTTACGTTGGGATAAATTGCTAATTTAAGCGTGTTTCAAATTAATGCGTAACATAAAAACAATAATAATGCTTAATATTAGAAATATATAACTAATTTGTTTAAGAATTGTGCATTCTCGGAAATACTCAATACAGAAATTACTAATTTGTTTGTTTTAGGGTAATCATCGAAATACGATAAACATATGAAACATAAATATGCAGGAGAATACAAAGTTTAATAAAAAAAAATAATTCTATGAACAATACCAGTAGCTTATATATATTTTTATAAACAATACCTAATAATAAATATAAGTGAATACTTACTGCCACGATAATTATTCACTTGTGTAATTCACCTGAAACTATAATTCCTAATATGCAACCTATATCATCAGATAATTAATTGTTTTAGAAAACTGGTAGTACTTATGTTCATTATATCAGAGAATATTGCGTAAAATTCCCAACACGTGAGTACGTCAGTCTGTCTGACCAGTCATTCACACCATTCACTTCTTTACGGGCTGCTGAAGAGCAAGAGCCCGTGCCAGCACAAGGTTGGATAAATCTAGGTGGTAGTACCATTCACATCTAAAGACATAGAACTCCCAGTCATTCTGTGTGTTCCCCAAATTCCTTTAAAGTTTTCCTGGTTAAAATATGCCAAGATAGATCCATTGTAAGAAAGGAATTACAAAACGACCCTCTCTCTCTCTCTCTCTCTCTCTCTCTCTCTCTCTCTCTCTCTCTCTCTCTCTCTCTCTACTGTTGTGTTCCCTTGCCCCCATTTCTTTTAAGCGTGACGTATTTATTCTTTTTATCTCGTCAGCCAAGACACTGATATGCAGACGACTGTTATTGTATTAACAAGGATGAGTGTTACTATGTCAGCCCGCAGAGAGAGAGAGAGAGAGAGAGAGAGAGAGAGAGAGAGAGAGAGAGAGAGAGAGAGCCAGCTATTTTCATCACGCTCCGCACCTTAATCTGATGATTAAAATTGCCTGTATTCGACACTCAGAAGTTTCAACTTCATTGCAATGGAAATCAAACATTCTGAAAGTGAATCCAGACATTGTAATAGGACTCAACCTGTTATCACAGGAATCATAAGCACTGCAATGCGACTGTAACCACGTTCAGTGAACTGTTACAATTCTATGCAGATAAACCCTTGACGATTAAAAACACATAAAGAATTACATCCCAGTATAATAATAACCAACTGAACAGAGTATCTAGCCACTACTTCATACAGCCTATAATCTTTCGGCACAACCTTCCAACCCACTCGATAAGGGCAGGAGAGCAAAGCTAACTTGAGAGGAAGTGTGGATAGCGGTAATCACAGCCGCAAGAGGGAGAGATAATTGAGGCTTTCCCCTAAATATGCTTCACCCTGTTGTGTGTGAAAGGTTAATTATGGCTATATTTAGCTTAGTAATTGCTTTATACACATTTAAATAAGTAAAAAATGCGCCGAAGAAATCGAGTTTTCTGTACATCGTATAATCACGGCCACCGAAAATAGATCTATCTTTCGGTGAACTCGGTGTAATGCTGTATGAGCCGCGACCCAAGAAACTTTAACCACGGGCAGGTGGTGGCCTAACCTATATCGTTGCCTGAAGCACGATTATGGCTAACTTTAACCCTAAATAAAATAAAAACTACTGAGGCTAGACGGCTGCAATTTGGTATGTCTGATGATTGGAGGGTGGATGATCAATATACCAATTTGCAGCCCTCTGGCCTCAGTAGTTTTTAAGATCTGAAGCCGGATAGAAAAAGTGCGGAAGGACAGACAAAGCCGGCACAGTAGTTTTCTTTTACAAAGCACTAAAACACTCAGATTTATGATACATACAAAATCGGTTGCAGTCTTTTTTCCTGATGTTAGGAAAATTATTCCAATTAAAATATACATAAAATCTTAGGTACATGCCCCCAAAAATAAATATGTTCGGGATCTGTAAAGTTAAAATAACGATGTTTGGGGACATGTATACCTTTTGGACAATCTTTGCAGATCTAATAATCTTGATTCGATTTTTGCTACTCAGTCAATAATAGTAGCAAAAATAATGATGATAATTTACCTTGACCTTTTGTAGAAAACTCGAAATGATACCAAAGGGTTCCATCTATTAACTAACGATGCTAAAATTAGGGTTAACCCCACAAAACGGTAATAATTCTTTGGTTCTGACGCAAATACAAAGCTATTTTTAGGGAAAAGGAGAGAACGGTCATTCTTTCTTTAGGTGCTCCATTTTGAAGAATAAATCTTTTACGATTTAACAACTCTTTCGTTCTAAACGAGCTTCGGAATTCTGTCCTCGGTTTCGTTTTCCCTTCGAGCAGCTCCCATCTTCATTTTTCTTGTTTCTGCCGCCTTCGGCTCGATAAGGGCATCACTTAGTCTGCCCCGCCGGCCTCGTAATTAAAATATTTTTCTACTGTATTGCACTGAAGTTAATCTTATCATAACTATATTTCATAAGTATTCTTTATCTTGTACTTAACAGACGAGTTCGTACTTCTTATCCTTAAAATTCCGGCTCAGAAAATTTTCACACAGACCAAAAAGCAACCCCTTATTAACATCGCTGATGCGACTGTCTTGATTCTTTCTTCACCTAGAGTATATTCTTTCCTTGTTTGCCCAATTTTCTGCAGAGTCACTTCGTCAGCTGACAGAGAGAGAGAGAGAGAGAGAGAGAGAGAGAGAGAGAGAGAGAGAGAGAGAGAGAGAGAGAGAGAGAGTCATTGGTCATAATGGCTCACCGAGACCAAACAAAATCCAGACAGATAGCAAATAAGTCCCTTCCACCTTCTCCGCCCTGTCACCATCACCATCGTAATCTTGACGGATGCTCGTGGAAGCAAAACAAGTTTACATTTTTGGATCTTTCCTAGACAGTGACCCCTAAAGGTTTTAACCCAGTACGTATCCACCTTTGCGGCGTGTTGAATACCAAGGTCTAAAGAATAAGTATTCTTTAGACCTTGTTGAATACAAGCCCGTTGGGGATTACCGTAAAAACAAAAACAAAAGACTGTAATTATCATAAAGATAAGGACCCCCCGAGAAATTTTAGTCCTAGATAACGACACTCGAAAACCCTTGAGGGTCACTATTCAGAAAGATCCATGTTTTTTAAAACGCCAATGGATGAGGCAAAGACACGACAAAATGCTGCTTCATCGGGACGAAGCGTTATTATGCTTTCGATCGGTTCCTGAAATGTTAAGACTGGTATGTTACGTTACAGCTCCAGACGCCAAACCTTATTAATTGCGTAACAGTTTCTTAACTATAACACACACACACACATACATACATATATATATATATATATGATGATTATTATCACTTTTGTACGTGATTCATTTATCACACATTACCACAGGTGAAAAATAAGAAACGGGGTGTAGGTCTGACCAGTTTCGACTTTATTTCCAAGCCATTGACGAATGGCTTGGAAATAAAGTCGAAACCGGTCAGACCTACACCCCTTTTCTTATTTTTCACCTGTGGTAATGTGTGATATATATATATATATATATATATATATATATATATATATATATATATATATATATATATATCATGTGTTGGTTAATTTAACCAAACAGTTTTTTGCAAATCCGCCAGAATATCTTAAGCAAATATTAACTTCTTACTGTCTTTAACTACTATATAAATAAACTCCTTTCACCTATTTACAATGAACTGAATGAGGAAAACTGAAATCCGTTAAATTTAATGAACCAGCTTTTCACTACAATAGGCTATAAATAAAGTTAAGCAAGTAAAAACAATATATATATATATATATATATATATATATATATATATATATATATTTTTATATATATATATATATATATATATATATTGTTATACCTCACACGGATAATTAATAGAAAGGACTGAATTCAAATAAAAACTTTTTTTTTTGCAGGAAATTCACTACCTGACATAAACAATGAAACTAATAAAATTAAAACTTTTTCCCATTTGCAAGTCTAATTAAAACCAGTAAAACTTTTTCCTTTCTGATACCTGACCTAAAAAAAAAAATAAAACGAATAAGACTAATTAAAACTAATAAATGTCCCTTTCCCTCCACAGGCCACAGCCACCTACGTCCCCAACTCGCACGACGGGGCCACCGACCGCTTCTCCTTCCTCCTGTGGGGGAGCTTCCTTCAGGATAACGGCGCCCTGGCCTTCTGCGTGCGCTACTACACCCTAGGCCAGGAGTTCTGGGACAACAACTACGGCAGGAATTACACTCTGCAGTGCTACTCCTCTATGGGTATGCCGGGAGACCCGGGCACGAACGCCGCCCGGCCCCAAAATTCGAGCAACGTCCAGCAATTCATGCAGAGCACCCAGAATACCCAATCCGGGGCGCCCAACTACAACAGCTTCGGCTCTCCCGTCACACCCAGCGATCCCTGGGCCAGCAGGTTTTTCTAGGTGAGGTGTAGTTGCCTGCCTTAGGCATCCACAACACCCCTCCCCCAACACACACAAACACATACACACAACCACCCCTCACACACACAACCCCCATACACAAACACACAAACCCCACCTCACACACAAACACCCCTCACACACACCACATCCCCACACAAAACCACACCTCCCCCCCTCACATACACAAACAAAACCATCCTCCTCCTCGCCCCCCCCACACACCTGAAGATACATGTGATATCTGTAATTACAGAAAATCACCAGTAAATTGGCATGAACATAGCAACCTAACCCGACCTTGCATTATCTAACCGACCACTAACCCTGGCAACACCATTACCGGTATATTCCCTTTTGCAAGTCTCCATTTACCCGATTTGCTGACAGAGGAAACCACAACAAATTTTTACCCAATTTCCTGAATCTAACAAAACTTAGCATATGTAAAGCCTCCTCCTCTACATAAATTGGACTGAAATAATGCTCGATATGACTTGTTAAGCCAGTTAAGAATTTGTGCTGACTTTATTTTCAATCTTATGTTAAAAGTTACTTTGATCTGTTCAAACTCCT
Source organism: Macrobrachium rosenbergii (assembly GCF_040412425.1). Classification (NCBI taxonomy): domain Eukaryota; kingdom Metazoa; phylum Arthropoda; class Malacostraca; order Decapoda; family Palaemonidae; genus Macrobrachium; species Macrobrachium rosenbergii. Next base: position 12,177,960 of record NC_089766.1, on the reverse strand, counting down.
GAAATCATCGGCTTGGACAAAAATCCGATGATTGCATCTGATGATTAATTCAAACAAAAGAAGGGTTCGTTAACGCTACACTGGAATAATTCAAACAAACCAGTGTCACCCTTATGGTTGTAGAGTAGTTATAACAAACTACAAATGGTTGAAACAAAACGAGATTTAACAACTTTAACGAGACTTGTCAGAGAGTGTACATGTACGTGAATATAAAATACTCAATATGATTATTTTAATAATTTTTTTTTTTTTTCAGGATTGTGGCTACAAGTGAAAGTGTGCGGAGCTTGAAAATTAAGATAAAAAAAAAAAAGAGTATCTACTGTGTACGCTTAAAAAAACGCCTGTTACCTCAGTTTTTAACAGTGATACAACTTTTACAATCTTCTCTTTCACTCGTGTTAAGCGAGTCCTTTTATTTGTGAATCACTTATCTCGAGCCATAAATATCACATTTTTTTAAGCGAAGAAGAATCTGGTACAGATTATATTCCAGGCGTTGACAGCCAGCGCCTGGCAATGTTGATGTCAATACTTCTGTATTGTTTCTCGGTACATGATTTTTTTTCAGACGATTGTGGCAGTATTTCCAGATCAAATCGAATGTCGCATTTGTGTAGATTCCTTTTAAGCCCTTCCATTACATTGGATTTTTATGAGAATAAATTATTCTGTCATTTTTAAAAAACTTTCCGTTTCCAAGACTTTATACTTAGCTATAACGTTTCTTCAAATGTTTTAAATGAATTTGTTTTATCTGAAGACCACAAGTTTGTAAGGTTTACACTGTATTGCAATTTCAGCTTAATACTCATAAATTTACATTGAAAATACTGTGATGATAACGCTTTCTGGAATACTGTTCATAGTTAACTCCCCACAGTAAATCACAAGTGACAAAAAACATTTCAATTCCGTACAGGTCTTTTTAAAAACATTTTGCCTGGAGCCACGAATAACAACATGCACCCCTGATGTTACCTTAATGTTCTCCCTTGATTGTTATTACCCAAGTGCCAAACTTAACCTCACGATGTAGACAAATGACGAACGGTCGTATAAAATATACTCTGGCCAAAATGTCAAGCTTTTAAAGAAGAGACGAGGACACTGAAGTAAAAGCGATGATTGAAAAAAAAAAAAATGTGATATTATGGTCACTCCTTCCTTTCGCAAAAACCCTGTACATAGATACCTGCCCTTCCCTCCTAACCCCATACAACTGTGCTTGATGTACATAGGAACATCTGTGTCATAACAATAGCTTTATTTCAGTTACATACTAGTCATATTTACCTGATTAACTGGTCAATACAAACTAAAACATCACACAGTACAGAATGCGAGGATTCTCCAGTCGACTGGAAGAGACAGGCAATGTTTGTCGACACAGTGATGAACTAGTCAGTGGCTTACCGAACTGGAAAAGGTGTGGCTTGGGAATCCTACACTTATAGGCAAGAAGAAGCAAGCAAAAAAAAAAAAAAAAAGCAAAACACGGTGGCTGATCGTGAGGTAACAAGCAGGAATCGATAATGCACCCATAGACGCTCAATAAATATTATTTACCCTATGGAGGAGTGTGTTGCATGGTGGAGTGTTGCAAGGACTGCTGGGAAGAAGACAAAGATTTGAGTTGTCCAGAACTATGAAGAAGCTCAGAAAGGTGTGTCGTGTCCTGTTTCCAGGTGATCTCGAGGGTGAACGCGATCGTAATAAAAAAAACTTAATTGTCAATAAGTATTAAGGTGGTTGTTACTTGCCAAATGCGAAGGAAAATTGCACAAAAACATTAGCAGTGTGTTGTTTAAATAACTGGTTTTAATTTTTATTTCGTTGTTCATGAATTAATGGGTTTTTCTGGCAGGAAAGATAAAAACCCATTAATACGTGAAAAGTTTACAAGTGGTTTCTTTTATAAAAAAAAAAGTTTATCTTTCTAACTGAAGTGGTTAAAATGTAACAGACCAATAATCAAAAGCACTATTATATCTATGTATGTTATTGTACTGCAGATGTGGAAAAAACCATCCAATAATCAAATAAGTATTTTTGGACTTGTTAATGTGTATAGTTTTAATAACATAGTCATCTCTGTTTACTAACAAAAAAGTCACCAAGGACAGAGCAATGACCTCAGTAAACTAAATCCCGGGTCTTCAGCCTGACGAATCAGGATGCATTACGTGACAACCTGGCGTGCTTTCGACCTTCAATAACCCCCCAGCAGACTGAGGGCGCGGGATGCGGTTTGAAACGGATAGCTTGTTTCAAAATTGGGCGGCCCTATTACTATTTTAGATTAGGCCTCCATTAGAAGGCTTCACAACCAGGGCAGGCCTTGGTGTGAAATTGCGCACACGATCACAAACGCCAGCACATGAAATCTAGCCTTTAAATATTCAGCCAATAAGAGTCACTTTCCAAGACAAGGTGGAATCGACCATTATTTTTGCTATTTACAGGCTATATTTCGTGATGGCGTATTAACTATATACGTTCTAAACAAAGATAGAAACGTGTCAATATGTAAATTATAAAAAGTTGTAAATATTATTGGCCTACCTACTGTTTCTCACATGTAAAAATAAATAAACTCGTCTCTCTATGAATGATTCTATTGTAAATCCGAGTATTTTGTACATCCAGTTACAATCTTTTTGAAGGAATGCTTTATGTTTTATAAGGTTAAAAAAACCAACTGCAATTTCATTCATCATTTCAGTCGTAAAAATATAAAGTAATTGTATGCTTAAGATGGATTCACTGAATAACATAAGTCAAAGTGACACTTATTAAGTTAATATCTTAACCTCTCAATGAGCATGAAATGTCAACATGTCACACTAAATGCGGTTAAGGAATATTAACTTATCAGGTATAAATAATTTGTTTTTGTAGTTAGGCAGCACTACAAAGACAAAATTAACTTTTTAGATATTAGTTGCCTTAATGTTACACACATAAAATAGAAAGTGAAACGTGTCTGAGATAGATACAGCCCCTTCAAAGTCAAATGCTTCGACTAGAGCTGTGTGACCAAGGTAACGAGAATCAAATTACAAAGCAGTTACTGTGGTCGGCAGACTCTCTTAAAAAAAAAGTCATTCAATGTCTCATTTCTCTATGTAGTTTCTAGTCTTGGGATTTAGTTTGCAGTGATGCAATAGTTCCTAGTAGGTAGTCTATAAAAGATTGAGCTCTTCCCGGGTAACTCAGAAGTGAGTCTATTTTGTGGTAGGTGATTGCAAGCATAGATGACCAAGATGAAAGTGCAAGAAGACTTTGCAACCGGAATGTATCTTTCCACAGACACTGGAAATGTATTTATAACAAAAAAAAAACAGTCCAATAACATGGGTATAATGTCAAAATATTGCATAAATGTGTAAAGAGTGAGAATTGTATGTGTATATAGCAAGTCGAGACTCATCTATATCTGAATGACCTGCTTTTAAACAAATTGTAAATAGGAGAAAGTCAAACCTCACACTTACTGAAGACAATGAACGTCTGTCACAGAGATGTGATTCAATTTAAAGAGGCTATGCTAGGAAATAAGTCAAGAGGCAAAAGGTCTTTGGTGTAATATGGTGAACCTGCGAGTAATCATTAATCTGTAAGGTGGAAAAAGATAAGTTACATATGTGTGTATGTATATATATATATATATATATATATATATATATATATATATATATATATATATATATATATATATATATATATATATATATATATATATATATATATATATATATATATATATATATATATATATATATATATACATATATATATATATATATATATATATATATATATATATATATATATATATATATACATATATATATATATATGTATATATATATACACAGTACATATATATATCTATATACATATACACATAATATATATACATAAACACACACATATACAGTATATATATATATATATACACAGTAAATATATATATATATATATATATACATATATATATATATATATATATATATATATATATATATATATATATATATATAAAACACATATATACAGTATATATATATACATATACACAGTACATATATATACATATATACAGTATATATATATTTAATATATATATTACTAACAGGACCTCATTAAAACTAGATGGTATCTAGTGGAGACATTTATTCAGAAAAAGTTACAAGCTTTCTAGGACACTCAGTCCTCATTATCAAGTATCCGTGTGTCCTAGAAAGCTTGTAACTTTTTCTGAATAAATATCTCCACTAGATACCATCCAGTTTGAATGAGGTCCTGTTAGTAATTCTACTAATGCACAGAACAATTGTGTATGGAATAAAGTTTATATATATATATATATATATATATATATATATATATATATATATATATATATATATATATATATATATATATATATATATATATATATATATATATATATATATATATATATATATATATACATATATACTGTATATATACATCATTAACCGCCAGTTGTAAACAAAATCCTAATGAATGAAAGCCTTGAGAGAATGGTATCTTTTCCCGACTGCAAAAGGTTAATGATTTCATGTTGGTCCAGAAATTAAACCAAAGGAAGAAATGCATGTAAGCGAATAACAATAAAAAAAAATGGGAATACATCATACACCACCATGATACCATGATTTACAAAACAGTACATGAACACAAACATGCGCATACTGTAATTATGTCCATACGTATACTTCCACAAATGTTTACACACACACACACACACACACATATATATATATATATATATATATATATATATATATATATATATATATATATATATATATAGAGTGCATAAACACACACATGCAGTAACATTTACAAATATATACTACAATAACATTTACTGTTTATATTTGTATGCATACATATGTCGACACATATGTATGTGCAACTGCATTTATAAACGTTACTTTCAATACGATATGTAAGTACCTGTATCAGAAAACACATTAACATAGCCAGACGAAATGTTCCCAATTTCTTATATGCATTTGATGAGTCTAAGATAAAACTTTACATCAGAGACATGACGAAGGGAATTACAGAATTCTGACTTTTTACTACCTGTTTGCTTAACTGTGTACATTTGATGGTACAGTGCAGCTTGTATGTATATATATACAGGCATGTATACACCCCATTAATTACACGTACACATACACACACACAACGTGCCATACTTCCAACATCTATCAGAAAAAGCCAGGGTTCGTGAAAACCCTTTCTCCAACGTTTTGCACTTTCAACTGTTAGCTGAAACTGCAAAACGTTGTCACACGAACGTTTGCTGGAAACCTTAAGAACAAGTGCTTGAAGAAATGAACAGGAATGCTGGTGTGTGATCTTTTCTTTAAAGAGAAGAGACTGTCGAATAAAAGGTATCAATGTTGAGGTGTTTTTATTTGTTTTCCCCGAACAAGAATGGTCTGGTCAAAACAGTTCGCTATCATAAGGTTGGATCCATTGATAACCAAAACATCAGTCACTGATACATTCACTTTTAGCTGCTAAACCAAGGAGAAACCTCTGGTGCAGAAAACTTCCATAACAGCAACCTCTGCGTTTACTTCCATAACGACTCATCAGCAGTGTGCTGAACACAGCTACGCCCAAAGAACCACTCACCCCTTTATTTGGCATAAACACATTGGTTACAATTCCCCTTTCACTCCTTTCAATTGCAAAGTCTCTTCACCAACTTATACTCCACTCTCTCCATATGACCAGACCAGCTGATACATCCCAATCTATCTTTTCACCTACGCCAACCTTTTTATCACTATGTACTGTACTATTTGATAACTTCAACATTTTCTACTTCATTCACATCTGATACACACTTTACTTCCATAAAGGAAACTTTGTTAAACTATCCCTTTTTGACCAGTTTAAACACTTCTCTTCCCAATATTTTGGAACGCCCTAGTTCCTTCCTTCACCTGTTCTTGTGGCTACAATTTCCCATCCTGCCACAAACCAATAAATAAACTACTGCTATTCTTTAATCATACGTATAAAATGATGAACACTGTTTTATGCAGAAAGGAATGTAACTTGTATACGTCAGGACAAATCCGTCCTACGTATGTTTAACTGACTGGTTTATATGAACCTGGAAAAAATAGTAAGATGAATTGAATCCTACAAAAAAAAAAAAAGGCCAAAATATGACTGACAGGCTAGTGACACACCAACATAGTTACTGTCTCCTGAAATTTATGAGAACAATATTTAGACAGGAGGAAATTTGTCTCAAACGAAGTTGAGATGTATATGGAGAAGTGTGTACGACATGTGGATGTCGAAACTAATAGTTTATACGCAAATCTATTGTGAAGGAGAGGTCTAAAGCAAGCACAAGACGTTGAATGTCAATATCATTCAGGTAAAACTGCAATTAAAAGAAACCCGAGTATGCAGAAAACGGAGCCAAGAGCAGGTCTTGATACATGACAATCGCAAAAAAGAAAAGATGAAATAAAGTTTTTTTATTATTATTATTATTATTATTATTATTATTATCATAACCCCAAGAAACAAGTGCTTCAACAATCACAACAGCAGCATGTTCTGCTGTTTAAATGCCTGACAGACTTTTATTCCATATCATCATGGAGAGATTTCAAATTAAAGGACCGAGTGTGTCGAACCTGGACACGCTAATGTTCACTTATATTTCGTTCATACTCTTGTACTAATTGGATGTTACGGCTCTTCATTTCCATTATTTATTCCAGGCTACCCATCCAGCACTTTGTACGTCTTCAACTCCTCGCTCCTTTCTTCTCACGGACATCTCATCGCCCATTCTTTCCACATAAACAAACCATCTACACACACATTACCCCATCTTTTTACATATTCTAACCTTTACACCAATTTTTAGTTTTATGTAAAAGAAAACTATGGAGATGGCTTCTTGTCTGTCCGTCCGCCCTCAGATCTTAAAAACCACTGAGGCTAGAGGCCTGCAAATTGGTATGCTGATCATCCACCCTCCAATCACCAAACATACCAAATTGTAGCTCTCTAGCCTCGGTAGTTTTTATTTTATTTAAGGTTAAAGTTAGCCATGATCGTGTGTCTGGCACTGCTATAGGTGCCAACAACATAGGCCACCACCGGGCCGTGGCTGAAATTTTCATGGGCCGCGGCTGATAGTTTCATGGGCCGTGGCTGCGAGCATCATACAGCATTATACGCTGTACAGAAAACTTGACTGCACCGAAGTAACTTCGGCGCATTTTTTACTTGTTCTACATATCTCCACATTCCTTGCTCTTGCAATTCTTCTTACGCCAAATGTAAAATGCAAGAAATCTCACGATCACAAGTTTTTTTTCTGCAGTCCACTTCCACTCAAACATGCAATAGCCATTTTCATTCCTGCATAATTCAGCTCTACTTATGTCTTATGCATTCAACAAACCTTCATAATACCCACTCCATCGACCAAGGACTTCATTCACTTAGAGCATCTCTCTATTTGCATCTTCAATGCTGCGGTCTATTATTTATACTCTTTTCTGCATTTACCTTCCTTTAGGATTATGTGTAACATATGTGCATGTGTGTAAATACTTCTTCAGCTCCAAAGTGTGCAATATGTTGAATTCACATATATACTAGAACAGACATTATTCATCTTATGTCATCAAGAATTTAAAAGTTTTCATTGCGTTTGCTGCTGTATCTGAGTTACAGGAAAAATAACCTGTTATTTCACTTAATTCTGCCAAAAGCAAATTACACACTTAACATTACGTCATGAGAAGAGAGAGAGAGAGAGAGAGAGAGAGAGAGAGAGAGAGAGAGAGAGAGAGAGAGAGAGAGAGAGAGAAAACTAGACGAAGAAAATGGACACATCCACAGCAAATGGGAGACTTAACCTATCTTTACTCCAATCTAACCTCTTCCATTTCGCCCACCTATTTCAGTGATTTTCATTCAATATATAAATCAAAACAGCTTTATTTTTTAAACTATAATTCACAGTATTTCCACTTGGCAGGATACTACAATGCCCCCGGATGGTAAAAACTTTTCAAGGCAACTGTTCTCAAATACTTGGAATCTGGACTAACGAAGATTCTCTCTCTCTCTCTCTCTCTCTCTCTCTCTCTCTCTCTCTCTCTCTCTCTCTCTCTCTCTCTCTCTCTCTCTCTCTCACACACACACACACACACACACACATACATATATACATATATATATATATATATATCAACCAATAAACCATTTCAAATAATATGGGATGGTTAGATTGAAAACTAGTCAACAGCCATTTGCTTATTTATTCATCTACTGCTGAATCGAAGATAAACATCCGATGCTGGTAATCTGAACGATGCCAACTGCTTCCTCCCTCCTAGCAAAACTTCAAACTTCTCCACATTTTCCACTCACATTTATCATAACAATCCACCTAAACTTCGATCCATCTTTTCATTTTAACTACGACATATCTCTACATTTCTCTCATCCTTACAACCTTTCTTACTCGAATCATTACTCAAACAATTCACCCAGATCCATCTTTTCTCACTACAGCCAAACCTTTGGCTGAACGAGTCTTCATAAATTCTGCTTCAGTTCACACCTTTTCTTCCAAGCCATTCTGTTAAGACTGTTACCATCCTCACTTCCCCGATTTTGTGATTAATATCTCCTATCATCCTACCATCATTAATCAAATCACCCCTCTACCCTCAGTCCATTTTGCAATCAGTTCCGTCTTCCTGGCTTTCATTTACTTTCACATAACACTCTCGCTAACATACATTGTACGAAAGTCAACAACTTAGCACTCAAGTTAGCAATCCCTTAATTAACTTACAAACTTGCAGCAGTATCCGTCCTATGCCTGAATTCCATTGACTGGCTAAGTTACCTGGCGTTACAACTTGCAAGGTCATTGATACGACATCCCTATAACTTCGATCTCCCCATTCAAAAAATACTACGGTGAGATGACACAGGCTTAGCTCAAGTTCCTTTATTGCTACATAACACATTCTCTTGTTGAGATATTCTAGCACACTCATCATAAGTACTTCTCATCATCTTCAACAAATTATCTTCTTCGACCATAATGAACACCTTTCAAATCATAAAAATGTAATCTAGGTGTGTCATATATACAGCTTCTTCAATTTACTCACAAACTTCCCAAACAACTTGATCTATGCACACACTATCTTTTTTTTAATCCGAAACGACTCTTTCCTTATCAATCCTTCTGATGTGCCTTTTCAACCAACTCTTCATTATTCACTTTCCCAAGTATACTAAGTAAATTTATGGCCTATATGATCAAATTTATGTTCTTTCCTTTCAAAGAAAAAAAATCGTCTCTCCCCGTTCCTTTGGAAGCTTCTCTCATTCTGCAAATACTTTACAAACCACTGTTACTCACTGTATTATACCAGCATCCACTAACTCTTGAGGCCTTCCAATTCTTCAGCCTTTCAACTTCCCTCCTAACTACCCCAACAGAACTTTTTTCCTGTAAATTCAACATAATTTTTCAAAATACTTTGTCTATCGATACATCTTTTATTCTAAGTTCACTTGACCATTTAAATAAAACTTCCATTCATCAGTAACTGACTTAAACTCACCCCACTGCATTGATTAACTACCATCTTCTCTCACATTTAAAACCCCGGATCCTGCCATCAACAGGCTCCCCAACCCCCACCACCCACCACTAACAACTCACTTTCACATGATACCCACAGGGTATGCCCACAATGTTATTAATATCACATAATAATCATCCGCAAATATGACAACTCTAAAAATCTCGATTAGCTGTACAGATGAGTTAAACAAAAATCTCTAATTTTCTCAAAACAATCAACCCCGAATCATCTTGTAACTGGTGTAAATCTTATGTCAAGTACAAGTTGTGTGCGCTGTATAATCCAAAACACTAAACGGTATGATAAACAAGAGCCGATTTTGAAGTTCCTATATATGCAACAAAATAAAATCCTAAATTTATTCCAGAAATAATTTTATTGTCTGAATCATAACACATCCAAAAGTTACGGCAAAATGTCTCTAAGATCGGTTTAAAATTGATTAGGCCTAGACTGTTATAATATAAACATTCAAAATAAAACATTTGAATCAAATGATACATTTTCAAACCTCAGATCTATTTACGTGCAAAAACGTAACTAAAATCACTTTATAATCATTACGCCGTAGACTACAGTCAATAAAAATCCATACTATAAAAACACAAGTTAACACAAATTTAAACCTCAAGATCAATATTCTTCTTTTAACGTGCAAAATTCATTTTTGTAAAATCATGCCTTCATTTGAAGGACTTTTTGCTTTGGCTTTGGGGTACCACACATCATTATAAAACAAAAATGAAAATACAAACATTTCTTCCATAAATACTAAAATTTTTAAAATCACTTCATACTGCAGCTACACCACACATCATTATAAAACAAAAATGAAAAACAAACATTTCCATAACACTTAAACCCGAAGGATTTTTAAACCTGAAACATCTGATCACCCACCCAAAGGTAATGGCTCAGTCGTAGCCTGAACAGGGGTCCTCCCCCACCCCACCAAAAAAATCCACACCTGACCCATCTTACACCCTTCCAAGATCTGGTGACATGCACGCTATGTGCTGTAAATCACTGAAATAAAATCATTATCACGCAAATTCAAGACAAAACCAGTGTGATATTGTGACGAACGGACTCTTCCTGCGGTCTTCCTGTACTACGAACAAGAATTTGGGCTCCAACAGTAGTAAAACTCCACAATAGCTATGATAACAACACATTCTCACAACACTAAATTTGTAGTCAACCGATATCATAACTACGGCAAGATATTCTGTTATAGGCCTACAACCTGAAATCAAGGCTTGGCCGAATGTATACTAACAGAAGGCTTCGTTAACCCTCATGAAACGCATGGAAATTAAATAAACCACATTTCCAGGTGTAACATCATTATTCATATCCCCCTTAAATATTATATATTTGCTTCTTTCAATAACGACTAGCCTAGTAGAATGATTCAGCTGTTGCCGAACTTTTCTGATCAACGTAGCCTGACTCGACTCGTCCTAAGTTTTCGTGTGTTTACTTCACTGTACCTCCGGCAGGCTGGCTACACCTATTGTATCGTGCCTGGGCGTCTCATTCACTATTTGCTGAAAAGCTTGGAGACTACAACTAGACTATAGTATACGCTGTCAAAGCTGCAGCGTTCGTGAAGCTGTTTAACCGAGATCCCGAGGTAAGCAATGAAAGTAACCCCGGGGAATACTCGCCATAGTTAATAATACAGACTTGACTTGGCACGGTTTTTGAGCTTAATTAAACACAAACCCCTATAACAGTATCATAATTAAAGGGCATATGGCGTACTTACAAAGCAGACGTTTATATTTCACAGAATGTTTCCATCCCCGCTCATAAAAGGCCGTGTTCACACGAAAATCAACACATGTCTAAACATACACGTACACCCAATCGTCAATCTGTCATGACATTGAATCAACAGAGCGGGAAACAGACAAATCTTACGGGAGCCGAGTTGCCAGCTACCTTTATTATAAAGGCAAGAATGGCTATTTTCACATTATTCATTCATTATGTCTCTTGTAGCAGCTGTTGATTAACACTATAAGTGTTTATTTATAGATTTAGTGTATAATAAATCAATAACAAGGTGTGGAAACTAAAACAACAATGAAATCTAAATCTGAATGTTTGCAATGTTCAGTGCCTCCGAGACATGCTCCACCTGTTCCTCTGTCTACAGTAATCTCCCATCTAAATTGTCGATTTTTTTTTATAATATTAAAATTTAACATCTGATTCTATCAACATTTTAGGCATTCAGGTACTTTAAAATTGTCTTTGAGAAATAATATGGTCTAAAATGTTGAGCTGTCTCTACGATCTTTATAAAGAAAGTATTAACTATCTCTAGGAATTAGGCCATTGAAACATTTATTTTATTCATCCCTGTTGTTAAAGCTTTATGTTAACTTTATTCATCCATACATGGAGTATTTTTCTAAAACTTAATATTTCCTCCCTCCTCAACTTGCTGCATTAAAGGTAATTTGTTTGATGAATGGTCCCGCCTTGACTTACCTTTCGAACTCACTGTTTCATTCTCCCCATATATTTACTCTGTGGTGACCAGCAAAGCACAGGCTGCACATTGGAATCTCAGTGGTCTTGCTGGAATTCCCTGCCCACTGACTTATGCCTTCTTTCCCTCAAAACATAGGTCTGTTGCTTCTTTCAGGGCTAAGTCCAACGTTTTTAGCTTTCCACTCATTCTTTTGCCTTGTGTTTCTTCTGACTTTGTATAAATAGGCCTATAGACATTTATATTCCGTCCCTTTGTCCTTCACATTAGAAAACTCTACCATACAATGACATCTTCTGAAATAGTGACAAGATAAAACAAACTGATTGAAATATAGAATTTTGAAAATAACGTAAAATCCACAGCTCCTTCATTCTTCTATATCTCTTAGCATTCTAGGTTTTAATTTTTGTTTATAAGTTTGATTTATTTGCTTAAGTACCTTTCAAATTAGGTCTACTTGTTTTAGCTAAAATGAAGTAATTGCAACAAACATGAATGACAAGATAAGGCACACAAGTTAACCCAGTTGTTCAATAACCTTTTTTTTTTTTTGCAATGCTATGGTTATAGTGAATAGGGCGGTTCAGTGTTATTATTTATCCTAGTCCCTCAGAAAGTAAGAAGAAGAAGCCATGGGTGAGGAGCAAATCTTGACTTAAATTAAGTCCTCCTCATGCCCTCATGGAACCTTGCCCTAAGATAATTAAAATGTGAAAGGGAACAGGAGATCTGGAGTGAACATCCGGACTCTCACCTGCCAATAGAAAGGAACATGGGATGAATAAATATGATTAAGCATATTAAAACACTTTTACTTATTTGCATTTATGAAGACTGCATGAGGATCAAGAATGACCAATGAAAATGAACACAAAAACAAACCAATTTCAGTATTATCATGGAGTCGCAAGAAATTTATCAGTGATCCTTCACGTTTGTAGATTAGTATTTTACAATAAATTGAATATTCTCCTTGATGTTAACACTGATTCATACTTTGCCACTAACACTTAGATAATATTTTGCAGCTTGTACTGCAGGGCATGGTAAAAAAAGTGATAAACAAATAGAGAGAGAGGCTCTGCTTTGTTTTGCAAATGATAATAGTAGAAGTTTATGTCTCATAAACTGACATTTTATGCATACCAATTTTTTTATTATTCTGTTTATAAATTTACAGTACTTTAAATCCATTCTAGCAAGAAGATGAACTTGATCTGGGATGTTTACAAACAAACATTGGAAAATAAGCGACCAAACAAGCTCTCGTTCTGCTACCGGCTACGGACGACAAAATAAATTATAACCTATTATTGCGATATTAATCTTTTAATTTTCACGCGTAATGTCTTATTTAAAACGAACTCATGCTCTCCTAAGCCTTAGTAAGTGTGCTATGAAGCCTATCAATTTAAGGGGTACTCGTAATTTGTCCTCAACTGCACCACTCCATGTAAGTCTGCCGACTTGTCTTAACATAGACCAGGATATGTAGGCCTCTGCTTAAAGCTTTTTTTGTCGTTAGACTTTCGGATATTGGTTATTGCAGTGGTTTGGTTTCACGTTGGTAGGAATAATTGTTAGGAATTTCACTGAGAAGCCATAGGCCTACTACTCATACCATTAGGGTGAAGTAAAATAAGGGAGGACCCGTCATCCTAAGTTAGGTTAGGTTAGGAAGGTTATGCCTAAATTAATATAGATGATATTCACTTAGTTTTGTTCCATTCACCTCTCGCTAAAAATTTTATTCTTGGTAGAACTAAACAAGAGCTCTGCATTGGGTATTACTTTGGAAGTTGATGTTTTGTACAGTATTTTGGTTGCTTATTAAGAATTTACTGTTATTTTTTATCAGTCGACTGTAATTAACCTGTAATTAAAATCAGAAGTTGTATGCTGGCCATCCTGGAATGTTATCACGCATTTGCAGTGTTATAGAGGAACTTTTGGTAAAAAGTGTTGTTTCCTTCACCGGCTCCGCCCCTGACTAAGTAACACAGCCCGCTAAGCTAGGTTAGGTTAGGGTACGTTAGGTTAATATAGTTCCTCTTGTAATAGGTTTCCTTAGCCAATCCGTTCTTAAACATATGGCTCCTGAATGACTTGCAGATTCACAGAACTGTTCCACAACAACGACATGGCAGTCTGGGCTTTCTCCCGTTTCCAAAACCCCGCGTTCCCAAAGGGCTCCCAACCATGTTGGGCAGATATGAGGTTAACAATAATTGACCGACAATAAACAACACCACCTCCTTCATCAGCAACACTAATAGTATGGGAAAAATCGCTTTCCAAGGTAGTAGTCCGTGCGGAGCTCTTGCTTAGAAATACTGTACTATCAGAGGACCACATTAAAAGTTAGTATAAATGCCATTTCACCATATTTTAGAATAACATGGTTAGAATGGAAATACTGTATGTATTAGTTGGAAGTAGACCTAGGTATTAGCTAATTTCCTTTCAAGTAAGCCATAGTTTGCATTATTAATTAATTAATTTTGAAAAGCGCTTGACCCATATATTTATCCAGGAACATGTCTTGTGCATTTTGCATTTTTAACCATGAGTTGATAGCTGACAAACCACTTGTATTGTTTTCCCATACATATCAATTATGGATGGACCGCATTTGGAAACTTGTTGTCTTGGGGGAGCATACAGTTCAGAAAAACAAAAGGAAAGGAATAACACTTTCAGCAGCTACTTCTGTTGTGTTTTGAGTATATTAATATACTCAAAACACAGGAGAAGTAGCTGAAATAATTCTCTGAGCAGTAACTTGATGACAGTATCTTCTGTTTCACTGTACTTTTTCAAGCAAATGACAAATAAATATATATACAAGTTATAAAGAGTATATTATGAAAGTGATTGACAGGAATAATGTAAATTAAAACTTTTAATTTCCTTCACATACAGAATTTTGTATCCTCAGTTTTAATGATACTGTAAACTTATTCTTTTCATTTTTAGGTGGGGGGTGATAGGCGGTATATACCACGCCGTGCTGTCTTGTATGTCCCTGGAAGTGATGAAAGGAAGCTGAAGAAAATTCCTAGCTTGTCTGCTGACTGCATAGTTATGGACTGTGAAGATGGTGTTGCACTGTCTAAGAAGGTAAATTAATTTTTTTTCTTTTTTTATAACTAATGTGATAATGATATAATGTTCTAAGATTGGTAAAGGAGTGCATGTTCAAGGCACAGTTTATATACATATAACTATTTATTTTATAAGCTTTGTTGTTGCTTTTGTGCAGTAGATGATTAGTTGTTTCAAGTTGGAAAAGCAACTAATAGGAGACCTGTATCCTTAATTTTGTTTAAACATAGGTGATTTTAATACTACAGTATTTGGCATGTGTTGGCTGCCCTGCACTACAGTACATTTATGATGGTGTGTAGCTGGTAGAACAAAGAATTTTTTCCAGCAAACAGAAAAAAAATTGTTTATTACAAACAACCAGTATCTGATCATTTATTCTGTGTTCATAACCAAAACTAACTATATATATTGTTTATTGCCATATTTGTCCTATCAGGAAGCAGCGAGATCCATGATTCACCGGGTTTTGCATTCTCAAGAAATTGACTTCTCTGGCAAAGACTGCTCTGTACGATTCAATAGTGTAGACAGTGGTCTTTGTGAGGACGACATGAAAGAAATCTTGTCTGCTGCACACCTTCCCACCACTGTTCATCTTCCGAAAGTGGAATCACCACAGCATCTTGAATGGGTGAGACAACATTTGTGTTGTTTGTGCATAAGATATCGCTCACAATATTTGTAGTTTTGTTCATGAAACTTACCTGTCAGATATATATACAGCTGTATTTCTCCGAAATCCGACAGAATTTCAAAATTTGCGGCACACGCAGTGTGGCCAGGTGGTTAGTACTCATTCCCGCCGCTGGGTGGCGGGAATCGGGAACCATTCCCATTTTCTATTCAGATTTTTCTGTCGCCGTACTGTTAACATCTGTTTACAGTACCTCCGCCTCTGGATTTCGTTAACTTGCATAGTTTTCACTTGAGTATTCTATTGACTTTTGGTTTTTGACTTTGGCTTGTGGATTGGCATACGCTTTTTGTGGACTGTTTATGATTTTGCTTTTTGACTGCTCTTGAATGATGTCTGGTACTAGTTCTGCTAGCTTTCGAGTATGTTGTGTGAGTGAGTGCAAGGTGAGGCTACCGGGTTTCGGTAGACCCTCACTGGTTTGCATGAGGTGTAGGGGCATGTATGTTTGATCAATGATCGCTGCAAAGAGTGTGAGCCTTTGTCTGATGCGAGCTGGAAATTGTATGATTCCAAGTTCGTAAGTTAGAGCGTGACAGGATCAGGAGGTCTTCCTCCAGGAGTGTGTGTAAGAGTCAGGTTCTATTTCTTCACCTGATAACCCCAATGTAGACATTGTTGTACCTGTCCCTGTGGTTTTGCCTTCGGGCCCTGAGGTTGTGTCTGTGGGGGGTTTGGCCCGACGGAGATCATGAACACCATCCGTGCTCTAGAAAACAAAGTGTCTTCGCCCAAAGTGCTGTGCAGTGTAGTGTTCCCCTAGTGTCGTGGAGGGGGCGTCAGATCGCCCCATAATGCTTCTAGGCCTGGACCTCTGTCAGACTCCCAGGACTCAGGAGAAGGCATGTCGAAAGCCGTAAGAGGGTTACGCCGGGGCTTCCCACCGATCTGACGTCCCTTCGCAGTTCCTGTTGTCACTTCCCAGGCTGCTAAGGATCGTGGCTTCGCCTCGCATCCTTGGACTGCTTTTTCGTCCTCCGAGGCGTCCTCCCCTCGTAGGGGTTGGAATTCTCGCAAGGACTCTCGCCCACTGAAGAGGAGCTTTAGAGATGACGCTCACGTCAGTTTTCTCCGCCTCCTCGCGGGATTTTGAAGCTTTCCCGCCACAGAAGAGGACACGTACGTCGTCAGAGGAGGACGTTTGTGAGCGCCCCCCAGTCGCTCTAAGGAGAGAGCTGTTCTGCTCCTGTGAGGAAGAAGAAGGCGTCCCTCGCCCCTCTTCTTCCCGTAGGCTCTCCTCTCCTCCTGGATATGAGACCTCCTTCCAAGAGTATCTTACGAGATATGCAGCGCCAGTTGGCCTCTTCTGGCCGAGAAGGAATCAGAACCACGTCGTCGCAAGGACTTGAGGCTTCCCATTAAGAAGTCCAGGAAGTCCCCGCCTCCTGCTCCTTTTTCTTCGCCTCCATCTCCTGCTTCTTCGCCCTGTCGTCCCTCACAGCTCACGAGTTCCTTTCGTGACTCGTCGCCATCACGACGCCTCGCAAGCAGCTATCCAGGACTCTTCATTAGCTGCTCGTCAGGACGCTTCTCTCGCTGCTGCACAGGACGCTCGCAGGACGCTCAGCATGACGCCAGGTTGGGCTCCCGATCGGATGCTCTTCAGGACGCCGCCAGGACGCCGCCAGGACGCCTTTAGTCGCCGCCGGGACGCCTTCCAGAGCATTCTGATCCTGCAGGGAAAAGTAGATCCTCTTCCGTATCGGACCTCAAGGCCTTCGCTCCCGAAAAGCTGTTTGTGATTCTCGTGGTTCGCCTTTTCATGAAGGAGAAGTCTCTGGCGATTCTGAGCCTGCGGGTTTTGATCAACCTTCTGCTTCCTCGCCTTCCGACTACCAGGTGTTAACCGCCTTCTTAAGGACTTATTCGGCGATAAGTTTAAACCCTCGGCTCCTCTCTCTCCTCCTTCGCAGCTTGCCTCTTCCAAAGCGAGGAGAACGCCGGGTTTGTGAAGATGACTTCTTCACTGGCTACTAAGAAGGCCTTCAAGAAGGTTAACGCCTGGATGGAGGAACGGAAGACGCAAGGCAAGACTTCTTTGCCCTTCCTCCTTCTAAGCTTTGCGGTAAGGCGGGCATGTGGTATGAGACAGGTGAGGACGCGGTTCTCGTGTCCTTCTTCGCCTCAAGGAGACTTCGCCAGCCTTGTCGACTCTTCCAGGAGGTCCCTGCTGTCGACTGCTAAGGTTTCGTGGACTATGTCCGAGACCGACCATCATCTGAAGGGACTCTTCCGTTCTATGGAAGTTTTCAACTTTTAGACTGGTGCTTGGGTGCTTTAGATCTCAAGCTTAGAAGCCCTGACTGATCAGCCTGGGGAGCTATCCAGTGTTTTGAATTGCATGGATAAGGCCATTAGGGATGGCTCTGAGGAACTGGCCTCCCATTTTTGTACAGGCCTTTGAAGAAGAGGGCCTTGTACTGCAATTTCACCTCCAAGTCAGTTTCACCGTCACAAAAAGGCTGAATTATTGTTTGCCCTTTGTCGAGCTTCATCTCTTCCCCAGCCTTTAATCAAAGATCTTGCTTCCAGTCTTAAGGAGAAGGCAACGCAGGACCTATTGGCCCATCTGCCAGACGTCCTTCAGTCCCTTCTACGCCTTCGTCGGTTCTTTCCTCCAAGAAGAAACAGCCCTTTCGTGGAGGAGCTTCTTCCTCGAAATCGACTCCACGAGGGAGAGGTTATTCCAGAGGAGCAGCCCCATCGAAGCCCAGGGGCAAAAAGTGATCATCAACTCCTCCAGACACCTGTGGGAGCCAGGCTACTTTCATTTGGGGAGCCTGAGAGCGAAAGGAGCGACTCTTGGTCCGTCGAAGTTCTAGAGAAAGGCTACAAGATCCCTTTCTCGATCTCGCCACCCCTTTGTATCACCCAAGGATCTGTCGCCCTCCTACCATTGGGAAAAACAACAGATCCTTTTAGATCTTTTGGAGCAGATGCTCGTAAAAAGAGCTGTGGAGCCAGTTCAGGATCTATCCTCTCCAGGGTTCTACAACCGACTGTTCTTAGTCCCGAAACAGTCGGGTGGGTGGAGACCTGTTCTGGACGTAAGCAGGCTGAACCGCTTCATTGTCAAAGAGAAGTTCAGGATGGAAACGTCACAATCTGTTCTCGGAGCGCTAAGACCAGGAGATTGGATGGTCTCTCTGGACTTACAAGATGCTTACTTCCACGTTCCCATACATCCTCAGTCAAGACAGTACCTGAGGTTTGTACTGGGGGGAAGAGTCTTCCAATTCCGAGCTCTTTGCTTTGGTCTCAGCACAGCTCCCATGGTATTCACAGTGATCATGAGAAATGTGGCGAGGTGGCTTCACTTGGCGGGGATCCGCGTTTCGCTTTACCTGGACGATTGGCTCATTCGAGCTTCTTCCCAAGCTCAGTGTCTGGAGGACCTAATTTCGACATTGGAGTTGACGGTCCCTTGGACTTCTAGTCAACAAAGAAAGTCCCATCTGATCCCGACTCAGTCCATCGTCTATCTGGGGATTCAGATGGATTCAGTGGCTTTTCGAGCTATCCATCCCTAGAACGCCAACAACATTGCTTGGAAAAAGTTTCGTCTCTCCTGGGGAAGGAAACATGCTCGGTGAGGGAATGGATGAGTTTGCTGGGGACCATTTCCTCGCTGGAGAAGTTTGTTTCCTGGGAAGACTTCATCTCAGGCCGCTTCCAGTTTTTCCTAGCGGAGAACTGGATGAACAAGGAGGACCTGGAAGAGACCTTGAAGATCTTTCCGCCTGTCAAGACTCACCTGAGGTGGTGGCTCGACCCCTTGTTACTGGCAGGAGGCGTTTCCTCACGCCTTCAGAGCCCCGACCTAGTGTTGTTTTCCGACGCGTCCAGGGAAGGGATGGGGGAGCAACACTAGGAGGGGAAGAAGTGTCAGGCACCTGGAGAGGGAACAGGTGTCCTGGCACATCAATCTCAAAGAATTAGGAGCTATCCATCTAGCCCTCCAATTCTTCGAGGATCGTGTGTCAGGCCGAGTTGTTCAGGTGAATTCCGACAACACCACAGCCTTAGCTTACCTCAAGAAGCAGGGGTACTCGCCCTGCCCCTGTTCAACTTGGCAAAGGAGATCCTGCTTTGGACTCATGCTCGGGGATCACGATTCTCACAAGGTTCATCGCGGGCGAGAGAATATCCGCGGACCTTCTCAGTCGGGCAGCATCAACTTCTGCCGACAGAATGGACCCTTCACGAGGAGGTGTGTCTGGATCTGTGGAAGTTAGGGGACGTCCCTTAGTAGACCTCTTTGCGACGTCCAGAACAAAGAGGCTTCCTCTTTATTGCTCC
Organism: Macrobrachium rosenbergii; assembly: GCF_040412425.1. Classification (NCBI taxonomy): domain Eukaryota; kingdom Metazoa; phylum Arthropoda; class Malacostraca; order Decapoda; family Palaemonidae; genus Macrobrachium; species Macrobrachium rosenbergii. The sequence goes on along the minus strand of NC_089766.1, from coordinate 12,157,646 downwards.
CCTGTCTTAGATCCGGGAGCCTTAGCAGATGCCCTCCTCTGGGACTGGAAAGGCCTAGATCTTTACGCTTTTCCTCCCTTCAAGATCCTGGGAGAAGTGATCAGGAAATTCTCAGCGTCCGAAGGAACAAGGATGACTTTAATAGCCCCTTTGGCCAGCAGCGGATTGGTTCACAGAGGTCATGACCTTCCTTGTGGACTTCCCAAGACACTCCCCTGAGAGTAGATCTTCTCAGGCAGCCCCATTTCTAAGATTCCACAAAACCTCCCCGCCTGAGTCTAACTGCATTCAGACTATCTCGAAGTTGGCAAGAGCGAGGGGTTTTCGAGAGCATTGGCAAAGGCTATCGCCAGTGCCAGACGACCCTCTTCTATTTCAGTCTATCAATCGAAGTGGGCCAATTTAGGAGATGGTGCAAGAGCAGCGGGATTTCCTCACCACGACCTCTGTGCCCCAAATAGCGGACTTCCTTCTACATCTCAGGGAGAAAGAAAACTGGCAGTCTCTACCATTAAAGGCTATAAAAGTATGCTGTCGGCAGTCTTCCGACACAGGGCCTTGACTTAGCCGACAACAAGGATCTCCACGATCTCTTGAGATCCTTTGAAACTGTTAAGGTTCCTAGGCCCATGACCCTCCTTGGAACCTAGATGTGGTCCTAAAATTTCTTATGTCAAGTCCTTTGAACCTATGTCTTCTGCTTCTCTCAAGAACGTGACTAGAAAGGCAATTTTTCCTAACCTCTCTGGCGACGGCAAGAAGAGGGTTAGTGAAGTTCAGGCTATTAGCAAGCACATTGGCTTTAGGGGTCCTAATGCCGTTTTGCTCCCTAAGTCCATTTTTTTCTTGCCAAAATGAAAATCCTTCAAACCCGTGGCCCAAGACGTTTGAAATCAAAGGTTTGACGGAGATTCTGGACAAGAATCAGAGAGAGTCTTGTGCCCTGTCAGGGCTCTCAAATTCTACTTAGCCAGGACGAAAGAAAGCCGAGGCCCGTCGGACAATCTGTGGTGTTCTGGTTAGAAGACCTGACTTACCTATGTCCAAGAATGCTCTGTCATTCTTTTAAGAAGTACCATCAAAGAGGCTCATTCTTCCTGCCAAGAAGAGGACATGAGGCTTAAAGTGAAAGCTCACGAAGTGAGAGCCATCGCGACTTCGGTGGCTTTCCAGAAGAATATGTCTCTAACGATCTTCTGGGTACCACCTTCTGGCGGAGTAATTCAGTTTTCGCCAGACATTACTTACGAGATGTGAAGTCAACTTTGAGGACTGTTCTTCGCTGGGACCATACGCTCCGCAGACACAATGTTGGGAGAAGAGGGCAATACTCATCCTATCCTTTAGGGGTTAGGTGGTATTTTTTAATCTTGGTTTTTGTATTCTCGGTTGTTGGGTGGCCACCGATGTGGACGTCCCAATCTTTAGCCTATATTAGGTTCAATGGCTTAGTTAGGCTCGGTCAGGTGGTTGGTTGTTGCTCTTTCCCTCTCAGTATGGTCATATGATCTAGTCCCATTGTGGTCTCGCCCCCGTGGACAGGTCATCTAGATCTCACCAGCTTTATAGGTCCCTACCTTGCTGGAGAATCTAGTAAAGCAGAAGCAGGCTTGGGTGACAGTAACCTCGAAGTCAGCTATGCTAACAGGTAAGAACCAAGATGCGTCAATCGCCTACATCTATTTGTTTCCTAAATCCTATTCTGTCTCTACCCACCTCCAATGGTGGGATTCAGCTGTATATATATCTGACAGGTAAGTTTCATGAACAAAATGATATTTTAATGATAAAATAAAGTTTGTTCATACTTACCTGGCAGATATATAATTATAGTGCCCACCCACCTCCTCAGAGACAGTGGCACTAGAAAATCTGAATAGAAAATGGGAATGGTTCCTGATTCCCGCCACCCAGCTGGGGAATGAGTACTAACCACCTGCCACACTGGGCAGCCGTAGTTTTGAAATTCTGTCGGATTTCGGAGAAATACAGCTGTATATATATCTGCCAGGTAAGTATGAACAAACTTTATTTTATCATTAAAATATCATATTTATAGGCTTTTGTAACTGATTTGCTTCTTTCAGGGTTTTGGTGTTAATCTTGATGAGTATAATGTGAAGAGAGATGGTTATTATTACAGTATGATCATGTAAGTTGCATTGTACATTGGAAAGAAATTTGCATAGGGTGATCACAAAGGATGCATGTATGCAGCTATTAAAAAATGCATAAAATTAAATTGCTCTTTACTAATAAGAGATGAACTGTCAAGATGAACTGTCAGCAAGAGTAATTGTTAATTTCATGGCCCCCACTCGCATTCATCAAAAAGGACCATTTGCTCATTTTGTACATGTGTTGGTTCTTCACACTGGTGTGCAGAAAGTGTAGTTAGTATATTCAGAATCATATGTAGCTTAGTGTTAATTTTTTGGTTAGTATTTGTAAATTAAACTACTGAAAGTATCCTTAGTTTGCAGATAAACTAAAATCGGTGTTGAAGGTCTCCAACGTTTCTGAAAAAGTACGCCTTATAATATTCACTGAGTCAGCCTCTTCACTTCTGGACCTGCCAGCAATATGCCGTCGAGGGGTTGAGTTGTCCAAAGATTCTCCTTTTGAACTTGATGGAATAGTGTTTGGATCGGATGATTTTTGTGCTGATATTGGTATGTACGACTATGCAATTTTACCATGTGTGAAAGGGGAACGTAGAGTGACTAGGCTAGTAGAACATTTTTATCCTCTGTTACGTGTAAAAACTGGATATTATTATTATTATTATTATTACAATGCAGTTTAACAAGACTTCAGGGTCACATTTCCTTCCAGCCTTTGTAAGGGCTCGCCCAAAAGATTTATTTCTCAGTGAGGTGAAAATTAGAGCAAAGTTAAAGAAGTTGGATTGTTAGGTAGGAATAAGAACCTTTTATATTGTCTGTAGTGTACCATGCAAGGTGCAGTTTAAGCAGTACCCCCATACATAGAATGGTTAAAAAGGAGTAACTGAATGCTAGGCTATTAGAATGGTATGTTGTACTACCTGACAAGTATGTCTTTTCCATGGTGATGTAGTATCTGACAACCATGTTCTTTCTTTTCAAAAAGTGTGCTTTAATATAGGTATTTTTTTTATAATACTTTAATGTAATACTGTAACATAATCTCACTTCACTGCATATGTATTGGAGTGTTAGATGGTTCCCACATGAAATAGGTGATTTTCCTGTGTTGAAGCATTGTGAATGATATTGATGTTATTTTCTCTATTTCCTTTTGTAAAGGACTTTAGTAATTAAGTCTGATTGAATTCAAGTTCAGTGTTCCTGAAATAAATATTCTTTTCAGGCGCTACTCGCACAAATGAAGCAAAAGAACTCTCTTTTGCAAGGCAGTATGTTGTGACAGTGGCTAAAGCATTCAAATTACAAGCTATAGATTTGGTATATATAGACTATAAAGGTAAGTAAATATGAGAACATATTAGGACCTTCTTGTTAGGAACTATAAAAATAGTAGAGACTGTGCTTCAAGCCATTCATAGACGATGCTATCTTATCACAGAAGTATAATGTTTATCCTTTACCAAAGAAAGTGGAATAAATACAGGGGGGATATCTAGTCTGTCACCAGGCAGGTTATGTTCTGAGAAACAATAATTTTTCAAAGTCACAACTCTTTAAGTTCTTAGAGAAGCAAGGATTTCAGTTATTTAAAAGAGTTGTTCATTTCCTTATCACCATCAGTCAAGTACTGAGGTAATTGCTTGACCCTTTCACTGAAGGACTGATTGCACACAGATATTAGAGTTATTAAATTGCAAAAACTAGAGAGGGAGTTGTTATTCCAAAGCACAGTAGGTTAAATTACTGATTTGATACCATGTTCATTTGCACCTAGAATATTTTTTCTGGTACTGGTAGCTTTAAAATTTCCCTTTGTGGACTTCTGCATTAACTAGTTGAGTAACACCAATTAGTGATGCGGCTTTATCCTCTTGTAGTTTTCTGGACAAGTACCAGATATTCAAAGAACCTCAGTAAGTCTTTGGTCAGCCTGACTAGCTATTGACTGTACCTCTGTTTAACACCAGAAACTTCTGTTACTGCTTCTGTTTAGATAATGAAGAAAGATGTTGAATTGCCTTTTGATACACTTCATGACAGCTGATACCACTTCTACCAGTATTGTATCAGTATCCTTCATATAATAAGGCCTGAAGAAGAAACAGTCATGTTTGGCCTTTGTTTGACATGCAGTCGGTTGCAGATAGCCAACTCATAATTGGCTCATTATAGTCATTTGTACTTCTTTTCGCTGGTAACACTGAGAGGAAGCTGAGCCTAGAGAACAGCCATCTTTTGCTCCCTCATATCTTATTTGGCTGTGTAATTTCTGTAGGTTGCCTAGAATCTTTGTAACTTTCCAGTAATTGCCATTTTCATTCATGTTTTTGTGGATAGATTTCATTGTATATAGATTCATTTATGACTGTAGAATTTACCATAGTAGTAAGTGTTAAAAGTATCCATATTTAGCCAAGATTCTGTTGAAGCAAATAGATTTTTTATAACTGCACCAAATGCTTCATATACTCTAAGTAAAATTTTGTTGTCCTTGAAATTTTAAAAAGATTTATTTGGCAAAATTGTAAGCAATATTTTTCTATGGTTGCATATTTGCATTTGGTAACCATTACAGTATTGATATTTTGTCGAACAGATTTAGATGGATTGAAAGTACAGAGCGAGGAAGGTGCTGGTATGGGTTTTACTGGTAAACAGGTAAGATTTATATGTATTCTGAAATTATAGTTTTGATGTAGTATCTATTATAAACAGTTGATGGGACCTAAGTGACAATATTATTATAATTTCAAAGGCAATATAAGAACCATCAATTACAGGACAAAGAAGTGATGCATAGCATAGGAGTATTTCTGTCACAGTTTGTTGATAACTAACTATATGAAATTGATTTTTTCATAGGTGATCCACCCAGGCCAGGTTCCTGTAGTTCAAGCTGCATTTACACCGAGACCAGAAAAAGTAGAATGGGCAGCTGGCCTTGTCCAAGCCTTTGAAGAACACCAGAAGGAGGGAAAGGTAATTATTATATTACTCTTTATACACAAACGATTTGACTGGCCTTTTTCTTCCATCCTTTTCACATATTTTAGTTCCAGAGTTGAAAGTTGTAGCCAGTGGTATGGTCAGATTCAGTAATAATAATACAGTATTTACAGTAAAATGAAAACTTTTTATAAAATTGAATTTTGTCAAAATTTCATCTTGACACACCAAATTTTGATTATCAGGCCTCCAAGTAACATGTTTAATAATGTGTATATTTTTGGTAGTACTGTAACATATTTTCAGCTTATTAAAATTTAACTTGCAGGGTGCCTTTACTTACAAAGGACATATGATTGATATGCCATTACTCCTTCAAGCTCGTAATATCTTGCAAATGGCATCACGGACGTAGACAAGATCAAATATCCTTCAAGCGTTATATAATTTTAAGAAATTTTCTGTGATCAGGTATGCAATGGCGGCTGAACAGTTACAAAATAATTAGTTTTGAAACTTATGTTATGCCAAGATTGCAAGATGGATGGGATGTGAAGCCGTGTTTAAAAAAAGAAATGGTCATATGTTATGAATGTTGCAGGAAATTGCAATTTATTTCTTGTTAAGGGTTGGAAACCTACAATTTCAAGGTAAGCTTTTTTTTTTTTAAATTCCAAGATCATATGAAATACATTTACAGTAACCTTGACAACAGTTGAACAATTAGAAAGATTACAGCATATAGTAATGGACAGTTTACATGTTCATGGTAACAAAAACTTTTGCCAAGTATTTTCTAGTGTGTGCAAAATTTTGTTTCCAAAATTACAAAAGTTGGCTTATAATTTAGTTTGTTACTTTTTTTAGTCAATTCCTTGTTTTTTTCCACACATCCAGCTTTTCCATGAAAAGAGGTTTGTACGTGGAGAATTAGCAAATAAAAACAAAATTGGTTGTAAATGCATGATCTCTTGTATGACACTTTCTGTGTAGTAAGCGTAATTGTTTTAGAGAATTCTGCAGAAAGATTGTTTGAGTAATTCACGTATTATGTACGGATGAAAACATGTTTCAGATAGTATTAAAATCTGGGCAGTCTGAGCTGTTGCTTGCAACCCATGGGTTAACAGTGATAAGTCATGCATCGACTGGTGGACTATATATTATGTCTTGTAAATTTTCTAAATGCTGCAGATTGCATTTGCAGGGTAACATATGAAGCAAAAATATTCCTACAGTGTTGTTTACTGTGATTTTAGTTTTCCTTCTCAGTATACTACTAATAAAGGTCAAAGAGTGCACCCTCTCATGATGTTATTGGCTTGCCCAAATATATATCTTTGAGCTGTATTGTGGTTACTCAAATGCACCAATGATAATTATGTAGTTTTCTCAACAAGGCAAAAATGTAAAAAATCTAGATTTTGATGAGAAGTTACAGTACTAAGTACAATTGAAGAGTTTTATTTGTATTTGTCGGGTTATGTGACCACTGGCTTAAATTCATTATTTCATCATTATTTTCTGAGATATAGTACAGTGTAGAGTGCAGGTTACTTTTTTTTTTTTTTAATTCTTGTGTAGGTTACAGATTGGTGACTGTGGTTTTTATAATGTTGTTCATATCAGTAGGAAGTTATCCTTAATCTTGTTACATCTTGTTGGGGTACACAGTTTGCTAGATTATATTACTCTATGCAAATGCTCTCAAATGATGATGATGATAATTTGTCTCCATTCTTGTTTGCTCATAAGTTGTATATAAATTTGTGCAGAGATTTCAGTTTCCCTGTGTAATAAAGTATATAAATTACAGATTTTGTTTGTGAAGTAGTAAGGTGCAGTAGGTGATTTATTGTTACTGTAAGTACCAAGAATTTAAATTTAAATGTATTTTCAATGAAAAGAAGTACTCTCATTGCATAAGATGCTGTACATTAAACATAAGTGGAGGATGCAAGTACAGTTGGAAATTTAACAACATTTAATTAAGAGATTAAGCATTTGCTTTTTAATGTTTTTATAAATTACTAGCTATGTCAAGGTCTATTACATTATTTTACATTGTATTTAACTTTAAAAATCCTAGATGGTTCCCATTATGTAGTCAGGTTTCAACTTATCTTTTGATAAGAGCTATAATTATCTACGTGATATTACTGCATCATCCTTTCGGTATTGTACATAAATATAAATATGCATAGTTAATGCATAATTTGTTGTGATATATTTAGTAATATAAAAGTATAAAAGATTTATACTTTATTTTAATATATGGTGTGACCTTTTGTGCACTATTCTTGACTTTTTTTTGGAAGTCAGGAGGGCCTTGATCCCTTAAACCATCATTCTTAACTGGAAAGCATTGTCATCAGCAATCTGCATATGCCTGAAGAATGATGTGTCTTAGCCAGATGATACTATATTTTTGGAGATGTGCTTTGTGCGCTAGTTCAGGGACTAGGAGATTCTAGAATCGTTACCTCTTGAATGTCTTGTCTGCTTAAGGTAGTGGCAGATGGCTCTCAGTGGGCAGAAAAGTAGGTCTCTTGTACTAAATGAAATCAAGGCTGGGATAGCAAAAGGGGCAGTGGCCTAATCTGCTGCGGGTGATGATCAGGGAACCACTTTTGCTGACTTTTAGACCAAAAACAAAAGTTGGCCATACCAAACGATGCAACAGTAGATTTGAAGGTTTTATTGGAAAAAGTCCCTAAATAAAGATCACAATATTTCCCTACTTTCATACAAAATTTATTATAAAAATAACTTTTAATATATCCTGAAATATATCTCTAATACAAAGTGCCATAGATAGAGAAAGTCTTGATGCATGATGGACTCTTCTTTTTTAGCTTTCAGAAAAAAATCATACCTGCAACAAAATATCCTACTTCTGTTTGGTCAACAGATATGAGCAACACAGGCCTATACTGTGGTTTTATCTTTCATTAAAAAATATTAGTGAAAATTATGTAAAAGTACACAAAATACCTACTTAAAATTAGTCTTCTGAGTAAATGCTTAAAAAGAATGAAATATATTTTTGTAGCACCAAATAAAAGCAGTTTTGAGCATCACAGCAATTTAAAAACCACAATATAATCTAAACTGAAAAAACAAAAAAGCTAAGCATCAAAGTCCAACTTCCTGCCATGCAGTGAGAAATTAAATTAGAGTGAAAAAAATTTCAACTTGGAAGAGAGCATAGAATGCTCAACATCATGAAAGGTACAATCATCTTAAGGCAACATTTGAGACATAGGGATAGCCCGATGGGTTATACATCACCAATGATAACAGGAAGATGAACATTAATAAGCCAGGAGGAGGAATGTTCCTACCTCCTAATTTGCTAACAAAACCTGCAAGATAGAGAGTACAGCAGATATGGCACTAATTTTTTACAAACAGAATTTGTGACGGTTCAGATTATAGAATTTACAGTGGTGTGGCTTTACTGTTCTTTGAACTGTTTTTAAATGCAGAAGACAATTTTTCCAATGTCAGAAAATATTTTAAATTACAATGTTATGGACAATAAGGTGCAATGTTAATGCATCGAAAAGCATGTTAATAATGATTTGCATTTTACCTTTCATTCATTTAAAAGAAACCCTTCATTTGACATTTAGATTCTTAAGAATGGATACAAAAGGTATATTCTGTCATGGATGGGATCAACTGGATAAGCTGATAAAAGCTAGAACTAAAAATAAGCTGCAGCGACTCTAAAAATATAAACAAAATCTTAAATGGGTAAATATACAGTATACTAAAAAATAGCAAGATAGCATACAAAGCATACATAACTGAATTGTACTTGATATATTAAGCGTTAAGCAGAAAAATAGAGGAAAAAATCATAATCATGGATAGTGTCTCTTGAGCTTCTAAACCTCTTAGAAGGCTTGAAAAGGAATGGCTTTTGTTTTTCAAGCACAGTAAATCTCAGGTTCATGTTGTATGTACAGTCAAGTTCATTTGTCTGCTGAAAACCACTGATCATTACGACTAGTGTAGAGAGAGCTAGTTCCACTTTAGTGAACGTGTGTTGGCTAACTTTTGATTTGACTGTACAAGTAATCTAATATGCTGACTTGCATAGTTCACTATGACGTCTATTTCCTGTTCACTAACATGATCCTCTTTCTGTTATGAGCTATGAACATACTATGAAAAATGAGATTATGCAGATTTGCTGTGCTTGAATACACTTGGTTTAGTGCAAGTCTAATGTGGATGAAATACCTTCTACATTACAGGACGAATGTTAACACACAAGTGCTGATAAATTTCACAGTAAATGGAACACATATTCAAAGTACGGACATTTGGGATATTTGCTACATTTAGTAATGTACGATTAAAAATAGATTTTCTCAAATACATGGTAATTCTGTTATTTCATCCACTTATACAGCAATGTACTTGGACCTTAGTAAGATACACAATATTGTGAAGTTCACTCTTTGCTGCTATATTTTTGCTTGGGAGTAATGGCACCTTTCATTTGTATATATACTGGACAGTTCCGTTACTCATTTAGAAGAACAACTTGATTCCTAAGCTGACATTTTGGGAAAATACTTGTTTACACTCACATTTTAATCAATTTCCATGTTTAAAACTAAGTAAGGAACACTAAAATGCTTAAACTTACTCAAAATAATTCTTAAATGAATATTGTGAATATGTAACACAATATAATATCCCTCTATGTACAGTGTAAAAAATTTTGTTTCTGTTTTGTTTTCTAGCTAATTTCAAGAACCCAGAAACCAATCACACTTTGATAATAGGGAATAAGTGTAAACCTTTAAAAAAAAATGTCAAGTAGAACTGTAAAAAAATAAAAGTAACAACTAAAGTGCATTTTGGCACTAAAAAAATGCTGTAAGCATCAGCAACATAGCAGCAAAAAGGTTAAAAATTATGTCTTCCAAAAGGTAGGTTGTACAGTATTGTATTTTTTTTGTGGTCCTTCCAGAAGAAGCATTTGTAAAGATTAAACTTTTCAATTTCAAATACACACATCTTGATTTAACATACAACACAATACATGTAAATACATGCACTGGTGACCTTTCTAACATAAATCAAACAGTTTATGATGATGCGATGAGTTTTATGTTTTCTCCAGAACGTCTTTGTGATGTGTATGACAAGTTATGCACAAAAAAAAAGGGGAGCAAGGTTTTAAGAGGGTTAGCAAACTGACAAGTCTAAGTATAAACCCACAAAATGGAGAAGTGTGACACTGTACATATGAGCAACTAGAACAATGACTAATCACATCTATTAACATCCTTTTTACACCCACACAATAAGCCCATCCTCTAATAAATATATATAATAGAAGGAAGGCTCAGTTATACAAACCAGCCATCTATATGGTAGAAGCAAAGCTTAATTATACAAACCATCCAACAAAAAAATCTTGCAAATGTCATGAAAATAAAAACATGTCACCACAAGTTATGAGTACAAAGTAACAACCTATGTCGTCATGGGGTGAAAGATAACAATAAATAAATAAAAAATATCTTGAAACAATACTTGCAACTGCCACTCATAAGTGATCATAACGTACGTTAGACACATTAGGTTCCTAGTTATAAATCTCACTCTGCTTGATAAGGCTTTTGTGCTAATTGCCTCCATCTTCTCATAAAAAAAAAATTCAAGTTCTATAACTCATGTTTATCGAAAACATGCTTACTGTATTGCAACACATTAAGTGCCTTAACATGAGGACTTTCTTGTCACTCTACAAGAACACTTTCATAGCCCTTAATTAAAAAATAAACTAATGAAATCCAATAAAATATGAAGTTGCACAATTGTGGAGACCTTACTGCGTGGATAGTAACTACAACTGAAATACTTTTAACAGGTGGCAAGTGATGTCCCAGTATAACAAATGCAAAACTCACCAATTTATACATCCAAGCACCAAAAATTAGATTATTTCTTATAAATAATATACGAGTATAAAAATAAAATTAAAGATGCATATAACCTTTCAACAACTTCTACCATATCATTTCATACGCTACACAGTTCATCTCTGTTCTGTTACAAACACAACAAATGAAACCTCAGTAAAGAACATGATGCCACCCTCCTCTTCTTTCCCTACACATACTTAGAGCAGCTAATATATGCAAAATTCTTCGGTCTAGAGCATGAAGGTGAGGTTTGGTCAAAACTGGAGAGATTGGGTCTAGTGATAAAATCTCTCCCAGGGCTTTTGACAGGCCACCACCACTCAGGAGGATTAGTCTTTCATATGTTGTTTGACGTAACCTGAAAAACAATTGATCGTGTATTAACATGAAAAGAAAGATCAAGTCTTTCATAAGCGTCTACAGTAACAAGCTGAAACAGCTTCCTTTAACAAGGCAATATAGCCTCCCTAGCAAAATTATGAATGTTAATAAAATACCAAAAATTTTACACCATATAAAATGAAACTAGACTATGCAAGGGGATTTTTTTAGAAAAAAAATCTATGAACTTCCTGGAGGAAAGCATTTGTCCACAGTTATCAACCAGATGGCCTTACAAGTTTCTCCAATCATTTTAGGTTGAGATCTCACTCATTATAACAATAACTTCTCTCACTGTCTAACCTAATCCAACATACTTAGCACCATGCCATGCAAAAATACAGTAACATTAACAATTCAAGAGTTGTTTTAAAAGAGCTAACATTTACCATGGCAGTGTTTATGGAATGGGACATTTGAGAGATATTTTAGAAATATAGTAAACATACGTTTTGATTGTAAAAAAATTTGTGTAAAATATGAGATAGTAAAATTCCTGCATAATACAGCTGTAGCTCAAACAAAAAAAAATATAATTTCCTCTTGAACTAATTTCCATGGTTTTGGGTCAAGGTCATACATGGCTCATCCTGGTCCTGGCCAACCCAGGTCAGGTGTGAGCTGCTATAACCCCTACATTTCAATTACGTCCCAGACAAGACTTCCTTTCTTTCTACTGTTGTGACCCTGACCAAGACCTTAATTTAGGGTCATATGGAAACCTTAAATTGCAAGCAACTTTTTTTGTAAATGTGAAATTTCTAGTTACGGTCCTGACAAGAATTTTTTCCTACTTCTCCCTTTGCTCAAATGGTTTCTTCAAAGTCACGACAAACCTGTGTCAAGTAGGAGCCTCAAATGTTTGTTCCTTACAATGCTATGACTTAGAAAAAGTCACCGATGAACAAACAATGTCATTTCAATGTATGCCTCCAAACTTAATGTCTGAGAGGTATAATCAATATTAATGGTAAATAACATGCAACCAAAACTAAAGACAAAAATACCAGATACTGTACATGGTGTTTACTTCAACTGGTCGCACAACAGCACAAATAAGGAAAAAATTAAGTGCAGCAATTATAACTAAATAGAGCAAATACCTAAGACTAATTAAATAACCATTTGGGTTCATGAAGAGCAAATTGAACATGGCATGTTTAAAGTTACTGTATATAATTTGCCTAGTGGGGATGTTATTGTCATTATTACTGTACAGTATTATTATTTAGTTTTACCAAATTCCGATGCATTTTTAAAGACGATGGGTGTCAATATCAATAAAAACAGGTTTTAATTTACTTATTTACATATCTGGACAATAAGAACAAACACCTTTCTGCCTATCCAAGAGGAGAAAGACAAGGTACGAAGTACCTCATGTTCTTGAAGAATGATTCCACCCCAATTTTTGGGGCTCTGATAAATATTGCACAATTTCCTCAAAAGAAAAATTACCAAGGTAACCTGTCCAACTCTCATTCTTAATCACTGCCCAACAAAATTCTTACCTGCAACACTGTAATAATGGTGCCAACACATCCATGTGGTCTACATAAGCATCTCCAAAACTGAAAGAGAAACTTGATATGAGAAATTTTAACCAATTAATTTGCCATGTTCAGTTTAAAAAATAATAAATGACTTGGACCAAAGTATTTGGCATATAGAATATTGATTACAAAGCAATTACCCCAGCACAGTACACTTCACCATAATTCTATCCTCTGAATTACCATGGTAATTACACCAATGTGTCATGTAAGTAATCACCCAAATTAAACCAATTTTTATGCAAACAATTCTTAGTTTCATTGACTGTCATGAAGAGATTCATAAGACTACTAGGCTACAGTAATTTTGCCTGAATTAATAAGATTCATACTATAGTTTTACACATAAAATTCATGCTACATTCAATTGTATTGCGCAAACCGCTACCTTTTTCCATTGTCAAGGAGCACTATAGAAGAGTCAGGGTTTCCAGCTACCACTGTATAGTGGTGCCGGTCACCATTTTGGATAAGGAAATCAAAAACAGCAGCATCCAAAAGGTCCAACAGGCGAGATGACTGATCATCACTGAAGGATGGGTGGCGTAACACTAGATCACAGTACTGCGGGTTTTCTTCCCATCTGTTAGTAAATATAAAATTGTAAGCTAAACAAAAAATACAAAGTACAGTACCACCTGCAGAGCAGCAGTTAAAAAACATACAAGACCAATTGCAAAATGATTAGCCTACGTAAAAACTTGGAAGAGGTTCCCCATATAGATGACTGTTATATTGTGATGCAGTAAACAAGTGTTATTTAATACACAGCCAGTATACATGTACCTCCTGGTAGTGCCAAAAATAGTATTCATTTGATGAGTGGTAACAAGGTTCCTAAGATTATTAAGTGGATTAACCTGACCAGTTATTCAAAATCCTTGATGAGATCAGTTCCTAAGACAAGTGGGATTTTACAACATTATTAATATCTATTCGGTAAAACAGATATATGCACAAAAAGCACTAAGGTGACATTAACTAGTAACATTGTCACGTTTGTGGAGAGTGGAAATCATCAAATAGTAAAAGACCTTGTTCTAGATTAGTTACCCAAAAACTTTCAAATGTCCACATTTACTGTGCTTGAATGACATAATTGTGATTCTACTGCTACCCTAGTGGCGATCCAAATTTCAATTTCACAGTTCCACAACTGAAGTAGTACCTAGCACCATACCGCCTCTCAGGATGTACATATTAATGTGTTTCTTTTTTTAAACTTGTTCCTTAGCTACACTGGCATAAAAATAGGCATACTTAACTTGACAAAAATTCCATTTTGTTCTCACATTTGCAAAACTGTCTGGATTAAGAATAAATATGCTGAAAATACAGTACTGTATATGTAGACAGTTTGACAAACAAGTGCCTGAAATAATTTTTCGAAGACAATCCAAGTACCATTTCTTATTCTGTCAACCTCTGCCAATATCTCCACAACATCTATATGATAGAATTCCTAAACAGAAACAAAGTGTAGGGGTCTAATCTATTACATTTCATGTTATGAAGGAATTCCGTACCAAGTATGTTCAAATGCAAATGCTTTTACATGATATTAACATATTTCTAGAAATTATCAGTATTGTACTCTTGTATATGGTTAAAAAATAAAATACTTTCAATCTTTTCACTTATATTTGCATTTGGGTATACCAAATGTTGCTCAGAATACAATTTTTAAATTAAAGAGGCTTCTTATAAAGCATTCTCATGAAAAATATTCCAAAAAAATTATTCTGTCCTGTAACAATATACTGTGCATGTAAATTCACCAAAAATTATTCCATAACAGGGTAGGAGTTTCCTTAATTAAGTTTGAATCATTTACTTTTTCAAAATCAATGATTTTTTCATACAAAACTATTACTTTTAACATAGCACATTTCATGGGTCCACAAGAATCTCATACACCAAAGTTCAAAGGAAAAAGAATTAAGTTGGCCACTTCTGGCAAGTTATCATGTGCTACAGTATCTCCAGGCTGCAGTTGTCAACCATCTCATTTCTTTTGTGTCTGAGTCTAGAGCAGTTGTGAGGAATGGTGGGGTTAGTGCATTAAAAGTAATGGGTTTCGTTTAAAAAGAAAAAAAATTCTTTTTGTTACTTTTATGTTTTGTGCACCTGGATGCATTGCACATAGTTGAAGCTATTTTATGCCATAAAACTCTTTTAGAGCAAAAAACAGTGTTTCACCAAAATCCATCATTTGTAACTTGCGAGGAAGGGAGCTGAGATGCTAACACCAATTAAGAAAAGGGATCTGAAGGACTGAGCCAAAGGTTAATGTACTGAGGTCAAACAGTTGAACACTACCAAGTCACATTTCTAAGTACTCACTCACAGGGCTTTTCCAGGGGATTTGTTTTTAAATGAGAGGTAAAGATTGGAGGAGGGCCAAAGTTTAAGAAGCTAGTTACAAAGAGACCAAAGAGTATGTGTGAAAAATCTTAAAAGGCAGAAAGTAATGCAGCTGTAGCCAAAGGAATTCTGGAATTCAAGGGTACAACAGTTAAGGATATTGAAAGTGAGAATGGTCATTAAAAAAAAAGACCTCGAAAGTCCCCTAAAACTAACATAGTGTCTTGCACACACCCTAATAAAAGTACCCATTCTGCTGGCAAGACCTGGTTCAATTGCTAGAGGAGCACATCAGAATAATGTATTACCCAGGACAAACCTTGGCAATGTCGATGTCATTCTGCTCTTCCCAAACAAGGATGTTTACAACTAAAACAGTGTGCTCCCTGACTTTATGCCACTGCTGACAAATTATCAGACATGGCACTGAAAATCTTGTTAAAGGTTTGATGATAAAATTACTCCAAACTACGATCCAACAGTTAAATACCCCACTTTTAGACTGAAGTGTCAGTGTACAGAATTATTTCCAGTGAGGGGAACCAGCATAACACCTTGTATAATGTGTCTTTTATCGTGCCACCTGTAAATATCCCTCTCCGCTTCCTCTAAAATAGCTACTAGCGAGCTCTCCAGCTGACACTCCAGTCTAAAGGTGGGGTATTTAACCGTTGGATCTTTGTTTGGAGTAATTTTATCATCAATCCTTTAATAAGATTTTCGGTGCCATGTCTGTAACTTGTTGAGCAGGAAAGGATAGGAGCAGACCTGAAACAAACCTTGAGGGACTAGCTTTTCAAAAGAGAAGATATGACCTATTGCCACAGCTGATGAAAATACCTCACGCCTGCAATAAAAACTCCTAGTTAGGTTTCCCCTGAAACCTCAAAAAGAATCAAACAGTGAAAAAGAAAAATCTAGGAAGAGGAAAAGCAACAATTAGATGGTTCATGAATCATAAATGATTGAAGTATAAGTAAATGAAAACTCTGGATGTCTACAAAGCTTTGTGAACTATTGTGATGGATAACCAAACAGACCTAGAGGGACTGCACTAACAAATCCGGCCCAGCCAAACCTCATTTCCTAAGCTTTGGATTTTGGTGTCTGGTATTTGCAAGGGTGCATGAAGTATGCTTTATCAAAAGTAAATAATTCCATTTTGGAGTGAGAACTTATACTCAAAACATGAAATAAACAACTTCCAGACATCTTAATAATTTCACAATTAATAACAGTCATCACTAAAGACGGTATTTATGTCTTTAATATATTTTCTACTATTATGGGGAACCTTCCAAATTGCACTAGATCAACAGTCTTTGAGGATCCTGTATGATAAAATAAAATCCAATGATACTGATAAAAGAAACATAAGTACTGTATAGCTACAATGTCTTAGCACACCAAATCATCTAAAGTAATGTTTTTTTTTTTTTAGATTACAAAATAAAGTATTCAATCTATAAAAAAAATCCAAGTCTAAGGCTCTAAAGAAAAAAATTTAAATTTTAAAATTTGTCAAAATAACAATATAGTACCTACACTAAGCTGCTGTATTTAAAAATTTAGAGCAATCTAAAATCACTAAGGTCCACATAAAATTATTTTTCTATCTGAAGTAAAAACCTTGCAATGGAATTGAATTGCTGTAAAAGTATTTTTCAAATAAAATATCAGTCAGCTTCAAGGAGGAAACAATCATTTCCACATCTATATCAAAACTGTTATTATCCTGACAGATGATACCACAGAAGAAAGTCTAGTATCTCAATCAATTAAGGACATTCAGGACTCAAAGATGTACCTACAGAAATGTTCCTTACAGTGACTTTTTGTCCCAAGTCATCTGACCTGGTTTGATTTTCATTTCTTTTCATTCATGAAGCATGGGGATTACAAAGCCATGTGAAGGTCTCTAAGACCGCCTAACAAAGGGGTACTAAATCTGTTAAGAGTACAGTAGAATGAATGACAATTTTGGGGAACCTGACATACAAGGAAACCAAGACAAATACGGATGGTTCCCTCTCTTACAAGTTGACTGGTATATAGTTCAAATAGTTATATGGTTTCTTGGAGTTTAAAGATTTTACTCTTTCAACTTCATAGCTTCTTCGAGCTTTGTTCTTAAGCATTTAATCTTTAAGCCCTTGGGGGAAAGAAAATACACCTTTAAAGTAATAAAAAAAATAAGTAGCAATGGTATACACTACCACAAGCAAAATCCAGTTTGATAATACTCCTGTTACTGTTGCAAGTGTTCCCATTTCACGTTTGGAACAGCTTTATTCTAGTTTGTCCCACTTTTAACTTGCTAAAGGGTTCCCTTGACGTGCATTTTCTTTACGCAATCCTCTGCACCATCAAGAATGCTTTATGCACTTCAACATGCACGGACTTTGTTTCAAGCTTTGTTTCTTTCTTCAGGCTGAGTTCTGGACCAAAATCCATTTGATGTCTGTGTTTTAGTCATAAATTTATTTGATTATATCTCACATATGCTTTCCATTTTTTGATCTTTCACTTGAATCACATCAATGAGGACAGCCTTTGTAGTTTTAGTCATAGGACCACTTCAGTAATGGAGTAGTTTTTGGAACAGTCAGTTTCATCCATTCTCACCTACCTTACATGTTGAATGGAATACCTTGTAGTGTACCTGCAACCTGTTCAACATGGTAATACTCATAGCTAAGCTACTTTGCAACCGGGTTCTATCAGAGTACGATTTCTTCACTCCCTATACTTCATCCAGGAAGATTTTCAAGCTCTAAGGGCAGGGGTTTGTTCTGAGTTCCTGAACTGTTATTGTTTTTTCTTCTTCAGGCTGAGTTTTGGACTGACTGCACTAATGATGGGAGCAGTGGCTGACAGAGATAATCGACTAGAACTGTGCTATCAGGATTAATTGTGCTGCACAAAACACAAACATTTCCTTCTCTGACAGCACAAACTTGGCTTGCTTTTCTCTTCTGGGGCTGTGTTACACAAAGAATTGGACTGCCCTATCAGACAATTCCCATATACTGCAACACCACAGCAACAAGAGAATTAGTGCTCAGTACAATTAAGTACCAACAGAGACTTCGCTACCAACAGGAGCCCTACAATTTGATGCTTCCCATAACTACCACCACCCCAACTTCATGGAACTCTGCCATTCTTAGTACAAGCACTATCAACAGAGGCAATGCTAGCAACAGGAGTTGTGCTATCAAACAATTCCCATGACTGCTCACACTACAACATAGAAGAGCTTAGGACAGAGCTGTACTGATGGTGGCTGTCATTAGTGCAGAACCATGAACCTATCAATGCAAGCATATTCAGATTTCTTTCAAAGAAGCCAAGTTGCAATGTTCTGCATTTTCAATATATCAATTATCTCTCTTTTTCCTTCACGTCATTTCATCTGTAATATCTACACCTTGACTTCTAACATTTTTATTTGGATGGCTACAAGTAATTTAATTTTTTCTTATGTTAGTGCTCTTAGTACTGTCAAATTTCAGACTGCTGACATTTATGGAAATGCTTTCTCTGGATGGCAAGAACCTGTTAAAACACAGCGCATACCAAATCTGAACATGAAACAAAATAAAAATGAATGATAATTATACAGCTTAACCTTCACTCTTATCAATATGTAAACTGACAGGAATTCCACTGTTATATAAATTACACTGCAATTATGTTCAATCTATGTGTGTCCAAGAACTATGGAATAATTTATTTCACATCGTAATAAAGATAGTACTTCCCCTCAGAGTATATTTACATGAGGAATATCAACAATGCTATACTGTATACAGTTGCAGTGAGATAACTGTTTAGCATGGGATGCGAACACCTGATTTTCCAGTTTATAAGGCTCATGGGTTCTGTTCCAGCAATGTTACTTCTGGATACCTGTACCTCTCAAATTTTATTTTTGGAATATGGGAATACTTTGTACATTTGCAACCTTTTCCAAGAATGCATTAAGAATTCCTGACCTGATGATTTTACGTAAGTCATGCCTTACAGTTTACGTTTTAAAACAAGCTGGATAAAATTACACTCTGAAAAGAAAATACAGTAATGTTTAAGCGTTGGAAAAAATACGCACCTGACAGCACTACAGAAAACTAACTACATACAGAGGCCAGATAGGGGCAAAGGGAACACTATGAAACACTAGTGTCAACACTGCAACCTCAAAACACATGCACTAACTACATACTATAGCCTATTTCATAACAGTTCTATGTGCATATCAACAGTTTTACTTACTTAACTATACTTGCCTCTTATGAAGTAAAATCTTTGAATGTAAGCACAGACCAAAAAATGAAGTAAGTTACTTACTAAAACAGGATACATGATGTATCTTTTGAGAAAGTGAACGTGGCAGTTCAAATTCTCAAAATGTACAAGGCTTTGCAAGTTAAGTACTGAGACATCCAAAGGAGTAAAATGACAGTATGAAGCATACCCAAATGACAACAGGTAATTATGTCTTATCAAAATGAAGGTCCAGAGTCCATCAAAAAGTATAAAGTATGAGAACGTGCTCTACTTACTGGGCTAACTTAGTGCGTTTGTATGTGCGTGCCCAAGGGTGTGGAATGTGCGTGAGAGGAAGACGTCGAGGTAACCAAAGAATAACAGTACCCTCAAAAGTACTACCATTATCACACACAGAGGCATCCTTACGACAGTAGTAACACACACCATAAAAGCAGAGTTGTCTCCCTGGAACAAATTTGCAGGAAACATTCCAACACACCTTTTAAATGCAATGAACAAAGCAACTAATACATCATCAAGCCTTTGACACTTGACGATAGTCTGAAACAGGAACAAAGGTCATTAATATTTACAGAAAACTGTACAAAAATGTGATAATACAGTACTACATGACATGACTAAACTACAAGTATTAAGCAGATGCTGTTTCTAGTTGCAACACTACAGTTACTGTAACTCTTCAGCTATAAAGAATGCACCTTCCATCTACTTTTATAGGTATTTACAAAAATTTTTTTACTCATAGTACACCATTCTGAAATTTCTATGACTGCAGAGTACTTCTCCAACACAATTTTTATCATAATGCTCATGTATTCTGTGTCATTAAAACTTACCATTGACCTTTAATGCTGGTTATGCAAAGCTGGTTAACTCAGAGACAGAGTTTTGGCAAAAGTAGAAAAAATAATTAAAATGTCAACAAAATTCTATTACTGTATTGTCTATCAGACAGAAACCGGTACTTTATCAGAGTTCACTTCAACCAAAGTTTGACATAAGGGACTTGGACATATTTTAGAAATAACTACTTTGCCTCGTAGAATCCAAAACATAGAACACTGTTACCCTAATCATAAACTGGTGTTCAAGACAGCTGATAAGCAATGGTTATACAGTGAACCACCCGTATTCGCGGGGGATGGGTCCCACATCCCTCCGCCAATAGCTAAAATCCGCGAATACTTAAAACCCCTCTAAAAACACTTAGAACTGCCCATTTTGATAGTTTAAACACAGCAAAACCCTGTAAAAATGCATATACCTGAATATTTTAATAGTTTTATCACAAAAAGTGCATTTATTCATGAAAATTATATGAAAATACAGTAATTAGTGAATATTTCTCAGTGGAAAATACCGTGAATGGGCGAATTTTCCGCGAATAATGGCTAGATATGTTCCACAGAGAAACCCGCGAATGCGTGAGTCCGCGAATCATGAGAACGCGAATACAGGGGGTTTACTGTACAGGCAGTCCCCAGTTAACGGCGGGCTCGGTTAATGGCGATCTGGTTTTATGGCGCTTGTCTAACAACGAAAATCGGCAATTTTCGGCGCCAAAAATCGCCAATTTCCGCTTATCGGTGCCGATAATTGGGTATTGGTGCCGATACATACCTAACAGAGGCAGCCGATAAGCCCGAAAAATCACCGAAAAAGCGACAGAAATCACCGATTTTCGGTTAGTGGTGATTTTTGGTTACCATCACACCCCCAGAATGGAACCCCTGCTGATAACCGAAGACTGCCTGTAACCAATTTTCATGAGCACGAGTCCTCTTTTTTCCTTGCTGACATACAACCATTTCATCACAATGAGCATTAAACATATAAACAAAATTTTTCCTAACAAAACATGTTTTTTGCACAAACCAATCAATCATACACTTTCTTTCTGTCCAGAAAGGAACAACAGAAAATCAACATTTTCCTGTGGATGGCCAATACTGTGCTGGTCTTACAAGTGCACAGCCGTTCAATTCTCTCTACTATGTTCGAAGAATAAAATGAGCAGGTTATTACAAAAACTAAAAACACTGACGTTCACACATCTTTCATCGAAATCCAAATTAAAAGATTAGATAAGACTAATAGAGCAGCAATCATACAAAAATAGAATCATTTAAAAATCCAAAAGCCCAGGGTGATAATTCAAAGGTAGCTTGGAAGATAATGAAATTAAGAGTTCACTTGCATTCAGACCCAATATCAACCACCAAAAAATGGCTTTACAACTGAAAACCAATTTCAAACCATCAGATGTCCATATCAATCTTTGGTTGAAAGTTATACTACTGATAAAGTTTGGTTTGTTTACATTACAAACATTGATAGCTATATGTCCAGAAATACATCTTAACTTCTAAAAGTTTATTAGGGCACAGATTTTATGACTATCTTAGGCCTAATTACAATTACTTTAACATGGTGCTACAGATTTATTAGTTCAAGGTTGTGATAAAACATTCAAACCCTAACTAGTACACAATATACAGGGTAAACAAAAACTAAACAAGAATTCCATGACATCTAAGAACAGAAAAAGAGATTAAATGAAGGGAAAGGTACAGTATTATGATGCGGCAAGGGGGCACCTTACAAAAATATTTAGGGCTCTGAGAATAGAATAAACTGTTGATGTAATCATGGAGGGTTGAAATCAATCAGGTTTAATGCTCTGTCTAAAATTTCAAACACAATAAGACAAAAAGACAAAAAAAAAAAAAGATTGCTGTGAGTGTAACTTGAGCACGAATGCATTTTCCACTTTTACCAAAGAAATGTGATACTGTTCCACTGTTATCTTGTTACTATCATCTACAAATATAAAATTTATAATAAATAAAATCAAAATCTGAAATACATTAAACTTATCTTTATGGAATACCATCAGCTACTTTCTTTTAATTTTAATACGTTTTCCAGCAAATTCAAAATATTTACCGATATTTTCAACATGAAAATATAGTATTAACTAACTACTCATGTATTTGTAAATCCTGGCTAGTAGTGTGAAAAATTTTTTAACAACTCAAATGTTCTAATCCTTATACAGAAATAGTGCCCATATTAAAGGAATTTTATACGCATTTTCGAAACAAAATTTCATTTATAAAATACAATAATGTTTCTAATTACTGTACTTCCAGGCTCCAGGCCTTTTCAATATTTTTACAGATGTTGTGGGACTTTACAGTTTCAGTGACACTGAATAATCTTGCAAGCCACCAAATCCAAGCTTCTAAATGCAGTATATGAGCATGCAAGTATCCTTAAGCTCGTCCCTTCTCGTTTTTATACAAGAAGAATGCCATTTACATATGTTCTATGTTCTAAACAATTACTTTTCATATTTCTATTCTTGCTAAGTTTCTTACACATTTCATGATTGCTACTTCCAGCGTGACTACTATAGATGGTGCTACTGGTTCTTTGAGTATCCCTTTGGCCCCTGTGTTCACCTATGCCTCTCCCTGCTGAGCTGTCCAACTACTTTAACTTTACCTTGCTTCAATGTCCACCTTATATTTCAAATAAACCCTTTGGGTAAGCTTATATATATATATATATATATATATATATATATATATATATATATATATATATATATATATATATATATATATATATACACAGTAGAACCCCGGTCTTCGACCATACCAGAACTCAACATAATCGGATTTCGACGCGAAATGTCAAGTAAATTTTGCGTCGGAGCTCGAACAACAAACTGGAATCCGACCCGATGAATCATATGATGTTTGTAAAAGAAAAAAAGTTTCGGTTGGCTGCCACTAGTTGGCATTCTTCCCAAGCATATTTAAAAGCGTTTAAAGCCCACATACACTGCTGCTGTTGTTTGGAGAAGTACACGCTTGTACAGGTATATCATAATTTTTTTGGCTTTCTGCACTGAATTTTCATTCAATCATGGGTCCCAATATGTTAGGGTATCATAATATTTATTGAAAGATGTTTTACAGTGATTTTGTACGCTATTCCAGTAGACTCTGTATGAAATTTACCATAAATACTGACCATAAGCAATGTTTATGTAATTAGTACCGTGATACGCCACCATGGTGGCGCTTTGGTTTGTTTACATCTGCTCATGCCACAAGCTGCCGAGTGCCGTCGTAAGTTAGGAAATTTTTCTTAATCTTATGATAACAGATAGACAGTAATTCAGCTTATAAATATTGTATTATTAATTTACTGTAATAATCAGGTTTGTTCT
Organism: Macrobrachium rosenbergii; assembly: GCF_040412425.1. Classification (NCBI taxonomy): domain Eukaryota; kingdom Metazoa; phylum Arthropoda; class Malacostraca; order Decapoda; family Palaemonidae; genus Macrobrachium; species Macrobrachium rosenbergii. The sequence continues at coordinate 12,133,789 of NC_089766.1, read as the reverse complement.
TCAATGTTATTATTATTAACAACAGTTTTTGTGTGTACCCGTTACAGTACATTCTGGTAGTTCCTATAGGCTACCTAGCCTAACCTATGACGCTTGGTCTACCATCGGTAATACGTCCACATTGGTCGTAGGCCAATTTTTTTATAGAGTATGCATTTAAAAATGTATAAAGTGCTTCTGATATGGTAAGTTATTGAACTCTGAACTTATTTAATTGTAATTTGTGTAATGTTTTGCATAAAAAGGCAAGGTTGGAGTAATGACTAGTGGTTAGGAATGGATTAATCCATTTTCAGTTATTTCTTATGAGAGAAATTGATTCAGAATTTGACTAAATCGAATCTCAACGCTTCTTCTGGAACGGATTAGCCAAGGACCAGGGCTCTACTGTATGTATATATATATATATATATATATATATATATATATATATATATATATATATATATATATATATATATATATATATATATATATATATATATATATATATATATATATATATATATATATATATATATATATATATATATATATATATATATATATATATATATATATATATATATATATATATATATATATATATATATATATATATATATATATATATATATATATATATATATATATATATATATATATATATATATATATATATATATATATATATATATATATATATATATATATATATATATATATATATATATATATATATACATATATACATATATATATATATATATATATATATATATATATATATATATATATATATATATATATATATATATATATATATATATATATATATATATATATATATATATATATATATATATACATATATACATATACATATATACATATATATATAAATATATATACAGTGATCCCTCGTCTATCATGATGATGGGGGCAGAACCCCCGCTGATAAAGTGAAATTCCGCAAGTAGCATTGGCCCCTCCCTAGGAGGCATATACTGTACTGTATATACATGGTATATATTTAAAGGCTTTATAGCCTTTCCCACACTGTTATAAACACTTCCTATGCACTTAAACACTGTATTACTATTTTGATCTCCTATCACAGTAATATGCATAAAAAAAAAGATCGTCCCATATTTGTAATGTTTACGTTCTGAGAATCAGCTGACTGAGGCTGCTCACTACTAACGAAAGAATTAGGAAAATCATTTTTTAGTTGCTAAAAGAAATAAATTTATCAATGAAATTATTTTAATTCTGAACATAAAAGTTTATGATACAGTAATTCATATTTCATTGAGAGAGAGAGAGAGAGAGAGAGAGAGAGAGAGAGAGAGAGAGAGAGAGAGAGAGAGAGAGAGAGAGAGAGAGAAATGGTGTGTACTGTACAGCACAGTAGCTTGGGACGCGAGACTAAGTCTTGACTAAGTCTTGACAAGCTGGTGATGAGAGAGTATACAGTATCCTTGAGTTGCTTACGTATGAAATTCGGATTTTAATTATTTTTACAGTGATTTAAGATGAAACATCAACAGTGATAAGATATTCTCTTATGTACCACTCACGTGCCTTGTCTGAGTGCCTGTATTACTATTTTGATCTCCTATCACAGTAATATGCATAAAAAAGATCGTCCCATATTTGTAATGTTTACGTTCTGGGAATCAGCTGACTGCAGCTGCTCACTACTAACGAAAGAATTAGGAAAATATTTTTTAGTTGCTAAAAGAAATAAATTTATCAATGAAATTATTTTTAATTCTGTACATAAAAGTTTATGATACAGTAATTCATATTTCATTGAGAGAGAGAGAGAGAGAGAGAGAGAGAGAGAGAGAGAGAGAGAGAGAGAGAGAGAGAGAGAGAAATGGTGTGTACTGTACAGCACAGTAGCTTGGGACGAGACTGTATACAGTATCCTTGAGTTGCTTACATATGAAATTCGGATTTTAATTATTTTTACAGTGATTTAAGATGAAACATCAACAGTGATAAGATATTCTCTTATGTACCACTCACGTGCCTCGTCCGAGTGCCTGTGGGTATATACGGCTTCCAGTCCTTGCGTCACGGTCTTCGCAAGCCGTTCTTCTCACGTAACATGATGAAACATCGCTGTTTTCCGCAATATGGCTGCCGATATGGCAATGGTACTTTTTAATTTTAATTTTTCGATGAATATTTTTTGAAAAATCCGCGATGCAGTGAAGCATATTTTGTTTAATCTCATTTTGTACTTAATTATATGTCATAATGCAATGAACCAACAGTACTAGCAGATATTAATAACTATTAATGGAATTAATGAAATATTTGGGTCTTCATATATTATATATAACTATATTTGAAATTTCCGGAAAATCCGCTATATATTTTCTCTTATAATATACATACGTAATGGAAAAATCCATGAAGTCGTGAATCCATGATAAATATATAACGAACGGCGTACTCAGTATAGTTTACTGTTACATATATACATATATATATATATATATATATATATATATATATATATATATATATATATATATATATATATATATATATATATATATATATATATATATATATATATATATATATATATATATATGTATATATATATATACATATATATATATATATATATATATATATACATATATATATATATATATATATATATATATATATATATATATATATATATACATATACATATACATACACATATATATACACATACACATATGCATATACATATATATATATATATATATATATATATATATATATATATATATATATATATATATATATATATATATATATATATATATATATATATATATATATATATATATATATATATATATATATATATATATATATATATATATATATATATATATATATTATATATATATATATATATATATATATATATATATATATATATTATATATATATATATATATATATATATATATATATATATATATATATATATATATATATATATATATATATATATATATATATATATATATATATATATATATATATATATATATATATATATATATATATATATATATATATATATATATATATATATATATATATATATATATATATATATATAGGGTAAGTCAAAAAGTTCCAGGAAAAATTGTTGAATGATGTATTTACACAGGAATGAAACAACCCAAATACTTGGTAAACAATTATCTGTGATGTAGTGATCCATATAGACTTGTTACCTCAGTCATCCTCTTGCTACCGTGGTGTTAACATCTGCTTCAGAAAAGTAACTTCTTGAACCCATGGAAAATAAAAATTTTGAGATGAGAGCTAACATCAAGTTCCTGACCAAGCTTGATTGGAAACCAGGAAAAATTATTGAAGCTTTGCAACAAGTTTATGGAGATGATTCTCCATCTAAATCAGTTGTTTATGATTGGATAAAGCAATTTAAGGATGGTCGGGAGGACCTCAAAGACAACCCAAGAGAGGGAAGACCATCGACTGCAAAAAATGAAAGAATTGTGGCTTTGGTGCAGAATCTAGTGGATGAAGATCGTCGGATTACTATTGATATGATAGCTAATGAAACTGGGATCTCCCATGGTTCCGCATTTTCAATTTTAAATGAAAATCTTGGTTTGAGTAAACTTTCAGCACGTTGGGTCCCAAAAGCGTTGCTATGCGAAGACCAACTGCATCAAAGAGCTGAACTTTCTCTTGCAGTTTTAACGAAGATTGAATCAAATGAATCAGAGTTTTTGACCGGATTGTTACTGGAGATGAAACTTGGATCCATCAATATGACCCAGAAAGTAAAATTCAATCAAAGCAATGGTTACCAAGAGGTTCAGCTGCACCAGTGAAGTTCAAAGTGGCGAGATCTGCCCAGAAGGTTATAGCAACAGTGTTTTGGGACTCCAAAGGAGTGATTTTGATTGATTTCCTTGAACGACAAAAAAACAATCACCGGGAACTACTACAAAGGTGTTTTGCAAAACTGAAGACTGCATTGGCTAAAAACGCCGAGGAAAGTTGCACCGCAGAATTTTGTTCCATCATGATAACGCCCAGCACATTCATCAAGGGTTGCAAGAGAAGTCCTACGGAAATTTAGGTGGGAAACTCTTCCACATCCTCCTTATAGTCCTGATCTTGCTCCTTCAGATTTTTTCCTGTTCCCAAAACTCAAGGAACACTTAAGAGGAGTCCGGTTTGAATCTTTGGATGCTGCTAATCATGCAGTTTCAACATGGTTTAATAGAAAGGCCCCAAATTTCTACAAAGAAGGGTTGCAGAGGTGGGAAACAGTGCCTTGAAAAGTGTATAGAGTTAGATGGTAGATATGTAGAAAAATGATGTTTGGATTTCCTTAAATAAAGAGTATATTGAATTTTTCCTGGAACTTTTTTGACTTACCCTCATATATATATATATATATATATATATATATATATATATATATATATATATATATATATATATATATATATATATATATATATATATATATATATATATATATATATATATCACACACACAAATACAGTATGCCTAAGTGGTCTTATTATTTATTATTACAAACTAATTTTTGTAATAATAAATTTCTACTCCACATGAAGATCAAATCCAGGACATTTTGGATGAGAAACAAGGGTGCTGTCAATAACTTTACAGAAGCCGTAATTCCTCATCTCCCACCCAAAAGGTCCTCAGTTTGATCTATACAATAGGTAGAAATTTATTTCTATATTTTGAGCGTTATGCAGCAAAAACTGAATTTAGTTTGTGGATTTCGATTTCATGGGATTTTTAATTTAAAATGAAAACTTTCACAATTTAACAATATCACAAATAGAAATACCACTGGTGTTGGTATGAACAGAATATTTTTATTTCTGTATTTGTATCACAGTTGAAGAAATCCAGATATTTAAGTAATATTTTATGTTTGTGCTAACGAAACAAGGAAACAGCAAATTGTGAATACACACACACACACACACATATATACACACACAAACACTCACACAAAGTTCATACAGTTCATTTACATGCAAGTGTATTTGTGTGTAGTGATCTCCTGCAAGTTTCAAGAAATCTTAGCGAGCCCTAATAAACTTCATAGATGTCTCTTACCAACATGCAAAGCACATATTACGCAGGTCCACAATTTCAGAAAAAAACTGTGGTTGTTCTAGATGACCTTTAGAAAAGTACCCAGATTAACATACATAAAAAAGATGGCAAAAAGATATAAAAAAAAAATAATGACGGTCTTTCCACTAAAAAAGAAGTCGGTAAAAAAAATTTCATTTAGGATAAAACTGGATCTAGCGTAAGTGTAGATCTCACATGACAAAAACAACCTAAAGTAAACCAATAAGCAATCAAGACTTACTGAAATAAGACTTTAAAATGGTTAAGGACCATAAACATTTACTTGACAGTAAATTCTCAACAGACAACACATCATTCAAAACCTTATGTTAATGAATCATGAACGTGTTAGCCTTGGTACAGAATCAGTTAGTGTGATCAACAACTCAGTAATGTACATCATCTTAATACAAGCATGAAACCAAGCAAGAAGTGCCCGGAATCATAACTGAACACTGAATGTTACAGCATTCTGCATTTAGTTTAAACATAGAAGAAATAGGAGTGAACTTACTAAAAATTTTCACCCTTTTTTGATGGATTTCTTCCACCTGTAAAATGTAAAGATAATCCTGAAAAACATAATTCACAATATAGATGAAAATATGCAATGCTTTAAAATACCTCAAAGGTCATCTACACAGTCTAATGGCTAACCTTTCCTGAAGAATGTTGCAGACAGCCTCCTTGATGCCACAGGTAATATGTGTCGTTTCAAAGATACAGTACGACCAACTGCCAATGGCACCATGGTGAGGCCCAAAAGCCGACTAAGATGAAATGCAGCAATTTCTCCATTATGACGATCAGCACCTGCATAAACTTCTCCTTCAATGACTTCATCTCGAGAGTACCTGAGGCATACAAAATTTAAACATTTATGTTTTGTAAATATAAACTTCTAATCTAATTTGAGCTTAATGCTAGAAAAGGCAGTTCAGCTAGGTGAGTCAACTGACAAGAGTTCACAAATCATTCTCCTAAACATGATATTTTTATGATAAAATAAGGTTTTACTTATACTTACCTGGTAGTTACATATAGCTGTCGTCTCTGACGCGCTGCAGAATTTTAAATTCTCACAGGCTAGCGCTAAAAACACCTAGGTGATCCCTCTACCAGCGCCCTCTATAGGTAACAAGGAACTATCCCAACAATGTTCTAGAACCCATTAAGTTTTAAGCCCACTTGACATGAGAGGGGAGGTGGGGGAGGTTTATTTATAACTACCAGGTAAGTATAAGTAAACCTTATTTTATCATAAAAATATCATTTTTACTTATAGGACTTACCTGGTAGTTACATATAGCTGATTGGCACCTTTAGAGGGGGTGGGATCATGTCAGCCACATATATTGTTAGAAATCAAAAACATGAATTTTAGTTCCTTACCTTGAAGGATTGCTGACTCAGCGGTTACTGCCTCTGTAGTCTGCTTATCCCACGATTGTATAGACAGGATATAAAGGATCCGGGTGTCAGATACAATCTGTTAGTACTTGCCAGAGAGGACAACGCCGTGACGGACAAGACTTAGTATGCCCTTGCTCTGGGCGCAGAACCAAATTAACAATAAGGGATCACTCTATCACCAAAATATAAAATTAAAAACTTTCAACCATAAAATTAAAAGATTGTAGGTACTCCTAAACCAACAACATAGTACCTACAAACGACGCAACCAAACTCAATTTCCAACTTCAAGGAGAAAATGTTAGTCGGATAGGCTTGCCCCTCTTCTCTCCCTCACCCACCACCGTGTCAGTAACTACTAAAGGCCCTAAGGTACTGCCATTGTCAAAATCAGTCTTCAATTCTGACAAGTAATGCGATGCGAAGATCGACTTACATCGCCAAAATGTAGAATTCACAATCTTTTGCACTGAGAGGTTGTGCCTGAAAGCCAAAGAAGTAGCTACAGCTCTTATCTCATGTGCTCTCACTTTCAGAGTTCCCGTGTCTGAGTCCTGACAATTCACATGGGCTTCTGAAATAACTTCTCTTAAGAAGAAAGCAAGAGCATTCTTAGAAAGTGGTCTTGACGGGTTTCTCACAGAACACCACAAGTTCTCCGAAGAGCCCTGATACCTTTGTTCGGGTGAATATAGAACTTTAAGGCTCTCACCGGGCTACAACAATCTCTCTTGTTCTCCTTCTCCCACAAGATCTGAAAAGGCTCTTAATGCTGAAAGACCTCGGCCATGGTCTGACGCATCTTCGTTCTTCTCAAGCTAAGAACCTAAGAGAGGAAGAACAAACAGCTTTTCCTTGAGAGAAACCAATAGTTTTGTCCAAGGCATGAACCTCACTCACCCTCCTGGCTGTGCGAGTGTTACTAGAAAAATAGTTTTCAGTCAAGTTTCTCAGCGATGCATTTGCCAAAGGCTCGAATTGATCTGAACAAATCCATTTAAGAACGATGTCCAAATTCCATGCTATTTGTTTAGGAACTTTCGTCTTCGAGGTATTAAAAGACTTAAGTAAATCTGTTAGATCCTGATTGTTCGAGATGTCTAGACCTCTGTGCTTAAATACCGAAGCAAGCATTGATCGATACCCTTAATCGTGCTCAAAGACAATCCTTTCTCCTTAAAAAGGGATAGCAAGAACTTCGCTATTTGATTTAGAGAGGTTTTAGAAGACGAAACTCCATGTCTATTGCACCAGGCTCTAAACTGATTCCATCTAGCCTGGTATACAGCGTCCAAGACTTTCTTCTGGGTCGCAAGAATAGCGCTTGCAACCTCCTTTGAAAAACCTCTCTTCCTGAGGAGTCGCCGACAGTCTGCAGGCGACAAGCCAGATAGAGCAGACAAGTTCTGATGGAACCTCAGGAAGTGGGGTTGTCTGAGTAGATCTTTCCCTCTACGGGAGGATCCTCGGAAAATCTGCGAGGAGGAGGAGAAGATCTGGGAACCATTCCTCGATGGCCAGAAAGGAACGATTAGAGTCATCTTGGTGTTCTTGTGGTTCCTGAACTTTTCCAAGACCTTCCTGATAATTTTGAACGGTGGAAAAGCGTAAAGATCTAGGCAATCCCAACTCATTGTCATTGCATCCACCCAAAGTGCCTTGTCGTCCGGATCTGGGGAGCAATATACTGGGAGGCGTTTTGTTCTGTCTGTTGCAAACAGGTCTACTAGCGGACAACCCCACAGATTCCACAATCGCTTGCAAACCTGAAAATGTAAGGTCCATTCCGTGGGCAAGACTTGATTCTTCCTGCTTAAAAGATCCGCTGTTACATTCCTCTCGCCTTTTATGAACCTGGTCAATAACGTGACCTCGTCTCTCTTCCGACCATTCTAAAAAGTTCCTTGGTCGTCTGATACAGGGAGAAGGAATGAGTGCCCCCTTCCTCTTGATATAAGCAAGAGCTGTCGTGTTGTCCGACTGAACTAGAATAACCTTGCCTTTTACTTCTTGCTGAAATTGCATCAGGGCTAGATGTACCGCTTTCAGTTCTTTCACATTTATGTGCAGTTCTTCTGCTCTTCCTGCCACAGGCCCGAACATTCCTTGTTGTCTAAAGTCGCTCCCCACCCTGATCCGAGCGCCTGACAAGAGTGTGAGGTCTGGGTTCTGATAAAAGAGAAATTCCCTCCTGTAGCCTTTCCTTGAATTCCACCAGAACAGCTCCTTCTTGATCTGATCTGAGATCTTGAAAAGAAAGGAACTGGATGGGTTTTGTGTGGCCATTGGCTTTGTAGATAAAACTGCAGAGGCCTCATCTTGAGTCTCCCCAGTTTTACGAACTTCTCCATCGAGGCTAAGGTCCCCAGTAAGCTCATCCACTGGTTGGCTGAGCAAACCTCGCGATGTAGAAAGTCGTCTTTTTGCATCATGCTTAGACAAGACTCTACTCTCCGTATTGATGGAGAAGCCCTCAAAAGTCAGAGAGTCCATTCTCACTCCCAAATAAACTATCTGCTGTGATGGTGACAGGGACGATTTCGAACATTGACTAGTAGGCCTAGTTCCTTTACCAGAGATAATGTCTTCATTAGGTCCTCCACACATTTGGCTTTGGGTGTGCTTTCAGAAGCCAGTCGTCCAGATACATTGACATCCTTATTCCTTGTAAGTGAAGATTCTTTCGCCATTGTTGACAGAACTCTTGTAAACACTTGAGGTGCAGTTGACAGTCCAAACAAAGAGCTCTGAACTGGAAAAATTTGCTTTGGAAAACAAACCTCAGGAACTTCCTTGATTCCTGATGGATAGGAACGTGGAAGTACGTCCTGGAGGTCTCATCGAGACCATCCAGTCAAGGTTGAAGAGATGCTAACACCGACTCTGTCGTTTCCATCGGTTTCGTCTTCCTTTATGAAAACGCTCAATGCGCTCACGCCTAGAACCGCCTCCAACCTCCCGGACGCCTTTGAAACTAAAAAGAGACGGTTGTAAAACCCCGAGAGCATGGGGTCGGCACTAACTCGATGGCTTGTTTCCTTAGTAGTGCTTCTACTTCTTCTCGAAGGGTGCAAAACTTCTGAGAGTCGCTGAGTATGTTGGAAAAAAACTGGAGCGTCCGATAGAGGGGCTTTGTTGGAATGGGATGGAGTACCCCTCTCGGATCACCTGTAAGGTCCAAGGATCTTGGGTGACCTTTTGCCAGGCTTCCGAGAACGACTGGAGTCTGGCACCTACTGCTATGTGGAGGACAGCACACTCATTTCTTTGTTGAAAATTGGAAGGTCGAGTAGAAGATTTTCCTTTCCCACATCAGCTGGACTTGGAAAAGGGCCGAAAGCAGACTTGCCCTGAACGCCTTGGAAGTGTCCAAAACACCCAAAGTTTTGGTGGAAGTAGCTACCGGAGTAGTCTTTTTGGCTTCTTTGCTGACTGAGCCAACAGGTCCTGTGTTGCTTTTTGTGTGAGAGCTTCAGCAGTCTCTCGAACTAATTCCTTGGGAACAAGTGGTCCTTCGACAAAGGAGCAAAGAGGAGAGTAGACCTCTGGCTGTGGAAACACCCTTCGCCAAAAAAGAGCACCAGAGTTGTCGTTTTCTTCAGAACTCCGGTTGCAAAACCGGAAGTTAGCTCCAAGGCACAATCGCATACCCCCTTGTCTATGCAGTCGACTAAAAGTGAAATCCGTCGACTCGCATCCGAAAGTCCGAATTTTTGACTTTCCTAGCCAGAGCAAACAAACTGACCAATCAAGGAAACTGATGACCTCCACAACAGCGAAAAATACTCTTGAGAAGATGATCCAACTCTGACTGCGTGAAAAAAATCTTCGCTGATTGAAGAGCTGTGTGACGACTTGAATCCACTAGACTGGAGAAGTCTTTTTGAGCGGAGGCAGACACACCCAAAAAGAAAAACGCTTCTCCAGTCTCGACCACATGCGGCCGCGATGAGCCAATCTGGAGGGTGGAAGACAAAACATACTCTTTGCCTTGCTCTCTCTTGTCTGAGAGCCAGGAATTAATTTTCTTGATAGCCTTCTTGTGAAATCGCCAAAACTAGGCGTGTAAAAGGAGCTGGATCCGAGGCGTTATCCCTCTTAAACTGCGATCTGGGAGAAGCCGAGTCGAAGGCTTAAAAGAGTCCCCAAAGTTTTCCACGAAAAACTTGAGTAACTCCTTGATTCCTGGAAAGTCCTCTTCTATTTCTACATCTTCGATTTCTTCGTCAACAGAAGACACAGGAGACAATTGGTGCACAGGAACAGTTTCTGATAGAAAAGTAGGTCGTCTGAATCTAAAGTCTTACGACCATGCCGATGTGGCGCCAATCCTAGTTAATGGCGCGCGCGCTAAGCTGAAGTGGCGCCGCCATGCTGAAGTGGCGTTACAACCGAACGTGGCGAATCCGGAGCCAGAGAAGAATGCTGAAGCGTCTGGTTGAGCCTCTTCATTGGTGCATGCGGCGGGGAGGCTCTTGAGTCAAGACTTGTGGCGCATTCGGGAAGTGTCTCCGCAACAGGTGCTCCCGAAGCAGCACGAGCGCCACAAAAGAACTGAATAAGATCCATCAATTTGTCCGTGACTTGAGCGACAAAATCGGGATCTTGTTGACCGGGTAGTAGGAGGAGGCACTATCTGGCGATGAGGCTGGACGAGATGTAGACGCTCCTGGAACGGAAACACGCTTATTACGGGCAATAGTACGCGTAGGTTCCTTCCGACGAGGGGCTGATCTACTGAAGAGGAGGAGGAAAAAGGTTCAGGATCCTCCCAGAAGCTACAGCCCGCATCGGATCCGTCAACGATCTTTTCTGGAATCGCTGCAGGAGAGACGGCGCGACCTCTTGAGAGGCGAAAAAGAATGGACTTGAAGCGCCCACTTCTGAGGAAGAGTCAACGAATCATCACCACTAGAAGACACATCCCCAGCAGCGCCTTTTCTATGGCGTGCGGGAAGCATCCTGGGAATGCACAACAGGAATACTTGAGGGTGACTGCTCGGGAGCAAGCCCCACTGCGCCTCCTTTCGGTTTTCGACATGCCCTCTCCATGAACCAGGGAGTCCGACAGAGGTCTAGACCTGGGAGAACGAGTGGGCCGAACAGACACCTCCTCCACTAACACTTCACTTCAGGAGCCAATTTTTCAATGGCTTGGCCCATCGCCTGGATGGCTGAAAGCACAGCTGAAAATTTAGTGTCCATTTGGACTTTTAACTCTGACACGGTGATAGGATTGGGATCAACAGGGTCGGACAAAGGAGAGTTAATAGGAGAGGGTTAACAGATTGAATTACCTGCCCTACAGACTTAGCAGATGATGACCTCTGCGATAGCTTTCTAACTCTGTCCTTTTCTAACTTCCGTAGATATTTCTCTAAGGCTGACCATTCATCCGTTGTTAGATGCATACATTCCTCACATGTATTCTCTGAATTACAAAATTTACCCTACATGAAGAGCAAACTGAATGGGGGGTCGATAGTGCTTTAGGCAAACGAGTCCTACAGCCTAAAGCACAATATCTATACTGGGAACCAGAATCAGACATATTGTACAAAGAATTAATTCCGACCACAAAAGCAAAGCGCTAGCTAGCAAAAAACCACAAAGAAATACTTAAGTATAAATTGCAGACAAAAAATTCAACCACAAAACGAGACCGTGTTACCGGTCTCTCGGCAGAAAACTTAATGGGTTCTAGAACATTGTTGGGATAGTTCCTTGTTACCTATAGAGGGCGCTGGTAGAGGGATCACCTAGGTGTTTTTAGCGCTAGCGCGAAATTTAAAATTCTGCCCGTAGCGCCAGAGACGACAGCTATATGTAACTACCAGGTAAGTCCTATAAGTAAAAATAAAAGACATGAACAATTGAATCATAGCTTCAAAACTTAAATCAATTACCCTTCTTAGGAACACTACACATAATTCATCAATGAAGGAGGAGTATCAGTATTCAGCATAGGACGTGATACAGAAAAGAGAGCAGAGATTCTAAACGGCTTAAGTCTTCATGAACATAGAATGAAAGACAACAAATCCATTCCCAGAACAACAAAGGAACATGGCTTCAACCTTTTGATTGTTTTAATTATCTGCTGAAGGTAGGTAAGGAGCTATTAAATCTGAGTCTGTACAAGTCACAGCTTTAATAAATTACTTTATTCAGAGAATATCAGTATTAAATATTCTCTTCACATAATTATTAATACAGCATTTAAAGGCTGTATTTCAAAAGTTTGGAAAAGACAAATATGCTGAAGCAAACTTGGGTTTGGCTGAGCCACTTTACTATCAAAACTGTAAAATTCCTTTTTTTTTTTTAAGATTTACTTCAATATATATACTGTACTGTAGATTACACAATTAGACCGAACACCTACCATTTTGGTTTAAAGACAGCTCTCTGACCACCTTTCAGAAGGATGGACACTTTGAGCTGTGTTCCCTTGTACCCAATATCTGCAGCAACAATTGGGGCAGTCGAAAGCGCCCCCAAAACATCACCTAAACCCTTAGCTTTGTCTGGGAGAAGAGTTTTTGGGTTGGCCCACTGCAAAAAAAAAAAATTAATAAATAAAAAAAAATAATTCACATTATTAAGATCAACATGCCCAAAGAAACATAATTCCTTATGCTCTACTACAGAAAACCTGAATGGATAACCATAGAATGGTAAAAAGATTTATTCTCTTTGTAGAAGATACAAAAGCAGAGTATGATTACCTACCTTACGTGCCAAGTCCCAAGGATCATCTGTCACCCATCTATTGCTTACTTCCTTTTTAAGCCCTTCAAACAGATCATTCAGCTCTGGTGAGAGAGATGAATACTGAGCTTTTACTGCAGCCAAATGCTTATATAATCCTGACAGCATTCGAAGACCAGTTCGGTTGCGCAAGTTACGCTTGTGATAATCACTGTATAAAATATGAAAGACAACAGTTCTGTTAGATTTCTTGATAAGAAAATGTATTTACATTCAGCTTTTACATCTAGAAGTATTGTCAATAACATCATGAATCCAAAAATGACATTTACAGGACCTTATTTTAGCCCAGAGAGAGTGCGAAAAGGACAGGAACTAATGGCCCACTGGCAGCTGGGCATTTAAAAAAAGATCTACAATATGAACCCCTTCCTCCTTTTCCATCAAAACTATTAACTAATCAAGTGATGCCAACCCATAATTCTAAGCTCATTCTTCCATTAAAGATTTTGGCACCTGTTTTGCCTGTACAGTTCTACAGCACTAGGTAACTTAGGACACCAACAACCTATTGATTTATGGACAAACTTATGATAATGGCTGCACAAAAACTTGTTAAAATAGTCATAGTCAAATGATAAGAAGATGAAAGTTGACAAACTACTGTTGTACCCAGTCCTGTCATTAGATATCCTGATGACTATATATTTAATCTACCCATAATGTGCTGACACATGCTCCCTTTGCAGTAAGGAGGAGCTTGATCAGTATTTGCAGCTCTCTCTACATGAAATTAGTTCTCAATAGTGACTACCCTAGTCCTGCCTCTTTGGTGAAAGCTGCAAATCTGGAATCTGCTCAATAACATGAGCATAACCCAATGCAGACAGGGAAAATAAGCTATTGCAACCATTTTGACAAGTTCTTAAAACAACGAAAAACATTTAGTAAAGTTATACAGAAACAAAAATATTTACTGTCTTGACATCCTTCACAAGGAATCAAGTAGAAAAAGATATAAACAACACACATTATAGTTCCATTTCAGGGGAAGGCCACCAAGACTGATAAAATAGGATCTGCAAAGTACAGGCAGTCCCTGGTTATCGGTGGAGGTTCCGTTCCGACGGTTTGACAATACGCGAAAATCGCCGATAACCAAAAATGGCAATTTTATACGCTTATCGGCACTGATAAACGGAGATCAGCGCCTCTGTTAGGTATGTATTAGTGCCAATACCCAATTATCACTGCCGATAAGCAAAAATCGGTGCATACTGGCACCGAAAATTGCAGATTTTAATCGCTAGACAAGTGCCAAAAAACCGGATCGCCGATAACAGCCTGCCGTTAACTGGGGACTGCCTGTAATAGTTTTATGGCCAATGTGAATGCAGTTTTCTTAATGATACATACCTCAGACTGTCAGAGATGTGAATACACCATATAAAATAATGAAATTATCAAATACCATATAACAAGTGTGTAAAGTATAAATTATATACAGTACATACCTTTCCCTTATGGCGTATACCTCTCCCTGAATGTATACTTTCTCAACAATTTTATTCTGTGAAAGTGTGGTGGAGGGAGCTGGGGTGCGGTGGTGGTGGTGATGGAGAGGTGATGGTGAAGGAGCCCTTGCAACCAAAAGAAAGTTTATTGATGTACAAAGTGCAGCGCACCAAGCTAGCCACACCACCACACGCCGCACCCAACCCATCATTCATGGTTTTTTCTGTCACGTACAGTATCTGTAACCAGAAATTATACACTTATACTTAAAAGCTTATGCTGTCATAACATTATGGCATTTCCTACAAGCACACAAAAGTGGGAGTCGTTAATATTACTCTTAATGGATTTAATCCCACATTCTGTAACAGATGAAAAATTGAGTGACTTTAAAGTGCTATGTAAAAATCGTTTAACTTAGCCAAATTTGTATCTGAATACTTAGAAGCATACAGAAATGCACCACAGATCTACAATACAAAGGCAACCCCAACAACCCAGCAACCAAACCTAGTCAGGGCAATAGGCATCCCAGAGGAACTGATTTTCAGCTTTAGATAAGGAACTGGACCATTTACCAGCCCTGACATTCTCTCTTCATCAAATAATGTTCATATCTGTGATTCTTTTAGCATTGTTTGTCTTATCCCGTGATTATGCTTTCTTACAAGAACAAAGCCCTCATGACAGTTTTGACTGAACTTTACTTCACGGAATAAGACAGTGTTAGTTTTTTCCAATGATTTTCCTTCCACATAAACACCTTAATAAAAAAAAAAAAAGTTGATAAACTATTCAAACACTTAAATAATTTTAGTTATTTGTCAAATTAAAAAAAGTAGTTAATGCCTGGAGTCTGAAAAACTGCTAATGCAAAATACAAAATTACACTTAAAACGCGATGCAATATATTCAATAAATTTTCTCCACGTAAACACTTACTGAGCCAGGCAAGTGAATTTCAGCTTTTCAAATTCACAATTTCCAAGGTACACATGGCTAAACATGAACTGAAGATTCACATAAATAGCTGAATTGCATGCGTACATACAAAAACTTTGCCACTGCATCATAAAAGACTGAAAAAAATGCCAACTTTTAATTATATGACATTTAAATGTTAGGCTAAAATAGCATAAACCTACATACGCTTGATTAACATTATTTACATACACCTAGACTACGCCATAATGTATGGGAATCATTTTGACAGAATTAAAAATAAAACTGCAATTCCAAGGTGCTTGGGTAGACTATTCTTTTTTCACTTTGGATGAAATTGGTTATTTTCAATAGAGATATTGGAATACACGTGGATTTTACTAGGTCTATAAGATTTGACTGATTCAGACTGGGTTCATTGGGATCATTAAGTAACATTACCATACATTACTCTATTATGATATCTGGTTAGGTTGCGCTAGGCTACACCCGATTTATTTAATCGAGGCTAATATGAAGGCGTAAATCTCTTCACACCTGTTACACCACACAAAATCAATTAACAGAAGTTCGGCGAGTCGTACACAACGGACTGCTATTCTCCAACTAAGAAGGTAAGAACTTGGCTGGTCTAGTCTACCCAGGTAGGCTAGGATAAAAAGGACAGTTTCGCATAGGTTGAAAACAAGAACCATTTTTCTTGGGCAAACATTGCCAACTTGTGACTATTTGGCACCAGACACAATGGCATTCCGGTATAGAGAGAGAGAGAGAGGTAAGTGCACCTGGGGTTGCTGAAGCAGTAGTATTTTCAGTATCATTGTTGGCTTGAATTTTGACCAAAGTGACGTCAATTGACTTGGACGTATGCCATCCCTGGGCACTAAAGGTTTCGTCATCTACGCTAAAACTGGGACCTCTTTACTACGCCTTCTTCGGCTTTACGCGCAGTTCACCTTCTTCTCTACGGCTACGTGAAAAACTGAGCTTAAGTAATATCGTTAAAGATTATAGTTACCTAAATGACATCTGCTTTCTCATGTTCTTCTGCGTAAGCCCCGCCCCTTGGATTGTTTACTTGTCTTCTTCTTTTGCGTTTCATAGACGGCGAACCACTGGGTCCAATCAATTGACTTTTTGCACTTACATAATTAAGAACTGATGGATTAGCAGATAATCGTGACGTACGATAGGAGCGTGAACAAATTTGATAAATTAGTTATGCTCACTTAATCATAGAATGTATAGTTTTTTATAGATCAGATGTGTAAAATAAGATTCATTGTTACGCCTTAAAGGATTGAACTGTAGGTATGTGTAGTGCAGTAATTTTAGGGTCAAAACTGTAGTCGATCGAATTTGAATAACTGAATATTTCTTAATCAAGGCATTGCCTTAGATATACTTGCTACCGAGTCTTTTTGAAATTTTGAAATTCGTCAGTGGGTTTAGTTATGCAGTACCTCATATCTGAGTATTTCAGAGTGCCCAGTGAAATGTCCAGTAAATTTAGGCTGAGCTGTCACATGTAGGAGCCGTGTTTACGTATGCAGTCATTCCAGATGGTGATATGGTTACGTGAAATTTATTAAATTTTGCATGTGTTCTGATGAGGTCCAACTCAGTCCTCCAGTACTATACTTTGGTAATGGAATATCTATCATTTCATACGTAGATTCTATGTCGTATGCAACGATCACATGTTCTTATGTGATCGTTGGTCGTATGCAAATACCATGTAATAGGTTCACTTAATATTGCGCTTATGTTCTAAGTGATAACATTTAAGAATAACATTCCGCTCTTATTAGCTGATAAAATAAAACTACTTTTTGTTACAGGCGCATTGATTTTAATGTATAGTCTAAGACCATGGTAAGCTCTTTGACTTGACTTTAAATGCGACTTCGGTACTAAAGTACACTGATTCATTTATACGTAATAATTACGGAAATTATGCTATTCACGATAAGCTAGTAATTACATTTGCTGATAAGTTGCAATAAATCTTGTAACTCATCAACACACCTTTATGCTTGCCAGTTTTCCACCCCGTCTGTTTTGTTTACTAGGATAGCAATGTGTGTACTGTAGCCTACATGTGAATAAAAGTGAATTTTCTTTTTACCTTAATAAGTATCTATTAATGAGTTTAATTAAAGTGACGTCTATTTTCTAGTCAATCTATTTACAATAGCAATCTTTCAACACAAGTTTGATGGATGAATATTATCAATAACCGCCATATTCTTCTGTCTATATTGCTGTCCACCTGCTTTGGAATCTTTCTCCTTTATTCAGTAAAACGTTTAAAAGTTTGTATTCTTTTCTTCAAGCTGTTCCATTTCACACAAGCTTTAAATGTTTTTTTTTTTTATTTGCCTCTGATGTTCCACTATCTACTGTCATGGTTTCACGGAGGAATGTAATCAAGAGCTAAGGCTGTCTTTGATGGTCTTGCCAAAAGATCGCAAAGACTGCATGAGTAGTATTTAGAAGAAATACTAGTTTGCCTCTTAACATTGGATAAAATATTTAAACTTGTCGATGCAATTCTTTGCATATAACGGTATGTTGGGGAGATGAATAACAATACTGTTTTGTATATTTTATAATAGATTTCCCTTCTTTGTTCCTTACAAAGACATTATGCGAAGATGCGTTAGAGTTTCACATCGAACATTCTAAATTTAGAGAGAGAGAGAGAGAGAGAGAGAGAGAGAGAGAGAGAGAGAGAGAGAGAGAGAGAGAGAGAGAGAGAGAGAGAATAAAATGAACGTTCAAAATTGGATAACAAAATTTGATGATAGGGTAGTGAGAGAGAAAGAGAGAGAGAGAGAGAGAGAGAGAGAGAGAGAGAGAGAGAGAGAGCATCTGGACATCAATTTTACTCGATAAAGACAGTTTTCTTATCTTTCTTTTTATCTCACTTATTTACTAGATAATTTGTTTATTCATGTTGACGGCAGAGCAAGACAAAGATTAAAGGTTTCCTTTGAATGAAACTGCATATTTCTCGAGAACAGACAAATAAAAAAATCACAAGACAAAAATGTATTCTGGAAGTCCACGCTCTTGAACCGAGCAAGGAAACAAACCGGAACATTTTTATTGTTTACATTGTTGAGATCAAGATCATTAGTCGAGGAGCCAGCCACCAAAATTGAGATTTACCCTAAACGGTGAAGCCCTCATGAGTTTATGCATTTTTATGGTAGATTAGTGTGTCCTACGCCATAAACGGGACGGCTCTTGAAAATCTGACCTTTCGAACATCTCGATATTGCCATAAATAGAGCCATATATAAATCTATCTCAGTATCACTGGGTACTCTGATTAGATTCAAGACGACAGGTCTGGGTGTAACTGATTTATTTCTTGTTTTAGATTTAGCTGGGCAATGTGCTTTGTATACGGGCTCTTGCTTCATATAGGAGCCCGTAAAGAAACTTTATTTCAAATGGTATACATCGAGGAATGCGGACGGAAAGGTGGTCAACGACCTGCGGATCCCATGTCACGCATTTGGGCAAGAATTTGTGTTTGTTAGATGACATATAAATGAGAATAATTTGCGTTACAATAAGCGTACAAAAGTGGTTACATACATCGGCGTAAAGGCCCGACAATAATACGTATGGAGAGATACATAAAAATATGAAATGATAACAGGTAATAGACATGACGTGATTAATGCAGAAATGAAGAGGCGCTTGACACCTTTACAAGTACTCCCCCCCACCTCAAGACAATGATTACAGAGATAATTATTGGATAACATGAAAATTAATCATGGAGGCCCTGGGGAGCAGGAGACCACCCCTTCTCTTCGAGAACTGTGGGCAGGGGGCAACGTCGACTGCTGGATCTTCCACAACGTGTCCTCTGGGGCGCCCAAGGCCCCTCCTTGCGGGCGGCGGGTATGTTTGCGGGCGCCTTTTGAGGGGGGACCCTGGAACGTCTGCCTGCCTCCTCTCGGATTTCGCTGTCTAACAGGAATGCTGGTTTCAGCCTGTCGATGGAAACCCAATCCTCCCAGGCCGTGGATGTCGCTGAGATACACGCCTTGGGGGTCTTGTCAATGACTCGGTAAGGGCCCCTGTAGGACCTGGTCAAGGGCGGGCGACGGGTGTCTATCCCGACGAAGATGTAAGTGCAGGAATCCAGGCTGGCCGGGCTGTAGGTGTTGGTTCTGTCCATGAAGGGCTTATGGCAATGCATTCGAACTTCTGTGCTAGTTCCCTCAACCTTGGGAGTTGGGTGTCTGTGCCGCTGGCTGATGGCGGGAAGAATTCCCCTGGAAAAGCTAGTGTTTCTCCTAGAGTTTTTTTTGCAGGGGACACGTCGCCATCTGCCCTCGGTGCAGTGCGGAGACCCAGCAGGACCCAGGGGAGTTGGGCCTTCCAGTTTTCGTTGGTGCAACGTGCCATTAGAGCTGCCTTCAGTGAGCGGTGTGCCCTCTCTACCATGCTGTTTGCTGCTGGGTTGTTGGCCGTCGTGCTGTGAAGTGTCATACCCATCAGGCGTGCCAGGGAGACCCAGAGTTCTGACAGGAATGCTGAGCCCCTGTCTGTAGTAATGCTGTCTGGTACCCCAAAGTGGCTGATCCAACTGAAGAGGAGGGCTTCTGCATGGGATACTGTTGCCACCTCCTCCATAGGTGTCACCTCTGGCCAGTGAATGGAGCAATCTGTGACCTTCAGGAGGTACCTGGCGGCCCCAGACTGTGGTATAGGCCCAACGACATCTATGTGGATGTGGCCGAAGCACCAACGAGGTTGGGGCAAATCACCAATGCCTGATTCCATGTGCCTTGTGATCTTGCTGGTTTGGCATGGGATACAGCTCCTCGCCCACTGGTGGGCATCCTTCCTGATGCCGTGCCATACGAGCTTTTCTGTCGTCAGGCACGCATTGTTCACCCTGATGAATGGGAGAGGCCGTGAATGATGTCGAACGTCTTCTTCCTCCTCGAGGCAGGGACCAGGGGGTGGGGGTGGCTGGTGCTTGTGTCGCAGAGAAGCGTTGCACCCGAATCTCCCAAGGGCATTTCCTCCCACTTGAGTGCCGTCAGTGCCGTCCTGTGGGCTGCCATTTCTGGGTCTGCTGCTTGCTCCCTCACCAGGTCCTCGTAGTCTATGCTGAGGTGGAGGGAATTGATTTCCACCTGTGACAGGGCATTGGCTACTGGATTCTTCCTGCCGGGGACGTAGTTGATGGTGCAACCAACCTCGGAGATGGCGGCCAAGTGTCGTTGCTGCCTTGCTGACCACGCGTTGCCCGTCTTCGAGAATGCATGCACCAGGGGCTTGTGGTCCTTGAGGATGGTGAATTGAGTACTGTCAAGCAGGTATTTGAAGTGCCGCACAGCCTGGTAGATTGCGTGCAGCTCTCTGTCGAAGGCGACAACTTGTGACTGAAGAAGGCTAGAGGTTGGGGGGCGCCGTCGACTATTTGTTCGAGCACTGCCCCGCAGGCAATGTTGCTGGCGTCAGTGGTGAGTCTCAGGGCAACAGTGAGGCTATGATGTGTCAAGGTGGTGGCACTTGTGAGGGCTGTTTTTGTCTCTTCAAACGCCTGCTGCTGCGGAGCATCCCATGTCAATGTTTTTGGCTTGCCCTTCAGGACTACTGTCAGGGGATATATGATGCGGGTGATGCCTGGGATGAAACGGCGATAGTAGTTCACCATGCCGAGGAACTCTTGAAGGACCTTGATTGTCTGCGGTGTTGGGAACTTTTCTATTGCTTCCACTTTTGAGGCCATGGGTCATACTCCTGCTGGGGAGATCTCGTGTCCGAGGAAATCTATTTTTTCAGCCCCAAATGTGCATTTGTCGAACCTGACAACAAATCTGTTCACAAGCAGGCATTTCAGGACGGCGCGGACGTGGTGAAGGTGTTCCTCTGGGGACCTGGAGAAGATAGGATGTCATCTATGTAACAGATGCAGAAGGGCAGGTCCCCCAGGATGGTGTCCATCAGGTGTTGGAATGTGGCCCCTGCCTTCCTGAGGCCGAAGGTGGAGTAGGAGAAGGTGTACATCCCGAACAGCGTGATGATGGTTGTCTTTGGAATGTCATCAGGATGCATAGGAACCTGAAAGTATGATTTAAGCAAGTCCATCTTAGTGAAGACCTTGGCCCCGTGAAGGGCGCTCGTCAGGTCTTG
Organism: Macrobrachium rosenbergii; assembly: GCF_040412425.1. NCBI lineage: Eukaryota > Metazoa > Arthropoda > Malacostraca > Decapoda > Palaemonidae > Macrobrachium > Macrobrachium rosenbergii. The sequence continues at coordinate 12,111,876 of NC_089766.1, read as the reverse complement.
CATGTTTGGCAGGGGATAGTGGTCTGGTGTGGTAACTAAATTCAGTGCCTCCAGGAACCATCTGACTTCTTTACCATATGTAGGGGAGACGCCCATGGGCTCGATGCTTTGGTACAGACGCCCGTTTGTTCCATCTCGGCAAAAGCCCATTTGGCGTCTTGTAGTTTTTGGGGCTGATTTCCTTCCCGTGCCCATCTGCGTCGACACCCGGCAGTGCTACCAGACCTTGCAGTTCATCCCAGGCATCCCTAGGTGATGCTTCCCCTACGGGCTGGGTCAACAGGTCTAGTGCGCGCTGTGCTCTTCCGGGGACGGGCATGGAATATGTTTGTATCAGCTTGCCTCGCAAGGCTGAGTACGTGACCTTGTCTGGCTGTGAGTCAAGCCATGGAGAGATTTTGTTGAAGACCTCTTCAGGTAGCGTTGTTATGGTAACGTCTGCCTTAGTCTTCTCATCTGTGATCCACGCCACACGGAAGTGAACATCAGCGAGCAGAAACCAAGATACTGTGTTCTGGCACAAAAACGGGGGAGCTTCACTGCATCTGGCTTTGTGGGCAAAAGGTTCACGCAGACGATTTCCATGTTTCCGGATTCGCATTGTAATTCAGACTCTGCCATCTTTACTGTCACACACCAAAACGCGAGTATTGCTAATGGTGTTAGAATTTGAGTGGTCGACGTGAGTCGTGAATGGTGAGGGCCAAAACCATTCGAAATGCTAAAATGTGCCCTTGTGGGGATGCCGTTATTAGTCCATTAATGGCATGGGTTTCCTCTGAGGAAGGAGCTTTCAGAGGCCTAGACTGTGTCGCAATTTTGAGTCTGCTCAAGGCTCTCTGAATGTAAATATCACAAATAGCAAAGAACTTCACTTTAAATATTTACTACCGGTTTTGAAATAACTTACAATTAAACCTCAGTGGACACATTTACAGAATTCAATTAATTATCCTACCTTACTTGCTGTGCCATAAGATGGGTGATATAACAAAGAACCTCGTAGTGACTGTTTTTGCAAGTGATCTCTATCACATCCTGGATCAGAGAGCTGGTCATTTGAGCCTGCTCTCACTCTTTATAGTCATTCGAGGAGGGCAGGAAGGTTCTCCAGCAGTGCCTATTTGTGTATTAGAATGCCTTATCCAACAAGGCTCAAATTTCACATACTTACTTATTACTGATGACGTTAGAAAAAATAAGATTCATCCTTACAGGTGCTTTGTTAATTAGCATTCAATGATGCATAACTGCTACTGTAAGGAAGGTATTTAATTAGCATTCAATGATGCATAATTGCTACTGTAAGGAAGGTATTGAATGACATACTGGCTGGGTGTTGTCTAGTTTATTACTGGTTCCCTACTGGATACATGTACAGAATCTTCATGGTTGTTAGTGGCTGGTGCGAGCCACAATGTAGTTTCTACACACAGACAAGACAAAACAGAGATTATGTTTCAGACACCTGTGCGTTTTGACAGACAAACAGATAGCAATTGTGAGAGACAATATAAACGTACAATGATAAAACATATGTCAATGGAAAGGCCAGGAAATTCCACATACGGACATGAGATTCGAGACAGATTAATGAATACAATTCAGTAGCATAATACATGTGAAATGGCAAGACATTTGGCGTCTTCACAAACAGAAACATGCATACAGTTTGATACAGAAGATTCGGTGGAACATTATGAGTACATTATTGGAATGCTTGCATGGCAATGCAAGTAGTGGTGACTGTACATGAATTGAGACAACAATGGTTAGGGAGAAATAGACAGGAATATTGTATGGTAGAAGTTGTGTTCCTTCGAGCAATCGCTGCTGACGCACGGGAGGGAGAGAGAGAGAGCAGGATGCTTTGTTGTCTTAATTTGTCCGATGGCTGACTCACACACACGTGTGCTCATAGGACCGCCATGCGGACCCTTACACTACTTTCCCACCAACAGGACACGCCCGCTCGTACATTCGCGCCGTCCAGACGAGATCGAGGTACGTTCGTCCGGCCCCATGTGCAATCAGGAAAGACAACGTGGTTTTTCGCTCCCAGGGGCCCAAAAAGGTGGTGAAATACATAATTTTTCATCACAGGTATTGTCATTAATTCAAAAGAAGGATTTCCATCATTACAGTATCACACTCACTTAGGGCATGTACTAAGGGAAGCATCTTTGCCTCACCAGCATCTATGACCTCAATGATCTGATGAATAGGGATGAAGTAGTCTTTTGTTTGCATGTATAGCTCCTTCAAGCCTCTTGCTGCTAAGTAATCATATACATATACATTTATCACCACAATGTCTGTGTCAGATGTCTTAATTACAACTTTTGAACATCCCATATGGATACAGGCTGCTACAGACATGAATAAACGGTTGTCAGCTTTTTCTTGTGTGGATGATACCAACTTCACGATATCATCATCCTTGTCCTTTTCTTTAAGACTTGTATTTCTGTTTCTCGCTATTCTAACCTCTTGCCTATTTTCAAACCCACCATTCAAGACTACAGTTACACCATTTGGAATGATATGGGCCAGATTTGACCACTGGTCACACAAAAATTGTAACAAATGAGTTTTACTTATGTTACTTGCGAGAATGCTATCCCTATTTCTTATGACATGGCTACTACTGATACTATACTCCATTTGTGAATGTCCTCGTCTATCCCAACATCCACTGGCATCTTTCAAACTGATTCCACTTTCCATGTTCCCATCATACCTATCTGCTACCATGTGTATTTCACTATAACTTGTTCCCCTCACAACAGCACTAAGGATATGGCAGGCATATATATCTCCTTGCTCGTTGCTGAATGGCTTACATGAGCGTACCAGTGCCATAGCATCCACCACAGTGCCTGACTTGCTCTTCCATTCTGCTATATCTGGAGGCCACTCAGTCAGGCTGCACTTTTTTAAACATTCCTAAAAGTGATGATTTATTCCCTGTTCTTAGTAGAATCCTATCACATGATGAGTTCATAGAGGCAATAGATGGAGGGTAGTTGTACAATTCATGGTTCAAAGCTTCCTTCAGTTCCACAGAGTGACCATCTCTTTCTAGTTCCATCACCATTCGTCTAAAGTAAGCTGTCTCATTTACAAGTTCATCTGCCTTCCCCATTTGTGTTATTGGCTTTTTGCACGGTGTTATAGCTTTGAATGTGTGAAGATTAAGTTTCTTAACTTTACCAGTACTCATAAACTCAGCTAATGCTTTTTCCATGCTTTTTTAACTCAAGTAAATCATCACTGATTTGTTCTGTTGCCACACTGGCATCAGCTATGGAGACAAGATGCTTTTTGCCATATACAAATGGGTTAATAATCTGGCCACTCTCAATGGCTGATATACTGTGATCACGTGAGTTACATTGTCTTTTCTTTGTTGCACTGCTGCCTTCATAACGCATGTGTGCCATCACCCTAACTGAAGTTGATATTGCAGCTGAAAATGGTAGAGTCTTAAACCACCTGGTTTGTGCATTCTTGTGTTGTGGCGTAGAATAGATAGGGAAATTAAATAGAAAAGAGAGAGAGAGAGAGAGAGAGAGAGAGAGAGAGAGAGAAATAAGAATAAAGAGAGAGGCAAAGAACACAGCGATAACGCCCAAATGCTGTTGTGTCATGTTATCAATACGCAGGATGTTTACATGAACCATTGCAGTATATCGTGTTGGAGCCATAAAAACAGTCGTAAAAGTGAGAAATAAAGGCCTCCCCTTCAAGTAGCTGATTGGAAGGACTGTAGTTGGTGTGATTCAAATCTCTCCTTAGAGGACTTGATAGGAGGTGATCTTAGGAGGGTGTGTGAAAGACCCCTCCCACACATAATTGATTGGAGGTTGAAGAAGTACATCACTTGGGCCAACCCCCAAATTCCTGGAACTTCCACGAAAACACCTTCCTGAGAATCAGCTGTTGTAAGCATTTAGACTGTGCTGACTCATGTTTTGGTTAGCTTCAATCGCGAGGCCATTATTTCTCACTTTTACGACTGTTTTTATGGCTCCAACACGATATACTGCAATGGTTCATGTAAACATCCCGCGTATTGATAATATGACACAACAGCATTTGGGCGTTATCACTGTGTTCTTTGCCTCTCTCTTTATTCTTATTTCTCTCTCCTAACTTTTTCTCTTTCTATCTCTCTCTCTCTCTTTTCTATTTAATTTCTCTATCTATTCTACACCACAACACTTGTTCATTGTTATTCCCTTTAATCCTGCTTGACCAGACTTACCTTTTGCATCACAGTTCTGTGAACATTCCAGTGCCACATCTGTCCAGATTGCATTAAATTCTCCAGAAGATCGCTTCACAGTAAAGTATCCACGTTCAAATGCCTCATACATTTCAGGAGCCTTAGTTTGAAGATTGCCCATTTCATGTAGATAACACATTACTGCTTTAATGTATTTGGTATGATCAGCAGCTGCTATATACTCAGCCATTTCTCCAGTTGCTGATAAGTGCTCCTGCCATTCACCACTCCTCTCTGCATGAATGTATGACAGTCGGATTTCTATCATATGTAAGTTATTACACCAAAACTGGTAGGTCTTGCTGTACTTTTTACAAGATTCAAACTGGTCTATAAAAATTTGAAAATGTGGGAGAAGTTTTTGAGGTTTGTGCACTGTTTGCATTAGGGGAGTACCCTCTTTTAGTTCCCTGCCAAGTGAGGACATTAATTCAGACATTTCTGCCATTACATCCATACTGATTCCTTCTTCAATCACCCAATGTTCAAATGCATCAAACCTAAGGGCTTCCAGCGCCTCATACACAAGCATGTGGGCGTTAATTGCTTGATAGTAACCTTTACCTGAGAGGACTTTTTCTGCTGTGCCATCTTTCAGTACATTACTGAAGACAAACAGCTCTTTCAAACCTGAACCATTGATAAGCTTTCCAATTGCTCCTAGATAGTTTGTTAAAAAATGGAAGCCCCTAGCCTAAGAATCAGGTTTTCATATTCATCTGGTGGATTTTTGCGGAGTGTGTAAATAATCTCATAAATAGATTCATCTTGGGTAAGAACAGTATGTGTCATCCCCAACTTTTTGCTGGTTTTCACACATATTTTCACTGCTTCTGCTACAACTGCTGGGTGAGCTGGTGAATTGGGTATGAAGGGGCAGTACCCAATTGCTGTAACTGGAATGTGTTTATGATTCAGCATAGCATGAAACACTTTTCACCCCGGGGTAATCAACTTCTACCGCAAGCAGTTTACTAGGACAAAGTTGGAGTAACTTCCAGCAGAGATTAATACTTGGGGTATCTGATTGTGAGAGAAAACAGTATTATTTAAAGGCATGCTATACTATTTATAATGCTTTGTGTAAGTTTGTAAGAGACTGTCGCACCGACGCCGTCTCTTCCAAACACACATGTGTGTTCATGAGTTTGTCATCCATCGGAGGGGACAAGACAGAACAAGAGCATCCCATTTTCTCTCACTCGCAGAACGCAACTTCTACCATACAATATTTCCGCCTGTTTCTCCCTAACCATTGTTGTCTTGATTTATGTACAATCACTACTACTTGCATTGCCATGCAAGCATCCTAATCATGTACTCATAATGTTCCACCGAATCTTCTGTATCAAACTGTATGTATGTTTCTGTTTGTGAAGACGCCAAACGTCTCGCCATTTCACATATATTATGCTACTGCACTGTATTCATTAATCTGTCTCGAATCACATGCAATTGGCCATATGTAGAATTTCCTGGCCCTCCCACTGATATATGTTTTATCACTGTACGTTTATTGCCTCTTTCACAATCGCCATCTGTTTGTCTGCCTATAAACACAGACACCCGAATCATTACCTCTGTTTTCCCGTCTGTGTGTAGATGCTACTTTACCGCTCGCACAAGCCAATAACAACTTCAAAGATTCTGTACATTCATACTCCTTAGATTTTCAACTTTTTCTCGATCTGCAATTTTTCGAATTTCCTCCCTGGTCCTCTACAACTCACCCAGGACTTCCTGCTGTAGAACTTTTCCTCCTACTGATGGGCACCGTAAGGTTTAATAGGGTTTGTAACCCTGCCTGTCCTCTTCTTCCTTTCTCTTTATAACCACGCTCCTCATCTCGTTACAGAAACAATCCACAGTTATGCGCTGCTCTGGGAGCAAGAGCCCGTGCCAGTGCTGCTGGCTCAATCTAAATCCATCCATCCATGTGCATTCATTCAGTAAGGAATCACTAATAACCCAGCGCCAGTGTCACTTAATCCCGTCCTTACAAGTTGGTGCGACCTGAATATTTTTGAGGTTGGGCCAAGTTTTATGCAAATATCAAACTTTAAGATATTTTAGAATAAATATGTGTTTTTTAATATAATTTCCAGTAAATTTAGCAAATTTGGGTAAACAAACAATCATATGGCATAACATTTAATGAAAGTGGCCAACGCGAATAAGATAGATTAATCTAGAGAGCTATTTATGGCAATATTTAAATGTACGAAAGGCCAGATTTTTAAGAGCCGTCCCGATTATGTTGTGTTATATATTAATCTATCTTATAAATGCATCAAAACGTAAGGGGCTTACCGTGTAGGGTAAATCCCTTATTTTAACAAATAGAGGCATTTGGCTCCTAGGCTATATATCTACTGTATTTTCATTAGGACTGATTCTTAAAGACTTTTTGCCATAAAAAGCTACATTAGTTTTCTTATGAAGTTATGTAAGTACAGACGAAACTTTTGAATAATCAATGAATGAATAAAACCAAAGCAACTTCTAAAATTCCTGTGAAGCGACCTTATTCCAAACAACTTCGATAAAGAGCCAAAAAAGAAAAAAAGACAGCCTCACGGGTCCTCCTAGATTTTTGGGTGTAGAGGCCCTCCTTTGGGGTTTCGTAGGAGCGCCCACACGCCAAATATTTCGTCGAGAGGCCCTCTTCCCCTGTCTTCCTGGGGAGTTCAAGGGTCACAGGTCACCCAAGAGGTCCTTCAAAGCAGTTTCCATGGGTAGTGAAAACCTTTTCCCGGGTTTTATTGAGCCAAGAGGTCCTCCACCTAGGTAGAGTGGCTAGTATAACTTGGACAAGGGGTAATGCAGTAAGGTGGCTGGCTCTCTCTCTTTTTTTTCTGTATTTGGTCCCCATCTGACTCAGGTACCTAAGACTCATTTATACAGCTGGGTCGGCTGATGGAGTCAGACTGTGAGTGGGTACCAGCATTTCCTGGGAGTCAGGAATAGGTCAGGGAGCAACTAGCCACCCCACAACATTATCCTGCAGCCTAAAGGCATCTTGATAGTATGGAGCTGACTTTGATTTATAATATAGTTAAGAATGATAAAACCAAACTTTACATCCTTCAGAACTCAAGAGGCTGCAGCTCTGCACTAACGGGGCTTCACTACCATGGAATCTGCCAGCTTACCTAATATCACCTTAGGACGTCGTGTTCTACGCAAGCTGATGGTGTTCTGCTACTCCTGGACTCACCCCCTTAACCTTCATTAAACCGGTTACTTGTTACTATACACTTAAACACTCCGTGGAGATGACTGACAAAAATTAAGTGTCACTTGATTTGAACAATTAAAGACAAGTGTTCATTTTTTCAGGAGTGCACTAGTTTAACTTGATTCTTAAACATTAGCATAGTCTTCATAAGAAAACAAAGCATTAACGCTGGAATCGTTAAAAAGAGGGAAGCTTAAGTTTCTCGTCACGTGAATGTCTCCAAATAGGTTGAATCCAAGATGGCGGATGGCATCTGAACAGGAGCTTTCGATCTCAGTCAGTTCTTTGTTGTGGATGTAATGTCTCCACTTCTGCTGCTGCTCGGTGGAATTCCTCCGGAGGCTGTATGTATCATTTAGAGAATCATTTTTGGACGTAGTCCTGTTCAGGAACCTATACGAGGTAAAGATGCGATGTGTTAAAATTATTAGGGATTTTATCGGTCACACTAAGATACTTGCCGTCAAGCTTCGCACCAAGCAGCCAGTGTTGACCGCAAAATTGATTTTCATACATAGATTACACCTCATAAATTCTTACAAGACTTTTAAAACTAAAAAAAATCATTTTAACACCAAAACATTTTATCCCCATTTGCCACTTTGCTGGCAAACTTTGCACAAAGATGTCAGTTGAAGTGCTACATATACCAAGCTCGTGGGACACGACCCCAGTTTTTCCAGCTATTTGGTGCAAGGTTTACAGTTAGGTCTTGAAAAATGTCAGAAATTATGCCCGTCTGCGTGACACAGATTTATTGTTGTTATTGATTAATCTGGCCTTATGCTATTAGAGGCTCTTGCTACTGAAGCAACCCATAAAACTCAGCTTTAACCAAGGAAGCTGAATCATGTACAGTCAATATGTTGATAATCCACAGTTAGAACTACTGACTATCACAAATTTTTTTTTTCATATTTTTCAAACTTTACATCAGCAAATTCTTATATTTGAAAGTAAAAAAAAAATTATTGGACCTTTTCTTATTTCTAGATAAATCATTCAACCCATGGAAAAAAGAAATTCACAAAAATAAGAACAATTGTTATGGAACGTACCCAACAGTCGAAGGTGGGAGTTTCCTATATCCCAAAAATTGAAGTATAATCTTTGCTATCTTTTCCGGGTCAGCGCAAAGATCTTCGTACCTCACGGCTATATATCTGCAAGTGATAATAATAATGATAATAATGACTAGAAAACTAGCAACTGGGTACCACAATTACTGCAAATTACTCGCCAGATAAGAAAGAGAAAAATAGCGTCTGTCAAAAAAAAAAAAAAAACAAATTTAAGCAGCTGAAGATATGAATTAGAGGAAATCTGAAACTTTCCCAATGAAAACACAAGAATTACTAGGTATTTTAGAGTCATATTTTACCGCAGTTTGACTAAAAACAAATCAGTAAAGAATGTTTATAGCAGAAACCCTTTTAGAACATCTCGAAACCACAGCTGTAGACTTAAACCCTTCTCATTGCCTAACCTTCTTGTCCTGCTTTTGTTGTCACTGTTCCTCTAACTTTATAGTTCTTGGGATCTCATTTTGTGTAAGATTTTTATTTCTGTTCGTAAGGAAGCCTGTAACCTTTCGTCCTCTAATCAGGCAGTAAGTATCTTTCCTTTGGTCTTTAGTGTGTGGATAGTATTCATTTTACTTATATTATTACTCTGTAAATGCTTTGATAAGATTAGCATAAGACTCGACATTATAATGTATAAGTTGTGGTCAAGGTTAAAGATCTTTATAATGGGTGATTTGGGCATATGATGAAAGCGTTACTCCATAGATTTACAGTTTCTTTTCTGTTGAGTAAATAATATTAATCTTATCATCAGCGAGCACTTGACAATTATCATGAGAGCATCGTTTCTATATATATATATATATATATATATATATATATATATATATATATATATATATATATATATATATATATATCCTGTACATAAATGATGACCTCATTCTTTCTCATTAGACATGCATAAGGTTGCGGTTCGTAATATAACTCTCATGACATTGTTGTTAATTCAGAATTAACTAAATAAATAAAAACAAATACTCGTAACCTGTTTGGTAGCGTTTTCCTAAGAAGCGGCCCGTACTCCAAGTCATTCAGCAGGCCATTGCAAAGATTCTTGGGACTAACGTTCCAGCCAGCCTTCCAGTTCGAGATGACGGAGGCCCTCGGGTCCCTGACGACGTGGACTACACGCAGGTTCAAATCCGGGTCCTGGAGTAAAGGCGGAAGCCACGACACCCTGGTCCGGATGGTTTTCACCAAGCGGGTGGGCTCCCTCGAACAAACCCTTTCGAGACGGGCAGGATCAAAACAGGGACCTCTTGCCTGACAGCGATTGAAATACGGGTGCCTGAAGGACTTCCTGCCACGGGCTTTGACGGCCTTAAACACCGGCCCCGTGTAGTTACACAGGTACAGCTCCTTCAAGCTCTCCACGGCGAGGGTCTGAGTGTGTATCCCCCATTGCTGGAAGTTATAGAAGGGTTCGAAGTAGTAAAACACCCCTGGGAGGGAACTGAGCAGCCCTCCTAGGAAACTTGACCCGCTTCTGCCCATCGAACTGAGTAGGAGTATATTTTGGTTCCTTCTGGAATGTTTTGGGTTCACCAAATGCGATGTCTGGGTCTCATTAAGTGACTCTTGGGAATGGGTCCTCACCTCCCTTCGCATCTTTCCGGGGTTTGCAGCTCGACTGCTTGGCCTGTAAATACCTGCGAGACCAAAAACATGTATATAGTTTCCCGACTATATATGTCTCTATAGTCGGGAACTTGGTTAGTAAAATTAGTAATGGGTCACCCATTGGATTTTAAAGGCTCTTCGCCACATCTTTCAAAAACATTCACAGGTTGTCTGACGAAGTTAACTGCCAAGGCAATAAAGCTCATTACTATGTTACGATCTACTGCTTTTTCCACTACTCATAGGCTAGGCCTATATGCTATCAAGAATGCCTACCTATGTGATATCTTACACGCCCGAAAAAAAGAATATGAAAATGCAAGTAACCTTTCGTCAAAATTAACACTTTAAATCATATTCAACTTTAAGATTCGAATCATCTCTTCCTCAGAGCTTTTCAGTCACGATCATTCAGTTATATAACCTTGACAGTCAGAGTAAGAATTACCTCTATCTTCCATCGACGTTTCCCGATAGGCTATTATATAACGTAATTATTGGTTCCTTTCGTTCGTTTGTTTGTTTATTGGAATGTTTACACAAAAAGTTATGGTGGTTCTTATGAAAATTTTACTGGAAGTGGACCTCATGGCTGGTAACGAGTGATTGGGTTGTTTAACAACCATAATTCGTTTTAATTATTCCGATGTAATGATACTGTGGCATTTTATCATAACGCTGAGAATGAATAACTGACTACATCCGTGGCACATATCTTCACCATAACACAAGAGACCTAAGATCTCCATTGCTGTGCTTCTTTAAAGTTTAAATGAATTTACGAAAACCGGTTAACTTTATTTCATCGGCACATGAATAAAGACAAGTAAGAACCGTTAGAAATTTCCATGAACCCACGTCAGCGCTGTCCCTCTGCCAGTCAGGCAGATTTGCTACGCACACACACTGAGAGAGAGAGAGAGAGAGAGAGAGGGATGTAATCATCATCACAATCGTGTGTGGAAATTCACAAAAAATCAGAGGGAAATGAAATAGCACTCTGATTAACTTTGCTCCCAAGATAAACGGTAAATTACTTCAAGCAATAAGTATAAAGAGAGAGAGAGAGAGAGAGAGTCCGCCCAACAACCCAATTAATGCACAATTCTTTCCGACAAACATAACCCTACTTCCTCTAGCCAGTCAAACAATAACTTACTTAAATTATTTCGAAGTTCCAACGTAAGAAGTCCCAGGGCCAACAAGAATCCTATTGCCAAAATCCTCTGGCGCACCAAAATTCTCCTGGTCTTAGCGTACAAGAACATTGAGAGCAATTTGCTGAAAGCGATCGCACCTCAGGTTGGTTACCATCGACACAACAAACACTACACTGCTAATGGAAATTTTTGCATTACGCAGATTCATTGGCATTTGTGTCGTCACTCTCCATTACTTCTCATTGACATAAATGGTGGTTCAGATCACTAGTTGCTGTTTTCTCTTGAAAATTTCTAGTCAGAATTGTGCACTGCTTGCCTCTGGGCGAGATTGATGAATGAATTTGAATTACTTTTACCCTCCCTGTAACACGCTGTGCACGTATACCCGATTCATTTAACTAGTCTATTTCAGAATTCTACGTGTATTCCGTAATTTTATGTATATTCAGCAGTGGTTCGTTGCTTGGAATTTCAAGTCCTTCCTTGGCCTAGAAAAAATTCCTTCACGAGAACAGCAATGATTCACTTCAATGGGAAATTCTACTCTGAAATTCTATTCTGCTCACAGGTCATCTTAACGTTGGCGCCTGGATAGAACGAACTGCTGTGGTGCCATGATGTGGCTGTGAGTGGTGAGCACCATCCACTTGCGAATTTAACGCCAAAACCAACCTCATTTATCGTGGCATGGATCCAATTAAGTTAGTGCTCAAGGGTTACACCTGTGACGAAATTAGACACAGGTGAAGTTTATTAAAGAAAATGTAAATATTTTTTAAAAATCTGGTTTCTGAATCATTACGAGATGTTGGATGCTTGTCTTCAGTGGGACGAGAGAGAGAGAGAGAGAGAGAGAGAGAGAGAGAGATAGGATTACTAAAAATAAGATTTTCTTTCTTTTTTAAAATTTGATTTCGGAATCTGTACGAAGCATTGGATGCTCGCCTTCTCTTTGAAGAGGAACGAGAGAGAGAGAGAGATTTTGTGCTTGCACTTTTGTCGTATATTAATATTATATACATTCATTAATGAGTGACGCGCCAGATGTTCAACATATGTCAATCCCCTAACTAAAATGACACACAGTACCTATAAATATGCATCACTCCTTTGCCGAAAGGGGGATTATAGCAAGACCACCGAGAGACAAGCCTGTTCGATGTTTTGTAAACAAAACGTCACTAAAATAAGACCATTTGTGTTTACCAGTCATGGTAATAAGTAAATTTATTAACTCGAAACAGATTAAGAGATTAATATAAAATACTGAACCAAAACAACTTATTTACCGTTACAATATAGCATATACCGAAGTACAAACATGTTTAATATTGTATTAAAAAATGCTTATACAGTGTTTACGTCAGATTACAAGACGGCAGTACATTGGTTTACTCTACTATAGGTGAATGAAATAACTTAATTATTGTCTTTTACATACAGCTACTATTTGGTAGCTGAAGTTTCTAACTTTCTCTTCATATTCTATTATCTTTTACATACAGCTATTATTTGCTAGTTGTTGAGATGTAAACTTAAATTAATTATTTTACTTGAAGAGTATGTTTAAAGATATTATGCTCATTTACTTTGTTGGGAATGGTGCTTTATAGTGTTGATGCCTTTTATATTGAAGGTCCCTATTGTTATTGTTTCATGCGCTGCCATCTTGTGGCAAGTCTAGTAATTAGAGTTGAGAATAAAGACGCTCATCGAAAAGTCAAAGCTTAGGTTGATCCTCCCATTTCTACCAACATTTGCCAAAATGGTGTACGTAAACGCAACAGGTTATGGGCCCAGGAGCCACCTGATGTACAATGGCGATGCAGATAAGTATGAGATGTGGGAAGAGAGGTTTAAAAGCCATCTAGTGAGATTAAAACTCGACGATGTGATCGAGGCAGACAGCCCAGGTACAGCGAAGAATAAGCAAGTTTATGCGGAGCTGGTATATACAATATTTGGATGAAATAAGTTTCTCCTTCGTGATGCGAAGCATAATGGTAAGAAAGCCTTAGAAATACTTCATAGTCATTATATTGGTACAAGTAAGCCTAGAATAATAAAATTGTATAAAGAATTAATATGTGGATGAAAGAAGATGAAAGTGCCACTGATTATTTGATCAGGGCAGAGATTGTCGACTTTCTTGAAAGAAGCCAAGAAGGATATTGATGATGAATTACTTGTATCTATAGTATTGAATGGATTACCCTACAGTTACCATACATTCTCTAATGTGGTAGATCAGAGAGAAGAAGGATGGAATTTTCCTGGGTTCAAGAGGCATTGGACAGACTATGAAGAAACGCTGAAGGGTTATAAGAGGAAGACAAAAGAAGCCAATAAGACAAATGAAGATAATGATCATGCAGTGATGAAGACAAGGATGCAAAGAAATAACTTTAAGGGTTATAATTGTGGCAAAGAAGGCCACAAATCATTTCAGTGTCGAAGTGAAAGAAACAAGAAGCCTAACCATTGGTGTGAAAATTGTAAATCTAATACACATGATACAAATTATTGTAAGAAGAAAAATCATGTGAAAACTGAGAAAAGATAATGATTCAAGCGATGAAAATAATGGAAATGGTCATAATTATCTTTTTAGAGCTAGTGAATCTAGTTTAATGAATGAAGGTTTGTTGGTTGATTGTGGTGCAACTGCACATATTATTATTGAGAAATCTAAGTTTGTAAAATTTGATGTAGATTTTAATCCTAACGGTCATACTATTGAGCTTGCAGATGGTAGTAGGACCACAGGTATTGTTTTAGGTAAAGGTAATGCTGTTGTAAATTTATGTGATTCCAAGGGTAATGTACAAAAAGTTACTTTAAGCATTGCCTTGTACATTCCATCATACAGACAGAATATATTTTCTGTTAAGGCAGCTACTAGAAGAGATGGGGAAATTTTGCTTAACCTCTTTTGACTTCCCCCTTTTCCATCACAGTGCACCTACAAATAGGTTAAGCCAGATAGTTTTTCTGTAATATATTCATGCAAAATGCATTGCATTATTATGCTGATTAAGCAATATTGAGACAAATAACTTTTTAAATTACATAGGAAAAATGTTTTAATGTATAATGTACACAAAAATCTTCCTGTCATTTAAGACCCCTTGAAATTCTTCCATGGACATTGGGAACCACTGCCCTAGACTATGCAAGCTACATGCCCCCAGATAGTTGTAAATTCAATAGAAAAAATGGTTTTGTATAAGATTTTTTTAGGGCCATTGTAATGTGCAAGATGTATTGAAACTGGAAAATGTTGTTGAAGGTATGAATATTTCCAGTAAAGATAATTTAAGTTGTGAAGTTTGTACAATGGGTAAGATGACTCAGTACAGAAATAGGAAACCTGACAGGAGAGCCACTAAAAAGCCTGAATTAGTTCTTTGTGATGTAACGGGTAAAATTGACCCATTAGCTAAAGACGGTCTTAAATATGCAAATTCATTTGTTGATGATTTTTCTGGTATTATTAAGGTATATCTGCTTAAAAATAAGAGTGATTCTGCAAGAGCCACAGAGAGATTTTTGGCTGATTGTGCCCCATATGGTTTAATGAACCGGATGAGGACAGATATTGGAACAGAATTTACTTCTGAAGAGTTTCGAGCCCTCATGAGGGAGAACCGTATCAGGCAAGAATTTTCAGCGCCTTATTCTCCACATTAGAAAGGTACTGTGGAATGCTCCTGGAGAACAGTCATCGATATGTTGAGATGTTTATTGTTGGAAAGCAAGTTACCTTGTAAGAGCCCGTCGCCCCAACGCCGTCTCTTCCAAACACACGTGTGTTCGTGTGGTCATGTTCGTCATCCATTGGAGGGGACAAGACAAAACAAGAGCATCTCGTTTTCTTTCTCTGATGGAACACGACTTCAACCATACAATATTTCCGTCTGTTTCTCCGTTACCATTGTTGTCTTGATTTATGTACAATCACCACTACTTGCATTGCCATGCAAGCATTCTAATTATGTACTTATAATGTTCCACCGAATCTTCTGTACCAAACTGTATGTATGTTTCTGTTTGTGAAGACACCAAATGCCTCGCCATTTCACATTTATTATGCTACTGCTTTGTATTCATTAATCTGTCTCGAATCTCATGCAATTGGCCATATGTAGAATTTCCTGGCCTTTCCATTGATATATGTTTCATCACTGTACGTTTATCATCTCTCTCAATATCGCCATCTGTTTGTCTGCCGACAAACACAGATGCCCGAATCGTTACCTATGTTGTCCCCTCTGTGTGTAGATGCTACTTTACCACTCACACACGCCAATAACATCCTCCAAGATTCTGTACATTATTCAGTAAGGAACTACCAATAAACCAGTCAACACCCAGCCAGTATGTCACTCAATCTCCCGTCCTCACATTGGTGACCCCGGAGTGACACGAAAGAGCGGCTGACCCAAGATGACGACCCACGCGCCAACAGACCCTTTGCCGCCTCGCTGCTTCCTGCCGTTAGCGAGTTCTCAGTAGATGTCAGACCCTCCTAGATGACCCACCCCACCACCGGAGCCGTGGACGCCTCCTCCAGGAAACCTGAAGCCGTCCCCGCACTCGTACCGGATGAGCTGACCAACGAAGGACCGGCCAACGTCATCCTTCAGCCTGCTTCCGCCCCCTCGAGCTGGCTACCAAGGATCAGCCGCCGTCATCCTTCAGCCCTCGAGCCGGCTACCGAAGAATCAGCCTCCTTCAGCCGCCCCCTCCTGCTGGCTACCGAAGGATCATCCGACGTCACCCTTCAACCCGCTACTGTCCTCCTCGAGTTCCTGCCAGCCAGCGCCGCCCTTCAGCCGCCTACCCGCCCCTAGCCCAAGCCCTTCGAGCCAATTACAATTGTCAGCAAGGCGATTTCTGCATCGATGCCTTGCTGGGGGGGGGGGGAGTATTGGAAGAGCCCATCGCCCCCGATGCGTCTCTTCCAACCACACGAGTGTGTTTGTGTGTTTGTGTTCGTCATCCATCGGAGGGGACAAGACAAAACATGAGCATCTCGTTTTCTTTCTCTGACGGAACACGACTTCAACCATACAATATTTCCGTCTGTTTCTCCCTTACCATTGTTGTCTCGATTTATGTACAATCACCACTACTTGCGTTGCCATGCAAGCATTCTAATTATGTACTTATAATGTTCCACCAAATCTTCTGTACCAAACTGTATGTATGTTTCTGTTTGTGAAGACACCAAACGTCTCGCCATATCACATTTATTATGCTACTGCATTGTATTCATTAATCTGTCTCGAATCTCATGCAATTGGCCATATGTAGAATTTCCTGGCCTTTCCATTGATATATGTTTCGTCACTGTACGTTTATTGTCTCTCTCAGTATCGCCATCTTTTTGTCTGCCGACAAACACAGATGCCCGAATCGTTACCTCTGTTTTCCCCTGTCTGTGTGTAGATGCTACTTTACCGCTCGCACACGCCAATAACATCTTCCAAGATTCTGTACATTATTCAGTAAGGAACTACCGATAAACCAGTCAACACCCAGCCAGTATGTCACTCAATCTCCCGTCCTTACAACCTAAGAAATTATGGACCTATGCTGTGAAGATAACGCCATACATCCGGAACAGGTGCTACAATCCAAGGACAAAGAAGACGCCATTTGAAGTGATGACTGGACAAAAGCCAAATGTAAAGGACTTGCATATCTTTGGAAGTGTCTGTTATGCTTATGAGCAGGACAAGAAGAAATTAGATGCACATTCTAGAAGAGGAATTTTTGTTGGCCATGATACAGAGAGTCCAGCCTATTTAGCGTACTTCCCCGAGCAAGATGATGTGAAGAGGGCGAGATATGTGAAGTTTAGTGAAGAATTTCCAAAAGAAGATGTACAGCAAGAATATGTAGAGGAATATGTAAATCCTTATCCAGCGTATGAAGACAATGAGACGTCCAAGGATAAGAATAAAGATGAAGAAAGAGGAAACTTTCAAGATGAAGATGAGAATGAACAAGATAAAAAGAAGAAAGAAGATAAAAAGGAACAAGAAGAGAGATATCCACAGAGGCAATGAAATAGGCCCAAGGATTTAGAAGATTATGAGTTGGATGGATTACAAGAAAGATTACTACAACGTTCCATTGATTATTACCACCGTGTTGCTGACGTTCCAACTACATACACGGAAGCTCTCGAATCTCCAGAATCGCATTATTGGAAGGAGGATATGGAAGAAGAAATGAGAGCCTTGGAAGAAAATGACACTTTTAAGTTGACAAAACTTCCTGAAGGACGGACAGTTGTTGGAGGAAGATGGGTGTATGTAGTGAAGCATGAACCAAACAACACAGAGAGGTTTAAAAGAAGATACGTGGCAAAAGGATATTCCCAAGTGAAAGGCGTCGATTATGAAGAGACTTTCTCACCGACCGCACGCCATACTACAATAAGGATGATGATGCAAGTAGCAGTGCAAGAAGATACGAAAGTTCACCAAATGGATGTGAAAACTGCCTGTTTAAATGCTGATGTAGACTGTGAAATATATCTTGAACAACCAGAAGGGTTCAAGAAAACCAATGAAAAAGGTGAACATTTAGTTTACAAATTGAACAAATCTTTGTTTGGCTAAAACAAAGTGGAAGAAATTGGAATAATCTGTTACACAAATTTCTTGTTAGTCATGAGTTTAAGCAATCTGCTGCTGATGCATGTTTTTATACAAAGTATGAAGGCAATGATATAACTATGATATTGATATGGGTTGATGATTTGATAATTGCTGCTAATAATGGTAATGTACTCCATGTCTTAAAGGAATCCCTCAAAAATAAATTTAAGATGAAAGATATTGGGAGAATCTCATATTTTTTAGGAAATGAATTTATTATTGATTCAGGGGCGACTATTGTTATGAACCAAAGGAAATTTTGTGAGAAAATTCTTGAGAAATTCAGAATGAATGAATGTAACCCCAAAGCAATCCCTTGTGATTTAAGCGTAAACAAGTTAATTTCTAGTGATTCCAAAGAATTAGTTAACCCTAAATTGTAAAGGGAGATTGTTGGTAGCTTAATCTATGTTATGACTGGTACTAGACCTGATTTGAGTTATGTTGTTACGAAGTTGTCCCAATATATGTCTAACCCTACTATTGCACATTTAAGTTTAGCAAGGCATGCTTTGAAGTATTTGAAGGTTACTTTGCATTATTCTTTAACTTTTACTTTGCATTATTCTTTAACTTTTAAGAAGTCAGATGACCCATTATGTTTAGTTGGTTACTGTGATTCAGATTGAGGTGTGTCTGAGGATAGTAGTAGTGTTACAGGATATTGATTTAAACTATGTGAAGGCAGACCACTAATTTCATGGAAGACAAAGAAACAAAAGGTAGTATCTTTGTCCACTTGTGAAGCTGAATATGTAGCTATAGCCCATGCTATGCAGGAAGGAAATTTTTAGACAATTGTATGCTGATATGATGGTTGTAATCGTGAAACTATTATTCTGAATGTTGACAATAAGGGAGCTATTGCATTAGCTAAAATCCCGTCCACCACCAAAGATCTAAGCATATTGATATTAAGTGTCATTTTATAAGATCTCAAATTGAAAGTAAAATTGTAGATCTTGTTTATGTGCCTTCAGATGAAAATATTGCTGATATGTTTACAAAGCCTATGTCTAAGCAAAAGTTAAAGAAAAGGGATTTTGACAAAGGAAAAATCTATTTCTGGGGGAAGACCTGTGTCACCCAGTGAAATGGTTCCATTAGCACTCATTTCTAGGCATAAATATTGCTAAATATACCAGAGAAAAAAGCTATCCACAATGCCGGGGTTACTACCCCCGGATCAAACACCATTAAATGGTGTCGGTATGCACTAGGGGTGAGCGGATTCCACCATCACAGGCCTTCTTCTGATAGATTTCTCTATTCTCAAATTCCCAAATTGGGTGAGCCGCAACAAAGGTTGCCCATCCGCTTACCCACTAGGCGTCATCACGTGACCGCGTCGTCATCCCAATATTAGCACCCACCAAGCTTGGTATATCACCCGGGTGGGAAGGAAAGTGCAGGGATGGGTCACTGGGTGACACAGGTCTTCCCCCAGAAATAGATTTTTCCTTTGTCAAAATCCCTTTTCTGGGCTCGACCTGTGTTACCAAGTGAAATAGTAACAGAGAATCAGCCATACAAGAGCTGGTGTACGCATCAAAGATTACTTTAATGGAGCTAAATAAAACTAAGAGAAAACTTTACTGTGTTTTAATATTCTCAAGTTATAAGATCAATCACAAATTCAAAACTATGAGGCACAGTCTAAAAGCATAAAATTAACCAAACCAAGACACTTAAGGCTAACAAAATATGAACAAAAACAAGGAAACTGCGGTATGTGTATTGGTCAGGCTGTGAAGCAGATCTGACCTAAGGCTAGATGCAGGGCAAGCAGGCGAGGCAGGTAGGCTAGAGACTACACCAATAGGTAAACGAGGGTAACAAACCAAAAGGACCAGGAACAGTCATAAACTAATCTTGAGCTGGACCAGGAGGAACAATACTTCTTGCAGCTACTGTGGGATATTTAAGAGCCTCTAGGGACTTAAGATAGTGACGTTTAAATACTGTTGGTGATTTCCAGGCCGTATATTTTTTAAGGTCATCAAAATTCATATTATGGAAATAGTTAGTTGAGGTGGCATTAGAGACGAATTAATTTAAGTTTAAGGGGTGATGTTGAGATGTAAACTCAATTATTTTACTTGAGTATGTTTAAAGATATTATACTCATTTACTTTGCTGGGAATGGTGTTTTATATTGTTGATACCTTTTATATTGAAGGTCCCTATTGTTATTGTTTCATGCGCTGCCATCTTGTGGCGAGTCTTGTAAATAGAGTTGAGAATAAAGGCGCTCACGGGGAAGACATGAGTTTAGGTTGATCCTCGCATTTCTACTTATGTTTGCCAAAATGGTGGACGTAAACGCAACACTAGTTGAAGTTTTTAACTTTCTCTTTTTCTTCATCTTTTTGTTAGCTACAATATAGTTATTTTCTTGGGAACAATAATTATTCAATAAAATGTTAGAAGCCAATATTATTAACTTTGCTATTTTTTCTGTACAATGACCTTCATTGCTTATTGGAGCAACATATTTATTATTTAACCCTTGACCTTTATATGGGGATTTTACATTCATTATTGTCCATCATTTTAATGTGATGTAAAAAAAAAATTTGCATAATCTGCAACTTCTGAATAAAAAGGGAAACAGTGATTTTTTCCAAGAGTTAGTAAAGCTTGAATGAGATACTCACTGAATATTTGTAAAGCTAAATGAACACTTTGTTTCTTAAAGGTGGATGAGGAGAACACTTTTCATGACAGTTTATAATGTTTCAAAAGTAAGCCATCTTCTATCTCGTGAAGTTTTTTCAGAGCTGAATGGTGCATACCGAATTTAATTTTCTAAAGTATGATTTCCATAAAAGGAGAACCGTGGGAACTTCATTGTTTTATTTGTATCTTTCTGGCCAAGCCAATTATTCCTGGTACATCTAAACAAGTGTGCTGAATTTCTGCCTTTATAATCAAAATGTGGTTTCAAGTGAGTTTCATCCATCGGCATTACCATTGTTTTGTCATTGGGTAGTAATGATTTACATTTATTCTTAATGTACATCAGAAAATTTGGGTCATTTTGTTCTGACGCTGGGGTAAACTGTTTGGAGACACTCCTGATGGTAGAGTACCTCGGCAGTATTAGGAATTTCTTATCTCTCAAGCGTCTATAACTTTAGGGGAACAATTACAAAAAGAAAACAATATTACCATCTCTGATGAATAATCAAATTTATTCAGTTGTAAAGGTGTCAAACCGCCTCTATGTTCCTTGTGTTTCGCTCTACATTTGTACATTAATCATGTCATATTTGTCACTTGTTATTGTTTCAGATTCTTTATGTATCTCATTATTTGCATCATTCTACGGCCTATTCGCCGATATATATATCTGCCTTGTACATGTTCTGTAATGCTCTGTATATGTCATTTTATGTCTTTCAACAAACACAATTCTGTATTGACGCAGCGGGGGCCCACAGGTCGCCCGCTACCTTTCCGTCCGCTTTCCGCATTATAAGTACCTGTCGTGAACAATAAAGAATCAGTCT
Source organism: Macrobrachium rosenbergii (assembly GCF_040412425.1). Taxonomy (NCBI): domain Eukaryota; kingdom Metazoa; phylum Arthropoda; class Malacostraca; order Decapoda; family Palaemonidae; genus Macrobrachium; species Macrobrachium rosenbergii. The sequence goes on along the minus strand of NC_089766.1, from coordinate 12,090,296 downwards.
CACTTCTGACCTTTCTTAAACCTCACACTGGTGACTCTGGAGTGGAGTGACAGGTAGGGCAGTTTTGGCCCAGCCATTAACAGGCTAACTGTGGCCGCAGCCTACCGTCAGAGAGCCTTTATTGGACTAAACATGGCATCAAGTTTAGGCCTCTGATAGCTCCTTCCCTGGCGGAAACCGTGCCATTAACGGACTAAATACAGCATACCCAACAAAGGGAATGTTTTGGCACTAAAATCAGCACCATTAATAGACTCGACATGGCGCATTTTCCCGCATTTTGGTGCGTGAGCGGTAAAGATGGCAGAAGATGAAATTCAGTGTGAACGCCCAAGCATCGTGTGTACACCTCTCTTGCCGACAAAAGCAGACGCAGTCAAACTCCCTCAGTTTTTGCACGAGAACACGGCATCATGGTTCCTTTGTGCAAAAGTACACTTCCGCATGGTGCGCATAACAGACGGTGCAAGCAAATCTGACTTCACCATGGCGGCGCTCCCAGTAGAGCTGTTCAACAGGATCTCCCCCTGGCTCGACACGCACACAGATGAAGTCACGTATGCGGCATTAAAAGATAAACTAATCAAGACCTATTCAATGCCTGTGACGAAAAGGGCACAGTGTGCACTTGACCTGGCATCCCAGCCCCTTGGAGAAGCATCACCCAGAGAGGCCTGGGACAAACTGCAGGGGCTCATAGTATTACCAGGCCGAGATGAGAACAGTAGGATAAAGAAAATCAGCCTGGCAAGGGCGATCTTCCTTCAATGCCTCCCGCAGGAAGTAAGGATGCCAGTGCCCTCGACATCGGGACATTAATGAATGTGGCCCAGAAGGTACATGAGGCCACCAAGGCCTTGGAACACGCCACCACCCTTGCGGCTGCCGCCCTGGAAGCCTGCAGCCTGACGGAGAGCAACAATGACGATGACAGAGAGATCAACGTCATCTTCAAAAAGAAACCGAAAGAGAACAGAGGGAAATCATTTGCGATGTGGTGCTTCTACCACAAGAAATTCAGTGCCAAAGCAAAGTACTGCAAACACCCCTGTTCCTTTCCAAAAAAATGGCATCAGCGGTCCACAAGTAACAGCAGTGGCCACGAAACCGACCCCCTGACCAGCAGGTTTTTTCATCAAAGATGAAATCTCCAAGCACCACCTGCTGGTGGATACGGGCAATGCAATCTGTCTTCCTGCCGACGAAGAAAGATCTTAAGAAGAAACCTGACTCAACAAATACCTTCATCACAGCAAACGGGACACCCATCCTCACATACGGCACAACGACACAGATCATCTCCATCTTGGGCCGCAGATACCACTGGCCCTTTGTCATCACGGATGTTAAGTTCCCGCTGCTGGGCTCAGATTTCCTAGGACACCACGGACTTCTCGTCAACGTCGATAGGGAATGACTAATGAACACAGGAACCTGCCACTCCTGCTAGCTCACCAAAGGACCAGGGATGCCCACCATCTGCTCCACAGCCTCCAGCAGCTACGCTTCCCTCCTACAGGGTTTCGGACATGTTTAAACTGGAGCTAAGACAGTCACCGGGGGGCTTCAACAAAGCACAGCATATTCCATCTCATCACCACGATAGACGCACCAACTCATGCGAAGTTCCGGCACCTGTCCCCACAAAAGCTGCAAGACGCCAAATGGGCCTTCGCAGAGATGGAACGGATGGGCATCTGCAAAAAAGCACCAAGCCCGTGGGCATCACCCCTCCACATGGTAAAGAAGGCGGATGGCTCGTGGAGGCCGTGCGGAGATTACCGCTGCCTAAATGTAGTGACGACACCAGACCACTACCCCCTCCCAATCATGCAGGACCTGACGAGCTCATTCCACGGGGCAAAGATCTTCTCCAAAATGGACCTGCTCAAATCATATTTCCAAGTCCCTGTACACCCCGACGACATCCCAAAGACTGCCATAATAACGCCCTTCGGGACCTATACATTCTTCTGTTTAACCTTCGGTCTTAGATACGCAGGTGCCACATTCCAGCGACTGATGGACACCATTTTGGGAGACCTGCCCTTCTGCGTCTGCTACGTCAATGACATCCTGATCTTCTCCAGGTCGCCCGAGGAACACCTTCGACACGTCCGGGCAGTCCTAAAATGTCTACAGGAGCGCCCTGGTGGTGAGGTTTGACAAGTGCATCTTTGGGAGGGAAAAAATAGATTTCCTCTGGCATGAGATTTCACCTGCAGGAGTACGTCCGATGGCATCTAAGGTGAAGGCCATAGAAAAGTTCCCAGAACCCCAAAACATCAAGGCCCTGCAGGAGTTTCTGGGGATGATAAATTACTACAGACGGTTCATCCCCAACATCGCCCGAATCATCTACCCACTAACATCAATCCTGAAGGAAAAGTCAAAGGCGCTGACATGGGAAGCTCCGCAGCAGAAGGCATCCAGGGAAACGAAGGCAGCCCTCGCCAGTGCCACAACTTTGACACACCACAACCCCGCAGCTGCCCTCAGGTTGACAACGGATGCCAGCAACATCGCCTGCGGTGCAGTACTGGAGCAGGTGGTGAACAGCACCCCTCAGCCCTTGGCCTTCTTCAGCTGCAAGTTCTCACCAGCCAAAACCCGCTACAGCGCCTTCGACAGGGAACTGCTGGCTATCTACCAGGCTGTAAGGCAATTTAAGTACCTGCTGGAGGGCACTGAATTCACCATCCTGACGGACCACAAACCCCTGGTACACGCCTTCGCAAAGCAGGGAGATGCATGGTTGGCAAGACAGCAGCGGCACCTAACCACCATCTCAGAATTTGGCTGCACCATCAAATACGTCCCTGGGAGAAAAAACCCAGTAGCCAACGCCCTGTCGAGAGTAGAAATAAACTCCCTCCAGCACGGCATCGACTACGAAGACCTGGCGAAGGAGCAAGCAGCGGACCCTGAGACCGCAGCCTAGAGAACGTCACTGACGGCACTGAAATGGGAAACTCCAGAACAAAGCTTCTCTGCGACACCAGCACAGGCTGCCCTCACCCCCTTGTGCCAGCTTCGGGGAGAAAGCAGGCGTTCGACGTGATACACGGTCTCTCCCATCCTTCAGGGCTCACAACGGCATGCCTTATGACCAACAAGTTCGTCTGGCACAGTATCAACAAGGATGTATGTCGTTGGGCGAGGAACTGCATGGTGTGCCAGACAAGCAAAACATCTTGCCACACGGAATCAGGGATCTGCAAATTTCCCCAACCACGTCGGCCCCCTTCCGCAGTCCGGAGGAGCAAGATACCTCCTGACGGTTATAGACCCCTCCACCTGTTGGCCCGAAAGCAATCCCCATGGTGGAGGCATCCACAACCTCGTGCGCAGAGGTCTTTCTCTCCAGCTGGATCAGCTGCTTCGGAGTGCCCGACAGCATCAATACGGACAGGGGCCCTGCCTTCCTCTCAGAACTCTGGGTCTCCCTGGCACGTCTGATGGGCACGAAGCTGCACGGCACAACGGCATATAACCCCGCAGCGAGCGGCATGATCGAGAGAGCCCACCGCTCTCTTAAGGCAGCTCTCATGGCACGCTGCACCGACAAGAACTGGAATGCACAGCTCCCCTGGGTCCTCTTGGGTCTTTGCACCGCACGTAAAACAGATGGCGACACCTCCCCAGCTGAAAAAGTTTACGGGGAAATATTGGTCGTGCCCGGAGAATTCTTCCGCCGTCAGCTGGCTGCGCAGATACACCCCTCCCGAGGTTGAGGGAACTCTCACGAAGTTCGCTCCCTGCCATGGGACCTTCACTGACAGGACCAGCAGATACAACCCACCCACCTTAGACTCCTGTGCTTACGTCATTGTCAGGGTGGACGCTTGTCGGCTGCCCTTAACGAGGCCCTACAGGGGGCCCCACATAGTTATCAGGCGGGCGCCTAAAGCATTCCTGCTGGACATCCACGGGCATGAGGACTGGGTAACATTCGACAGGCTAAAACCAGCATTCTTGTTGGACAACAAAATCAGTGAGGAGACAGGCAGGCGACATAGACTTCCCCCTCAGCAACACTCCACAGGAACAGCTGCCCCCACGCCGCCGAAAAGAGGTCCAGGACGGCCCAGGAAACAGCCCGTGCCAGAACCAGAGGTCACCCCCACACCCTGCCCGCAGTTCTCAAGAAGTAGGGGCCCACTCCAGTTGCCGCAGCACCTCCTCGATTGAGGTGTCATCTAATAATTTCTCGCATAATTATTGTCTTAGGGGGCTAGTATTGTAAGGGCGTCAAACCCCCTGTCCGTTCCTTGTGTTTCGCTCTACATTTGTACATTAATCATGTTGTATTTGTCACTTGTTATTGTTTCAGATTCTTTATGTATCTCATTATATGTATCATTCTACGGCCTATTCGTCGATATCTATGCCTTGTACATGTTCTGTAATGCTCTGTATATGTCATTTTATGTCTTTCAACAAAAACAATTCTGTACGGATGCAGCGAGGGGCCACAGGTTGCCCGGTACCTTCCTGTCCGCTTTCTGCATTATAAGTATGCGCTGTGAACAACAAAGAATCAGTCTCACTTCTGACCTTTCTTGAACCTCACACAGTCATTAACTGTAGTTATTCAAATATGAATTTCAGAACAGGCAAGTGTTGACTGATCATCTAAAATTATTGCCAAAAATGAAATTGTAAGGAAGGTATCGAGTGACATACTGGCTGGGTGTTGTCTAGTTTATAGGTGGTTCCTTACTGAATGAATGTACAGAATCTTCGAAGTTGTTATTGGCTGGTGCGAGCTGCATAGTAGTTTCTACACACAGACAGGGCAAAACAGAGATTATGTTTTGGACACATGTGCTTGTTGACAGACAAACAGATGGCGATTATGAGAGACATAATAAACGTACAATGATAAAACATATATCAATGGAAAGGCCAGGAAATTCCACATATGGACATTTGCATGAGATTCGAGAGAGATTAATGAATACAATGCAGTAGCATAATATATGTGAAATGGCGAGACGTTTGGCGTCTTCACAAACAGAAACATACATACAGTTTGACACAGAAGATTCATTGGAACATTGAGTACATGATCGAAATGCTTGCATGGCAATGCAAGTAGTGGTGGTTGTACATGAATCAAGACAACAATGGTTAGAGAGAAATAGACAGGAATATTGTATGGTAGTTGTGTTCCTTCGAGCAATGGCCGCTGAAGAGGGGGGGGGAGGAGAGAGCAGGATGCTTTGTCATCTTGTTTTGTACGATGGATGACACACACGTTTGCCCATAAGACCGCCAATGCTGTCCCTTACAATACTCCCCTCCAAGCAAGGCCCTGATGTGGAAATCGTCTTGCTGACAATTGGAATGGGCACGAAGGGCTTGGGCTTTCGGGCGGGCAGGAGGGTGAAGGGCGGCGCTGACCAGCAGGAACTTGAGGATGGCGTCAGGTTGGAGGATGACGTCAGCTGGTCCTTCATTGGTCAGGTCGTCCGGTACGAGTTCGGGGGCAGCAGCAGGCTACCTGCAGGAGGCGTCCAGGGTTCCTGTGGTGGGTTGGGTCATCTCGGAGGGTCGGACATCTACTGAAGGCTCGGGAAGCTGAGTCGGGGAGGTGGCGAAGGGTTTGTTGGCGCGTGGGTCATCATCGTGGGTCGGACGTCTACCATCGGCTCCTTGGGGTCACTCCGGGGTCACCAGTGTAAGGAAGGTATCAAGTGACATACTGGCTGGATGTTGTCTAGTTTATTGGTGGTTCCTTACTGAATGAATGTACAGAATCTTCAAAGTTGTTATTGGCTGGTGCGAGCTGCAAAGTAGTTTCTACACACAGACAGGGCAAAACAGAGATTATGTTTCGGTCATCTGTGCTTGTCGACAGACAAACAGATGGCGATTGTGAGAGACGTAATAAACGTACAATGATAAAACATATATCAATGGAAAGGCCAGGAAATTCCACATATGGACATTTGCATGGGATTCGAGACATTAATGAATACAATGCAATAGCATAATATATGTGAAATGGCGAGACGTTTGGCATCTTCATAAACAGAAACATACATACAGTTTGACACAGAAGATTCGGTGGAACATTGAGTACATGATTAAAATGCTTGCATGGCAATGCAAGTAGTGGTGATTGTACATGAATCGAGACAACAATGGTTAGGGAGAAATAGACAGGAATATTGTATGGTAGAAGTTGCGTTCCTTCGAGCAATGGCTGCTGATGCGCAGGAGAGAGAGAGAGAGAGTGGGATGTTTTGTCGTCTTGTTTTGTCCGATGACACACACGTGCGCCTGTAAGACTGCCAATGCGGTCCCTTACAATACTCCCCCCCAAGCAAGGCCCTGATGTGGAAATCGTATTGCTGACAATTGGAATGGGCGCGAAGGGCTTGGGCTTTGGGTGGGCAGGAGGGTGAAGGGTGGCGCCGGCCAGCAGGAACTCGAGGAGGATGGTGGCAGGCTGAAGGATGACGTCGGCTGGTCCTTCATTGGTCAGGCTGTCCGGTATGAGTTTGGGGGCGGCAGCAGGCTACCTGGAGGAGGCGTCCAGGGTTCTTGTGGTGGGTTGGGTCATCTCGGAGGGTCGGACATCTACTGAAGGCTCGGGAAGCTGAGTCAGGGAGACATCGAAGGGTTTGTTGGTGCGTGGGTCATCATCGTGAGTCGGACGTCTACCCTCGGCTCCTTCGGGTCACTCCGGGGTCACCAGTGTAAGGAAGGTATTGAGTGACATAATGGCTGGATGTTGTCTAGTTTATTGGTGGTTCCTTACTGAATGAATGTACAGAATCTTCGAAGTTGTTATTGGCTGGTGCGAGCTGCAAAGTAGTTTTTACACAGACAGGGCAAAACAGAGATTATGTTTTGAACATCTGTGCTTGTCAACAGACAAACAGATGGCGATTATGAGAGACGTAATAAACGTACAATGATAAAACATATATCAATGGAAAGGCTAGGAAATTCCACATATGGATATTTGCATGAGATTCGAGACAGATTAATGAATACAATGTAGTAGCATAATATATGTGAAATGGCAAGACAAATAAACATACATACAGTTTGACACAGAAGATTCAGTTTGGCATGATCTTCACAATTGTATAGAAACAATACATACAGTTTGACAGAAGATTCACTTTGTCTGATGGATAACACACACACATGGAAGATTATGACTAATTATTTAACAGTACATGATCTTTGAAAGAAATCTGCCTGCATGGCAATGCAAGTAGTGGTGATTGTACATGAAAATCACTAGACAAATACACTCAATGGTTAGAGATATTCAAATCATGAACATTGTCGAATATTGTATGGTAAGACTGTTGCCCTTTCCTTCGAAATGTCGATGGCTGCTGATATTCGCTCATTGGAGCTTTGTCTGATGGATGACACACACACATGAGCCAATATGAAAATCACTAATTATTTAACAGCAATGCTATGCACACTCCAGGCTCAGTGATTTGTCGTCTTGCTTTGTCTGATGGATGACACAGACTGCCAATATGGTCCCTTACAAAATCACTAATTATGCCCGCAATGATTCATTATCTGCTCAGTGATATTCAATATTGGTCTGATGGATGAAAATCACTGCCAATTCACTAATTTTTAACAGCAATGTTGTTGCAGGTTTTAGAAATACACTCAGCAATGTCAGCTCTTTGAAAGTTATTCATTATCTGCTCAGTGATATTCGTATCATGAACATTGTCGTCTTGCTTTGTCTGATGGATGACACACACACATGCGCCCGTAAGACTGCCAATATGGTCCCTTACAAAATCACTAATTATTTAACAGCAATGCTATTGCAGGTTTTAGAAATACACTCAGCAATGTCAGCTCTTTGAAAGTTATTCATTATCTGCTCAGTGATATTCGTATCATGAACATTGTCGTCTTGCTTTGTCTGATGGATGACTGCGCCCGTAAGACTGCCAATATGGTTTACAAAATCACTAATTATTTAACAGCAATGCTATTGCAGGTTTTAGAAATACACTCAGCAATGTCAGCTCTTTGAAAGTTATTCATTATCTGCTCAGTGATATTCGTATCATGAACATTGTCGTCTTGCTTTGTCTGATGGATGACACACACACATGCGCCCGTAAGACTGCCAAAATCACTAATTATTTAACAACAATGCTATTGCAGGTTTAGAAATACCTCAACAGCCTACAAAATCACTAATTATTTAACAGCAATGCTATTGCAGGTTTATTGTCGTCTTGCTTTTGAAATACACTCAGCAATGTCAGCTCTTTGAAAGTTATTCATTATCTGCTCAGTGATATTCATTATCTATCATGAACCTCTGTAGGAATCTTTAATGGATGACACACTCATAAGTGCCAATATGGTCTCTTACAAAATCACTAATTATTTAACAGAAACATGAAGAAACTCTTTGAAAGTTATTCATTATCTGCTCATGATACTGTTTGCATGGATTAGACTGCTTCAAAATCACTAATTATTTAACAGCAATGCTATTGGGTTTTAGGCAGCTCTTTGAAAGTTATTCTGCTCAGTGTTTCGTACAACCTATGCTTTAAATCTCTAAGTTTTCATTAATCTGTACTCAACTGTTATCTGTGGAAGAGGTTTATTAATCTTTTCTGTGGAATATTTGTATATGTATATATGAGCATTAAAACGTAGTAATGCCATGAGGTTTTGTACCTGTAACCCTAGAATACTAGGCCAGTTTAATTTTATTCACCTTAACTAATCTAGGTCCAATAAGGTTTGTCCCTTACCTTTGACTACTGGCAATGGTAACTTGCCTATTTCCTGATCACTATACTGTACATCCTCTTGTGATGAACCTATAACTTCTATGTCCGTGCCATTTCCACAACTCTTGCTAAGTCCTGCAATATGAGTTGTTTGACATAGGCTACACTGGGAGTTGTTTGATGCAGGCTAGCTACACTGGGAGTTGTTTGGACATAGGCTACACTGGGAGTTGTTTAACGTAGAATTCACTGCGAGTTGTTTGACATAAGCTACACTGGGAGTTCTGTGACATAGGCTACATTGGGAGTTGTTTGACGTAAGCTACATTGGGAGTTTTTTTTATATAGGCTACACTGGGAGTTATGTGACATAGGCTACACTGGGAGTCCTGTGACATAGGCTACAATTGAGGTTGTTTGACATAGGCTACAATGGAAGTTGTTTGACATAGGTTACACTGGGAGTTCTGTGACATAGGCTACACTGGGAGTTGTTTGATGTAGGCTACATTGGGATTTTTTTTACATAGGCTACACTGGGAGTTGTTTGACATAGACTACACAGGGAGTTGTTTGACATAGACTACACTGGGAGTTCTGTGACACAGGTTACACTGGGAGTTCTGTGACATAGGCTACACTGGGAGTTGTTTGACATAGGCTAGCCTACATTATTTTCTGTTAAGTGTAATTTATATGAATTCCTACTAAAATTCAATCTAGGCTAAACCAGTCTTTCTTTACATTGCACTTAACTTGCTGCTCACAACACCTACCTAAATCCCTTTTTCTGGCTATAGCCATCGGGTTGTTTATTGATTAGTTGGCCAGGCCGTGCAACACATTCTGCCCGAGCCATAATTACTCCGCCAAGGTAAGTAGTTCTGTAACCCGCCCCTGCTCACGACCTCGCAACCTCACGTGCCCCAATACCTGACTCAGTCTTTCCCAGATTCCAGACTGCCAAGACGCCATCTCTATTGCATCTCGCACATTTACAATTTGCCGCTGCCAATCCTGTGGCGACACTGGATTTAGCGGTTTTATGCAATGACGAGAGGTCATTGGTTGTGTTTTTAATGACAAGTGGCCTTCTGGGTGATTTTAGTGATGTTTGTGGCCAGTGCAAAGAAGGCACCGTTGGTCTATTGAAACATGGCGACAGTTTCCAATGGCGGTGGAACACAAGACATTGTAAGAAACACATATCTATTTGGAGTGGTTCATTCTTCTCTCATTCCCATCTGTCCTTTCTTGAACTAATTAAACGGACATATCCATCAAGTGGAGTAGAGTCAACACCCACTAAAATGCGGTCTAATTTCGCAGAAATCCGACAATCCGGTGACACTGCCGTACAAACAGAATCGTCATCTCCATCCGTCCCTGTTCCGCCATTTCCAGTTGTCAAGATCCTGCCAAATCCAGGCGCCCCAGGCCAAAAGAGAAGAAGAATCAAGTCGTCCGAATTCTGCGATGCTTCTGATTTCGAACAAGGTAAGTGTGGTTTTGTTCAATTTACAGTAAAACTTTTTCTGGCTTTCTGGGGGGGTCCAGGGGAAGCAAAGCCCCCCTGGCCACGTCAGAGCATGCAGTCCTATGTGAGGTTAGGTAGGTCAGATCTGGTTAGGTCAGGACCTGGCATTATAGGAAAGGTTAGGTTTATTTATGTTAACTGGCTTACTGGGGGTTCGCCCCCAGCCAGGTTAGGGCAAGCCGCCCTATGTTATGTTAGGTAGGTAAGATCTGGTTAGGTCAGGACTTGGCACTATAGGGAAGGTTAGGCCTGTTTAAGTTATAGAAATAATGGTAAATATTAGCTTCCATCCCGGCGCCATCTTGTTTGTATTCGTCCGCCAATTTTCTAGTTGGAACCTACTGCCATCTGGTGTCTGGTGATGGGTATCATCTAGAAAATTGGCAGATGATAGCCTTAGCCAACTAAACTGTAGGCGCTCCCCGCCATCTTATGCTATACCTGGGTGTAGGCTATACTTACAGAGGCCTAATGTATGTTACCTTATCGGACAAACCTAACTGTATGTTTGTTTGCACTCCCAACGTGGCGTAGAGCTGGTTTCAGTGTGATGAATACACTTTATATTGCAGTTAAAAGTTATCCTGTGGAATGGAATGCAATATGAAATTTAGACTTGAAGCCAAGCACTGGAATCCGAGGGATTATTCAGCGCTAGTTATTGTAATGTTATCCAGGGGCAAAAGTCAAATACTTGTTGAAGTGAACTTAGTGTGAGTTTTCTTACCTACTTACCATGGTAAGTTCATCCAATAAAACACAAAAGATATATCCGTGGCACGCTACTTCATTATGGCATGTAAGTTTTACGGTCCAATTAAAAAACAAAACAACAGAACCACGAGTAAACCTTGTAAAGTCCCCACTCAGCGGGTTCTCTGTGATGAACATCCCGTTTTCTACGTTGCCTTCACATGCGACCTAAGGTCGGACAAACACAATCTTGTCATTATTGTGAATTGTATATTTATTACCTGTTCATTTGCCCTTGTACCACATATATGTGTAAGAGACCCGTCGCACCGGCCGCCGTCTCTTTCAAGCACACGTGTGTGTTCGTGTGTTTGTCATCCATCCGAGGGGACAAGACAGAAAGAAGAGCATCCCATTTTCTCTCACTTGCGGAACGCAACTTCTACCATACAATATTTCCATCTGTTTCTCCCCAACCATTGTTGTCTTGATATATGTACAATCACCACTACTTGCATTTCCATGCAAGCATTCTAATCGTGTACTCATAATGTTCCATCGAATCATCTGTATCAAAGTGTATGTATGTTTCTGTTTGCAAAGATGCCAAACATCTCGCCCAGGCCATCTTGTCCTTCCGCATACTGTGCCAGACGAACTTCTCTGCCAACAGCTTGGCTGTCGTCCTGCCGGAGGGTTGGGAGAGCCCGGCCGTGGATGACATCGAACACCAGACGGCGGTGGGAGGCGGGTACCAGGGGGCGGGGATTGCTGGTGCTTACGTCGCTCAGCAGTGTTGGCTCCCCAGGGGTGAGGGGCACGTCCTTCCACTTGAGTGACATGATGGCGGTGCGGTAGGCTGGAGTCTCTGGACTGTCAGGTTGTGGCGATCTCCCGTGATGAGTTCACCCGGGACTATGAGGGGCTCCCCGTAGACTTTCTCTGCTGCGGATGGGCCGCCGCTGGCTCTGGGAGCGGTCCTCAGCCCGAGGAGGACCCAAGGCAGCTGGAACTTCCAATCTTCGGAGGTGCAGTTGGCCATGAGGGACGCCTTCAGGGACCTGTGGAACCTCTCCACCAATCTGTTGGCTGCAGGGTTGTAGGTGGTAGTGGTGTGGTTAGATGTCCCCAGCAGGCGTGCCAGGGCGGACCACAGCTCGGACAGGAAGGCAGGGCCCATGTCGGTGGTTATGTGGTCCGGGACACCGAACCGGCTGATCCAGCCGGAGAGGAGGGCCTCGGCGCTCGCACTGGCAGTGGCTTCCTGCATGGGTGTCGCTTCAGGCCACCTGGTGGAGTGGTCGACGATCATCAGGAGATATCTGGCCCTGCCTGATGGGGGAAGGGGGCCTACTATGTCTACATGGATGTGTCCAAACTGCCTCCCCGGCTGGGGAAACACACCCACAACATGAAAGGCAAGTTAACAGGAATTGACACAACAATATTCTAACACATACACAAAGAAAACAGGTGTAAACTACGGACAGGGGCCCCGCCTTCCTTTCCGAGCTGTGGCCGGCCTTGGCACGCCTGCTGGGGGCCACTCACCACAGCACCACCACCTACAACCCCGCAGCCGATGGAATAGTGGAAAGATTCCACAGGTCCCTGAAGGCGTCCCTCAAGGCTCGTTGCACCTCCGAGAATTGGAAGTACCAGCTGGCCTGGGTCCTCCTCGGGCTGAGGACTGCCCCCAGAGCCAACGGCAACCAGTCCGCAGCGGAAAAGGTCTTCGGGGAGACCCTCGTAGTCCTGGGGGAACTCATTACAAAGGACCGGGATGACTTAACAATGCAGGGGCTCTGCAACAGAGTTGGAGAGTTCGCCCCCTGCCCGCGGACATATATCAACAGGACATCCCCCTTCATACCTCCTGGGCCCTACAGGGAGCCTTTCTTCATACTTGAGAGGAACAAGAAGGCATTCCGGGTGGCCGTCCACGGGAAGGAAGACTGGATATCGATAGACTGCCTCAAGCCCGCATTTCTGGAGGAAGATGTCAGGGGCACTCCCCAAAGGCCCCGCAATAGGTGGCGCCCCTACAGCCCGCCCCGTCTGCAAGAAAACCTCTTGGGTGCCCCAGGGAGGCCCCGGGACCGGGCAGGAGGGCAACCCAACACACCCATCCACAGGGCACTGAAGAAGATGAACACCCCGCCCACCAGCTGGCATCAAGAAAGCAGTGCCCCCTCTGCCACCCCAGCAGATACCTGCTTTGATCAGACGTTACTTATGTATGTCTTTGGGGGGGGGACTATTGTAAAGTTCCCGCTCAACGGGTTCTCTGTGATGAACATCCCGTTTTCTATGGTGCCTTCACATGCAACCTAAGGTCGGATGAACACAATCTTATTATCATTATTGTGAATTGTATATTTATTACCTGTACATTTGCCCTTGTACCACGTATATGTGTCAGAGTATTTTTATGTCCAACCAGCTATTGTTAATCATCATGTTTTCTGTATGTACCTGTTCTGTGTTGTGTAGAGAAATAGTTTGACCTCAGGTCACTTGTAAATTTTTGTACCCTTGGTCTCTGTGTATACACAGACGTCCGCACGCCGCTTTAGAAGCGGATCGCTTCATCAATAAACCAGCAGTACTTGTCTTCCTGCTCATCATTTCACACCTCTCTCACAACCTCATACTCAAATGATGTATGGGAAGGAAGCTCGAGAGGGAAGGAATCGCTAGCTTCGGACTACCAGGGTCGACGTCATCACGTCATATCCAACAGGTCGTGTCTCTCGGTGGTCTTGATTATAGTCTTTATAGACTATATCCTGTTCTTACTATTTAATTAATTTATTCCAACTTAATTCCAAGGTACCACTTTATATCCTGTTCTTACTATTTAATTAATTTATTCCAACTTAATTCCAAGGTACCACTTAGCTGCGTTGTAATCCATTTTTACAAGTACCACTTTCGACGTTACTCCCAAGGAATGCCGTCAGTTACATGACACTCAATTGAGTGCTATTTGAAGATTGGGAACTTCAGGGTTTGTCTTTTCCATATTTTTTTTTTCCATCCTCAAACTCTGTAAGTCTTCTCTTTCTTCAATATTCCATCTGTTCTTCTTTGTCTGAGTGGTACTTTTACCACCATATAGATGTAATTTTTACTATTTTTTTTTTTATTCTTGAGAAATCTTTACTTCATTCTGTATTCTGTCTGATCTCCGAGTTTAATAAACTATTCTATGGCTATCGAAATGCCTTCAGTTACCTGTTTGCGCAGTCAGGACGAATTGACCAAACTGGTTTAAGTGCTTTTATATTATTTTATTCGAGATGAAAAATGTTATTTTTTTGTGTAACAAATCTTGATTCATCAGATCATATAAGTTGGTCATATCAAGAAACGGTAGTTTGGTAGCTTAGGCTAGGCTTATGACCTCGAACTACTCATCTGTTACGGGTTATATCACTTTAACCTTATTTGAATGACAACTTATTTTCGAATAATGAAAATAATTTATGGTAAAAGTTTGTAAGGATGGTAACGACAGGGAAAATACTCTTGGTCATACAAGCGCTAGGCTTATGCCTATTGATTTGGCAGACAATTTTATTTTGTCCTGGTATTCCTCCTTCCTTTAACATTAATTCTCTCTAAATATTGTCCAAAGTCTCACAGAATAGAAAGGAACGACTTTGCCAGCCGTTCTCTCCTCGGCTTGTGTACAAGTCGTTTTCTATCTGAAATATATGCGGAACAAGGCATGTAGATATTCACCCCTGATGAAGCTTTACCTTTGTCACTGACTTTTTCTCGCTCTATAAATTTCATATCTTATGCAATTTCTTGCCATTATCAAACTTAAAGATATAATTAAAATTCTTTAAAAAATATTTAACATTAATGATTATTTAAAAATTTTAGCTAAATTTGACATAGAAATTCGCTATACGGGAAACTCGATGAAATAAACGTGTAGGGATAGTCGAGGTTTCGAAGGGAGCATCCGTATTGACGCTGTAGTGAGAAGCTGACTCTCTATTTTTGAAATACTCGGTGTTAAAGATATGACCGGGTATATAAGACAAAGATAAATTATTTGTTAGGAATAGAAGTCTGCAAACATGGAACACTACGAAAGTTCTGTTAGTAGTACACACTATTATATTTAAGTGTTGTCAATTTGGCGCATTTTACGCTAGGTCTAGAGTAGCATAATTTCTAGCGTATTCAATATGAAATTACTTTCTAATTCTAATATCCTAGATATATATTTTTTCTTTTTAATCTGTCGATTGCACCATCATAGCTCAGGTCCTATACAGTACTTAACCCTTAAGGGAGGCATGATTTATCAACACCCAGACCGGGGAAACTTTGAGGTCGGCAAAATAAAAAAAAAAACCCACATCAATGGAAAGAGAATGACACGTACATTTACACTGTATAAATAACAAAATTTTTCCCTACCTTCCACGAGAAGTTGAAAATGACTATTTACAACCCCTTGTGGGGCCTCATTTACAAGACAATAGTAAATTTTAACAACTTATATATGTTTCTTCTAATAAATAAATTTATTGTATTTTGTAAAATTATTATTACTGCTCACACAATATCAAAACAGATAAGAAATGAAAGCAGTAACAAATTTTTTGCAAACTTGTTGAGAAATATTCACATAAATTTACGAGAAGGAAGATTCAGTAACTTTTTTTACTTTTACATGCCCTTCCTAATATTTCTTTGTAAAATTACATTTACAACCAATATACTATCGTAAAAGACAAAAACAATAGCGACACCTTCGTATATTTGCAAGCAAATTTACAAAAAGACCCATGTGAGAGAGAGATGCAGTACTTTCCACATTCAAGTCAGAAGCATTACTGATGGCTGCAGTGTTGCCAGATGGCATCATCCATATTTCTGGGAAAATTGGGGTAAAAATTCTGGAGATTTCTGGGAAACTTCAAATATATATATATATATATATATATATATATATATATATATATATATATATATATATATATTTTTTTGTGTATATGTATGTAGGTGTGTGTCTATGTGTATATATCTATACATGTATGTATGTACGTGTGCATATTCAAAGTACATATATACATATAATGTTAAAAGAAAAAAAATGTGATGAAATAAAAGGAAAATTGAACAGCAAAAGTAACATCAGTGGATTCCTTAGAAATACTAACCTTAATTATTTCCTGCAAGCCCATCAGTTGATTTGCATATGTCGGCATTCATTTTTTAATCATCTTGTTTGTCACCTCAGTATCATAACAAGAACTGTTCATCATAAGACGCCTTGTATGAAGTAATCCAGAAATAGTTTCAGTCGATAGTCGATTCCTAGTCTTTGTTTTCATTCTGTTAACGGAGGAGAACACCCTCTCAGCTGTAGCACTCGAATGCGGAAGACTGAGTAGAGATCATGAAATAAGCAAGGTTTGGAAAGAATGGTGCTCCATCACCAGTCGTAGAATGTTTCACTTTCACCCAAAATTTGACTGGTGTTATACTTGGGTCATCAACACAATATCTGAGTGAGTGTTCCGAAGCATACGCCATTCAGTATCAATACTTTGGATATTTTCCTTGTTAACAAGATGAGGGAAATTGGTTATTAGAGGACCTAATGAAGAAATGCGTTTGTCTCTGACAACAAGGAGGTCCAATGCTTCTAAATGTTTAAATACAGCCTTATTAAATGGGAACCGTTTTGAGATTTGCAATGCTGCTTCAATAAAAAAGTCCAAACATCTCAGTTTAAAATGATTAATAGCTTCCTTTGAGTTGATTCAGTTTGAGAAAGGGTCATTTCAACTGAAATTCCAAAATACATATCATCCAATTCTTTGAAATTACCTGGATCATGAGGTCAGAATGTCTTGCAGTGGAGTTTTTCAATATAATCATCTTTCAAATAACATTCTAAAATTGCTCTGTATGACCTTGAGACAGACTTATGGAGGGTGTGTATTTGAGAAGTCTCAGATTGCATTTGTTTGTTAAGAGTATTAAATATGGGCAGAACAAAATCGAGAAACTCTAGACAAAGTTTTGTTGTGGGATCCTTTAATTTCATAAGTATGTTCTCACAGGCTAATAGTCTCTCACTTAATACTGCATCTGTAAAGTACAGTGTTAATGCATTATATTGTTCAAGAAGTCTGGATACGACTGAATGAAGCGAAAGCCATCTAGTTTGACAAGGATGGAGTAACTTGTGGGGTTTTACATTTACAAATTCTTGAAATTCTTCAAGAACACCTAGTCTCTTTGGACTACATGAAAAATAAGAACGCACGTCACGAGCTAAATCCTCAATGCCTCTTGGTAATTTCAAACATGCGTATGATGCACAGAGCGCGAATGAGTGGCATATACATTTTCACTATAAACAAATGAGGAACTTCCTCTTTTAGTAGTGATGACAGAGAATGATGAGCGCCAAGCACTGTATTGGCACCATCTGCGCCAAATCCAATTAAGTTATCTTTATAGGGAATTTCATATTTATTCAGAAAATTTATCAAACTTGTGTGCAGTGCAGTAGCAGAGCCATCCTTCACTGGAATAAGGGCCAAAAAGCAATCTTTTAATCTCGCTATCGAGTAACGTTCTTGCCACAACACACGTGTTTGACACATCCTTTGTCAGTTGATTCATCAACTATTAAAGAAAATTTGTTCAATTTTAAAGTTTCAATTAATTGTGAAAAGCTTTCCTCGCCAGTGACTTTGTTCATAATTGCTGTTACTTTTGTTCTGCCACATTTAATATGCTTTGCAATCTCCGAATCTGGACATACAGCCTGCATTAATTTAGGCATATGGTCCACAACAGATAGGGGCAAATCATGTTCAGCAATAAAAGTTGCTAAGCGAATTTCTCTTGCTTTCACTGACTCATTCTGTTTCTGCTTTTTGCTTGTTGATGCCATGTCAAGCAGTGATGGCTGCTTTCGTAAGGAAATAGAATTCTCGGTGTGTTTCTTAGAAACTGCATGCTTTCTTAAGTCAGATCTGCCAGCTTTTAATGTTAGATGAACATTGCAACTTGTACAAAATGCAAAAGATGAACCTCTGCTACTTTCCTGAAGCCACTTTTTAAATTCTTCTTCACTTTCCACAATTTTGAATACTTTTGATTATATTTCCGCTTGGCTTTTTTTGCCGGAACACTAGTCGGTGTTTCATAACCACTGCCATCATCAGATGATCTATCCATTTCAATTTGTTTCCAGTACAAAGAATTATTGTAACAGTACCGTCTCACTATGGTGAATACGCAACACAGACTGCTAAGACTGGTCACTGGACTCAATGGTCAAGTATTATGAAGTTGAACGCGGGTAAAAGTTGCGAACGTACACAGTCAACGATCATGGCTGTGACATATGTTCAATACGTTGCGCAGACTCGGTAAATCTCATAGGATATTAATATGAATGCTAGTAACAGTAACGAACTTACACAACCAACGATCACGGCTGTAACATGTTCAATACCTACCTACACAGACCCGGTAATTCTCAGAGGAATAATATGAATGCTAGTAACAGTAAAGATCTTACACAAGCAATGATCATGGCAGTGACATGTTCAATACATACTTGAATACTCTCCTCATACCATATTTCAAACGATGCCCAATCCCGTAAATCTTTGTCATACCCGAATGAATATTTGAGGATCTTTGCACAATCAAATATTTTAATAATAATGCAAGTTTGATGATATACTATTTTTTTTTTTCAGAGTACAGAATTAGCGTATATTTCAACATTTTAAGCGATTGTATTAAGCATATCAGGTGATGTATAAACACACACACATATATATATATATATATATATATATATATATATATATTCTATATATCATATATATACAGTATATATATCTATCTATCTATCTATCTATCTATATATATATATATATATATATATATATATATATATATATATATATATATATACATACATACAGTATATATATCTATATATATATATTCTATATATCATATATATACAGTATATATATATATATATATATATATATATATATATATATATATATATATATAAAGAGAGAAATATTGCATATTATGATAGATAAGTCAAGCAGTTTATCCCCAAATGCTAAGCTGCATATCATACATTTTATATATATATATATATATATATATATATATATATATATATATATATATATATATATATATATATTATATATAAAATAAAATAAATGTGTATGACATTAACAGAAAATACATACAGTGCCACGAGGTTTATCATTATCAAACAACTTCAGGTAAAAAAAAAAATGTGAATTAGAAATACAAATCTGGCATAAAATTGACAACCATGAATGATCCTATGCAGTCGCGGCAAGGGTTCCCAGGTGATACCACAGCTAACCCGAAAACTTCTATAAGAAGACCGCCAATTTGCCAAACTGTGGAAAACGCCAAATCTGAGAACTCAGATCGAGCCGCATGTATGAAAATGGGTGTACAAAAATTTAAACACTCATCCTATGTGCATTTATGCAGAGACCGCACTACTTTTCAGTGACATTACGGATAATTCTGGATATTTCTCCAATAAATTCTGGTCACAAGCAAAATTCTGGAGATTTTAAGCTATACTGTAAAAAATTCTGTCATTCTGGAATCTGCTAAAAATTCTGGAGAAATCCAGACTTTTCTGGGAATTTGGAAACGCTGGATGGCTATGAAAAGACATCTGTGGCTGCACAACTGGCCCAACTCTCACGTCAGTATAAAAGTTGCCATTAGTGAATTTATAGCATATAGAAGTATTGGCACCTCTCTCTCGCTTACTTATTACCATATCAGTGATGCATAATATTGTTTCACACTGAGGCTCAATCCCTCCGCCTCCCCAATCCTGTTTTACTTCACACAGGCTCAGTCTGTCCCTTCCTACTATGAAGAAGTCCCTGGAATGAACCCCCATACCTCCCTCCTTCCAATTCTGAAAATGAAATGAAGTCCGAATGACAAGCTAAGACAGGAATTGAACGAGACATTTCTTTTTTTTCTTTTTTTTGCTTCGTTTGAACAAGATTCATGTCTGCGTTGATACATGTATTACCACATGTCTCATTCTCCACAGTCTCCATGGATTTCAGCTTGACCAGAGACCATACATGAATATTGCATCAGCAACGAAGAATCATGCAGGAATAATTGTAAGTTACAGGTATTCATACAGATTTATATATGATCAACCGGCAGTCTTTCAGTAGTGTTCGTTAGTGCCAGTGACCTTGATTCCTAAGGGTTATTAGTGATCTCTGTTATTATAAAGAAATGCAATGCTAAAGGAATTCCCGCTTAAATCCTAACATCAGTAGGAATCCACTGCTAAAACTGAGTGACCATAAGAATATTATTTAAAGTTCACTAATAATATAGGTAATAGATCTAGGCTGAGTTTGGTCTATGGTTTCATCATGCATAGCCTAGACGTGTGGCCTATATATAAGAATCTCTCTCTCTCTCTCAGACACATATATATTGTCAAGATTTACATTCCTCCCTCATAGTCAGCCAAAAATAAAGTGAATGTCTAACTAAAAGAGCTTCTCATTTGAATGTTAGGCCAGCCAACATGGCGGACAAGGAGGGTTTCCACTTGTTTTGCACCAAAAAAGCATTTCTCTCTACGCCTGACCGAAAACTTTTAACCAGTCCCACAGCATGTCTTAATGCCGCATAGTGCCACCCGGGTACCTCTCAGGCTCGACTCGCCCAAGGAACGGACCACCTAGCAAACCCCCTTGCCCCAACTGCAAGAAGTACGGTCATGCTGAAGCCGAGTGCCGCTACAAGGCAGACAACAACCAATAACTACTAATAACTGCCACTCCTCTCCTCACTTCGCACCACCTTCCCAGCAGACCATCTGTGGCCCCTCTGGATGGCTTTAGCCCACCAGTGCACCTTCCAACAACTGCCGGCACTGGCTCGGATATTAGCCTGATTGATCGGGCCAAAGTGCCAGCCAGTGCCACCGTAGATGAGCAAACCAGGTGGACGGTAACCTGGGTAGATGAGCAATCCTTGACTGTTCCCATAATCAAACTCAGGGTGATCACCCCTTGGAGCACCGAAATTCACCGCCTTGGCGCAGTGAAACGTATCAGGCACGGAGTGGAATTCCTGCTAGGACGAGACATCCTCTGGGGATGCCCCACACCCACGCCGCTCTGTTGCCTGACTGCCTCCACCAGTAAGGCCATACCAAAACTTCCTGAGCGGAACACAGCCTCTGTGACAGCTGTGCCATCATCAGCCCAACCTTCCATTCACCCAAGAGCGAACTGGACCACCAGCATCTAAACCATTCCAGGCCTAGTCTGCAAACCTCACAACCGGACGGCCACCAAAAACCTCCTCCCTTACCACGAAGGGATATTACCAAATACCGCTGCAGGACCTGCAACATAAGAGGGCACTCCTAAAGGTGGTCAAAGTACCCCAGGAAGCTAGCCGCAGCAGCCACCCTTTCCAAAGCCAAGCTAAGAGGCTTAGCCCTCACCCAAAGACAGGAATCTCTGTCGCCTATCACTCCAGGTACACCGAGGGGTTTTGCACCCCTGGGTCCCACTTTGGGTTCGTCTGAACCCAATACGCTGCCAGTGCCACTTGCGAGAACTGGTCAGTGCCAAGCTTGGCCTATCTCGGCTGGAATCTCTATATCAACCTTAATTCCCGTGCCTGGCCCCTAGTTAGTGCCAGTGCCGGATCCAGAACCTGACACGGATCCTCTTACGGGAGATCCACCTAACCTCACCAAGGTAGTCATCACCCATTGTGAGCCTCAGGACGTTTCTTCTTCCCACTCTCTTCCACCTGACGAGGACGACCCTCTGGCAGGCCTGGACATTACCTCTTTTCTGGTCGACCAGGAACTGTCCGGCCAGGATGCAGACGCTGGCTCTACTCCCACAACGGTTGTTGCAGCAGCTGAAGTAGGAGACCAGCCCGTAGCTACTGAGGCTGCCCCTGATCCTGCTCCTGACGGTGCTCCTGGCCTTTCTTCAGAGTCGGTACCCTCATCACCTCCTAGGAATGGCCTAGCCAAACCTTGGAGGCCCCCTTAGAAGAAGAAGAAGGGGCGGAAGAGATCCAATTAACAAACCAGAGCCATGAGCTCTCCTTGGCACTCATGCCCAGTTGGCACAGTGCCGCTTCCATCTCAGAGTGATCCTGGCACCTGCCCAGAGAAGGTAGACTGCGTGATCTCTGCCCCAGTAATATTAACTCCTAACACCTTAGGCATTTGTAACATACTAACCTTATTTCAACTAACCTCCTTCAAAACTATCCCATCCTCAAACTGATACCTTCCTTAATTGCGTACTGTGATTTACCCTTCAGGTTACCCATGTTTAATTTGTTGTGTGTATTAATCTTAAAGTGTTGCGTAACTCATAATTCATTGTGTGCCATTAGTCAGTGCCAACTCGTTCAGTGCCAGTTTTAGGATAGTAGGTTAGGTTAAATATTTACTATGTGCATTTACCTAGGAGTAGAGTTCTCCTGTCGTTAGAGACAGTTAGTAGAGGTGTCTATACCCTTAGATAGGTTAGGCCTGTTGTAGTATGTAAGTTAGCCAACCCAGACCCCTCTTGGCAGTTAGGCAGGTCCATTTAGCTATTGCAGTGCCAAAGCACAACTCATGTAGGGACGCTAGCTGACTAGTCGGGACAAGTATCTTACTTAGCCAAGACCTTCACAAAATGCCTTTTCAAAGGGGCGACCTGTCAAGTATTTACATTCCTCCCTCTTAGTCAGCCAAAAATAAAGTGAATTTCTAATCAAGAGGAGTGAGAGCAGGCAGATAAACTAGCATAATTTCTGAAGGTCTTGGTAGATATCTAGCATGAATCTAGCGGATACCACCCTCGGATCTGGCGTATAAGTAGTCAATTGAGTTGGCAACACTGATACTAGAGGAAGTTTGGATTTTATCTTCTTCATTAACTCTGTCTGGTGCATGTAGGGTTTGCATTGACCAACAATATTTTTCTCAAGTTAAAACTAACTTTTCTTAATTATCTTATGGTGATTATTCATTGTTTTTATTTTAACTAGTTTATGTATGTTATTAAAAACGTATGGAGCTGAAATAACAAGTAGAACAAAACAGTACTGCAGTTTTCTCTGCAGAATACTTTGTATATTTACATATTTTTTCTTCTTGAGCATACAACTCTTTATGCTAACTTAGAGTCTGGGAAATTTCGGGAGTAATTTTCCAAATAACCTATTGAGCAGAAGTTTCAAATTTCATTGAGGGCCTGTAAGGATGGTATAGAGCAACACACTGGCTGGGTGTTGTCTGGTTTATTGGTGGTTCCTTACTGAAGGAATTTACAGAATCTTCGAAGTTGTAATTGGCTGGTGCGAGCTGCAAAGTAGTTTCTACACACAGACAGGGCAAAACAGAGGTAATGTTTCGGACATCTGTGTTTCTCGGCAGACAAACAGATGGCGATTGTGAGAGACATAATAAACATACAGTGATGACACATATATCAATGGAAAGGCCAGGAAATTCCACATATGGCCAATTGCATGAGATTCGAGACAGATTAATGAATGCAATGCAGTAGCATAATATATGTAAAATGGCGAGACGTTTGGCGTCTTCACAAACAAACATACATACAGTTTGATACAGAAGATTCGGTGAAACATTATGAGTACATGATTAGAATGCTTGCATGGCAATGCAAGTAGTGGTGATTGTACATAAATCGAGACAACAACGGTTAGGGAGAAACAGATGGAAATATTGTATGGTAGAAGTTGCGTTCCTTGAGAGAGAGAAAATGGGATGCTCTTGTTTTTGTCTTGTTCCCTTCGATGGATGACGCACACACACGTGCGCTTGAAAGAGACCGCATCGTGGTCTCTTACAATACTCTCCCCCAAAGCCAAGGCGTTGATGCGGAAATCGTCTTGCTGACAATTGGAATGGGCGTGAAGGGCTTGGTCTTTGGGCGGGTAGGAGGCTGAGGGGCGGCGCCGGCAAGCAGGAACTTGAGGAGGACGGTAGTGGGTTGAAGGGTACATCACTCCATTGGTTAGGTCGTCCGGTACGAGTTTGTGGGCGGCGGCAGGCTGCCTGGAGGAGGCTCCAGGGTTCCTGTGGTGGGGTGGGTCATCTCGGGGGGTCGGAAATCTACCGAGCACTAGGGGACGGCTGGAAGCAGGGAGGCGACGAAGGGTTTGTTGGCACGTGGGTCGTCATCTTGGGTCAGACGTCTGCCATGGCTAGATCGTTGGTCATTCCGGGGTCACCAGTGTAAAGATGGTATAGAGTAACATACTGGCTGGGTGTTGCCTGGTTTATTGGTGGTTCCTTACTGAAGGAATGTACCGAATCTTCGAAGTTTTATTTGGCTGGTGCGAGCTACGAAGTAGTTTCTACACACAGACAGGGCAAAACAGAGGTAATGTTTCGGACAGCTGTGTTTGTTGGCAGACGGGTGGCGATTGTGAGACAATAAACGTACAATGATAAAACATATATCAATGGAAAGGCCAGGAAATTCCACATATGGCCAATTGCATGAGATTCAAGACAGATTAATGAATGCAATGCAGTAGCATAATATATGTGAAATGGCGAGACGTTTGGCGTCTTCACAAACAGAAACATACATACAGTTTGATACAGAAGATTCGGTGGAACATTATGAGTACATGATTAGAATGCTTGCATGGCAATGCAAGTAGTGGTGATTGTACATAATTCGAGACAACAATGGTTAGGGAGAAACAGACGGAAATATTGTATGGTAGAAGTTGCGTTCCTTGAGAGAGAAAAAAGGATGCTCTTGTTTTTGTCTTGTTCCCTCCGATGGATGACGCACACATTGCACTTGAAAGAGACCGCATCGTGGTCTCTTTGTCTGAAAGAGACCGTTGATCGTGGTCTCTTGGAATGGGGCACTTCCCCGCCCCAAGCAAAGGCGTTGAATCACTCCTTCATTGGTCAGGTCGTCTGGTAGGAGTTTGGGGCGGTGGCAAATCGTCTTGCTGACTAATTGGAATTTGGGGCGCATCTTGTGTCGGACGTCTGCCATCGGGCTTGGTCATTCCGGGCACCGGTAAAGAGGCTGGCTGGGTGTTGTCTGGTTTCTTGGTAGTTCCAGCAGAATCTTCAGAAGTTGTAGGAAAAGTTTTCTACACACAGACAGGGCAAAACAGGACTGTGTTTCTAGTGGGTTGAAGGGATAAAACATATATCATTGGAAAGGCCAGAAATCACTCCTTCATGAGATTAGAGACAGATTAATGAATACATTGGTCAGGTCTTCGTCTGGTAGGAGTTTGGGGGCGGTGGCAATGCCTGGGAGAAACAGGAAATATTGTATGGTAGAAGTTGCGTTCCAGGGTTCTTGGTCTTGGGATGGGTCATCTTGGAAGGCTGGAAATCTCCCCCTTGAGCACGTCTTGCTGAGGAATGGGCGCGAAGGGCTTGGTCTTTGGGCGGGTAGGAGGCTGGGAGGCAACGGAAGGGTTTGTTGGCACGGTCGGGTTTGGGGGGCGGCGTCTGCCTGGATCTTGTGTCGGACGGATATCTACTGCCATTGGAAGCGGGGAGGCTTTGTTGGCCGTGGGTCTTGGGTCGGACGTCTGCCATGGTCCTTAGTTGGTCATTCGGGTCACCCCTGTGCAAAGATGGTATAGGTAATATACTGGCTGGGTGTTGTCTGGTTTCTTGGTGGTTCCTTACTGAAGGAATTACAGAATCTTCGAAGTTGTAATTGGCTGGTGCGAGCTGCAAAGTAGTTTCTACACACAGACAGGGCAAAACAGAAGTAATGTTTGGGCATCTGTGTTTCTCGGCAGACAAACAGATGGCGATTGTGAGAGACATAATAAATGCACAATGATAAAACATATATCATTGGAAAGGCCAGGAAATTCCACATATGGCCAATTGCATGAGATTAGAGACAGATTAATGAATACAATGCAGTAGCATGATATATGTGAAATGGCAAGACATTTGGCGTCTTCACAAACAGAAACATACATACAGTTTGATACAGAAGATTCGGTGGAACATTATGAGTACATGATTAGAATGCTTGCATGGCAATGCAAGTAGTGGTGATTGTACATAAATCGAGACAACAATGGTTAGGGAGAAACAGACGGAAATATTGTATGGTAGAAGTTGCGTTCCTTGAGAGAGAGAAAACGGGATGCTCTTGTTTTTGTCTTGTTCCCTCCGATGGATGACGCACACACACGTGCACTTGAAAGAGACCGCATCGTGGTCTCTTACAATACTCCCCCCACCCCCGCCCCAAGCAAGGGGTTGATGCGGAAATCGTCTTGCTGACAATTGGAATGGGGCGCGAAGGGCTTGGTCTTTGGGCGGGTAGGAGGCTGAGGGGCGGCGCCAGCAAGCAGGAACTTGAGGAGGACGGTAGTGGGTTGAAGGGTACATCACTCCTTCATTGGTCAGGTCGTCCGGTAGGAGTTTGGGGGCGGCGGCAGTCTGCCTGGAGGAGGCGTCCAGGGTTCCTGTGGTGGGGTGGGTCATCTCGGAAGGTCGGAAATCTACTGAGCACTAGGGAACGGTTGGAAGCAGGGAGGCGACGAAGGGTTTGTTGGCACGTGGGTCGTCATCTTGGGTCGGACGTCTGCCATCGGCTCCTTCGTTGGTCATTCCGGGGTCACCAGTGCAAAGATGGTATAGAGTAACATACTGGCTGGGTGTTGTCTGGTTTCTTGGTGGTTCCTTACTGAAGGAATTACAGAATCTTCGAAGTTGTAATTGGCTGGTGCGAGCTGCAAAGTAGTTTCTACACACAGACAGGGCAAAACAGAGGTAATGTTTCGGGCATCTGTGTTTCTCGGCAGACAAACAGATGGCGATTGTGAGAGACATAATAAATGCACAATGATAAAACATATATCATTGGAAAGGCCAGGAAATTCCACATATGGCCAATTGCATGAGATTAGAGACAGATTAATGAATACAATGCAGTAGCATGATATATGTGAAATGGCGAGACATTTGGCGTCTGAAGATTCGGTGGAACATTATGAGTACATGATTAGAATGCTTGCATGGCAATGCAAGTAGTGGTGATTGTACATAAATCGAGACAACAATGGTTAGGGAGAAACAGACGGAAATATTGTATGGTAGAAGTTGCATTCCTTGAGAGAGAGAAAACAGGATGCTTTTGTTTTTGTCTTGTTCCCTCCGATGGATGACACACACGTGCGCTCGAAAGAGACTGCATCGCGGTCTCTTACAGGCCCATCATCCTGTGTATTGATGACATATGTACGATATACGGCATAAAAGGCTGCTAGCTTAGACTTTTTTTTTTTAATGTATGGCATTGGAACAAATCTTAGATCAAATGAAATATGGTTATAGTAAGCAAGTAATGTTGGCTTTTTTTGAAATGTAAAATCAAATATCTGGTAATAGGCCTATCGTTCTCTTGCCAGTGCTTCGAGTTAAGTGTGTAAGGACTGGGGTATGAGCGACATACTGGCTGGGTGTTTACTGGTTTATTGGTAGTTCCTTACTGAGATAAATGTACAGAATCTTCGAAGATGTTATTGATGCGTGCGAGCGGTAATGTAGCTTCTACACTCAGACAGGTAAAACAGAGATGAAAGGTTCAGACATCTGTGTCTGTCGGCAGACAAACAGATGCGATATCAAGAGACATGATTAACATACGGTGATGAAACATACATCAGTGGAAAGGCCAGGAAATTCTACATATGGCCAATTGCACGAGATTCAAGACAGATTAATGGATACAATGCAATAGCATAATAAATGTGAAATGGAGAGACATTTGGCATCTTCACAAACAGAAACACACGTACAGTTTGATATAGAAGATTCGTTGGAACATTATGAGTACATGATTAGAATGCTTGCATGGCAATGCAAGTAGTGGTGATTGTACATACATTAAGACAACAATGCTTAGGGAGAACAGACGGAAATATTGTATGGTTGAAATCGCGTTCCTGTAGAGAAAGAAAACGAGACGCTCCTGTTTTGTCCTGTTGAGTCCGATGATGATGATGATTGACAAACACACCAACACACACGTGTTTGGAAGAGGCAGCGTTGGCTCTTACAAGTACTCTCCCCCAAGACGTGTGTAACGTCTGATTGTTTGGAAGAGATGGTGTCGGGGTGACGGGCTCTTACAATGTTCCCCCCACAAGCGAGGCATCGATGCGGAAATTGTCTTGCCGACAATTGTAGTTGGCTCGAAGGGCTTGGGCTAGGGGCGGGTAGGAGGCTGAAGGGCGGCACCGGCCAGCAGGAGCTCGAGGAGGACGGGAGCGGGTTGAAGGGTGACGTCGGATGATCCTTCGGTGGCTGGCTCGAGGGCTGAAGGATGACGGCGGCTGATCCTTGGTAGCCAGCTCGAGAGGGGCGGCAGCAGGCTGAAGGATGACGTGGCTGGTCCTTCGTTGGTCATCTCTTCCAGTACGAGTGCGGGGTCGGCTTCAGGTTTCCTGGAGGAGGCATCCAGGGCTCTGGTGGTGGAGTGGGTCATCTCGGAGGGTCGGACTTCTACTGAGAACTCAGGAACGGCGGGAAACAGCAAGGCGGCGAATGGTCTGTCGGCGCGTGGGTCGTCATCTTGGGTCAGCTGGGTCCTTCGGGTCACTCCGGGGTCACCAGTGTAAAGACTGGGGTATGAGCAACATACTGGCTGGGTGTTTACTGGTTTATTGGTAGTTCCTTACTGAGATAAATGTACAGAATCTTCGAAGATGTTATTGACGCGTGCGAGCGGTAATGTAGCGTCTACACACAGACAGGTAAAACAGAGATGAAAGGTTCAGACATCTGTGTTTGTCGGCAGACAAACAGATGGCGATATCAAGAGACATGATTAACATACGGTGATGAAACATACATCAGTGGAAAGGCCAGGAAATTCTACATATGGCCAATTGCATGAGATTCAAGACAGATTAATGGATACAATGCAATAGCATAATAATTGTGAAATGGAGAGACATTTGGCGTCTTCACAAACAGAAACACACGTACAGTTTGATACAGAAGATTCGTTGGAACATTATGAGTACATGATTAGAATGCTTGCATGGCAATGCAAGTAGTGGTGATTGTACATACATTAAGACAACAATGCTTAGGGAGAACAGACGGAAATATTGTATGGTTGAAATCGCGTTCCTGTAGAGAAAGAAAACGAGACGCTCCTGTTTTGTCCTGTCGACTCCGATGATGATGATGATTGACGAACACACGAGCACACACGTGTTTGGAAGAGGCAGCGTTGGCTCTTACAAGTGCATACCAAAGCAAGAAATCTTGAACCGAGGACTCTGAAGGGTCATGGTGCAGAAGCTATGGTACATCCCATGCCTTTGGGTAGGGAGATGCTGAAGTAATGAAGCTAATTAGGAGGGACCAGAAGGACATCGCCCGAATGATGTTATTGTATAAACAAGAACCTGCTGGTCAAGAGGGAAGGGGATTCCAGGTATAGGCCTATATTTGGGGTTATCTTTTTTACAGCATATGGAGCTCAAGTAATGGACATTGTGGAGTTTATTTTGAGTATCACTTTGTTGACAAATTATTCCTCGATTGCTGTTCAATTTCTGCAAAGTAATGCATAATTCCTGCTCTGTTTGTTTATCTCTTAATGACAAGAAAGAAATTATGTAGCTGATCTCTTTTTTTTTTTTTGTTACATTTAAATATGGTTTATTTTCAAGAAAAAAATTTCAGAGCACTGCTTTTAATGACTAAAATACGACTTAGATATATTAACATTTTTTTTCGAAATGATTATCTGATATTTTTAATTGTCATTATATTTGCTGTACAGTATAATATTTAGCTAGGAGACAGATTTTGTCAAGATTTAAGTAAAATCATGCGGACTTATATCTTTCTGTTTTGCAGCATATCGACTAATATATATTGTCAGAATTGCAACCTTCTCCGTAACAGTGGATGCACAGAAAATGGGGAGGGAGAGAGAGAGAGAGAGAGAAAAATTACATCACTCGCATGCCGTTTTCTTCACCTTTAAAATATTTTCCAACTTGGATATAATCCTCTGGAGTGAATTATAATTCCAATGACATGGTATGAGGAAATTTATAATTAACATCAGTCCTAAATTCACTCAGAACAAAAGCAAAAAACACGGCAATAATGATGCAACTTGGGCAAAGACAAATGATCTCTGCTGCCATTCTGAGCAAAACGTCAAATTCTCCTTATGAGGGAAAAATGGCTTTGGTACGGGTACATCGCTTGAGTCGCATTAGCGCAATACTTCCTGTTTGCAGTTCGATGGAACCAAGATGTTTGTGCATATTTTCTTGCTGAATCAGTGAAGTCTGTAATATATACATATATATATATACACATATATTATTATTATGAATATTACCTCCTACGCCTCCCCCTTTATGCACTAAATTTAAAGTAAAAGAAGTAAGTCATTAAACCAGGCAAATTTAGTATGATTCACTGAGAAATTCGCCCCTAAACCACT
Organism: Macrobrachium rosenbergii; assembly: GCF_040412425.1. Classification (NCBI taxonomy): domain Eukaryota; kingdom Metazoa; phylum Arthropoda; class Malacostraca; order Decapoda; family Palaemonidae; genus Macrobrachium; species Macrobrachium rosenbergii. The sequence goes on along the minus strand of NC_089766.1, from coordinate 12,059,724 downwards.
CCCCACTGCCCTTTTTGGGGGGAAACCCTTTTAAATCTCTTCTTGTCCTCCGTGCTGTCGAAATCTCTTAATTCCAGGTGCGGATTACTGCAGAGATCTAATTGTCGCCTGAAGCAGGTCAGCTAATGGGCGGACCTCGTGGGTTCCACTATTTTGAATTCAAACCATGCATGCCCCGCCATTCCCGCGTGGGGCAGAGTGGTCACAACGCCATCTGGAAGGGAAAGCTGTAACTTCCGCCGCTATAAAAGGGCCCAGGATGCGATGCTCGGCCTTAGAATTTTGTTACCGGCATCAAAAATGCAAGCCCTCCGGCCCTTGCTCCATCCCCTGCCATTGCCAACCACGTGGCAGGGTTGGAAAGTAACTTTTATTGTGAATTAATTCCCTCCTATCGCTGGCCCCTCATGAGAAGAGAATTCCAACTCCATAAGAAAGGTAATGTACCAGGATTTAAGGTTTTCGTCAGTCACGTTTCCCTGTTATTCTCCAACTGAATTTCCTCTATTTTCATAGTGCGATATAATCACAGTGAGATATGTATTGCTTATATTTTGTTCTGTTTAATTCGCAAAGCACTACAAGAAGAGTAACGTAATCATTTGATGTCCGAGTCACGGGAATCGAGTTCAGTTTAGGCATCGTCTATGCGATTCCTCGATTCCTTCATTACAGTGCTAGAGTCAGTTAACTAACCGTGTTTCAATTACAGATTAGGAGTTTTCACTGTGGACTTGCGTATCATGTGTGCGGCCCCCCTTACATCGTTTCAACAGCTCTGAATCAGACAACCCTTTTGTATTCCCTCCTGAAATTTCCTTTGTTTGCTTCACCTCATTTTTCTCCAGAATTACGCTACCATACTCCCGTTGTGTTTATTTGTAAATATAATGAATTAAGTAAAACCCCAGAGTTTATCTAAACACTTTTTCCCTTGAAGTAGCCCTTCAGGCATTTTTGTTGTTTGTAATTTAAGCTGCCCCAAGGCCAGATTCCAGAATTTTTTGGTAATTAATGTAAGTTGAGCATTATCATAGTATACCCCATTGACCTAGCAAACCACAGCTTTAAAATTACAACAATATATATATATATATATATATATATATATATATATATATATATATATATATATATATATATATATATATATATATATATATATATATATATATTTATATATATATATTATATTTATATATATATATATACTATATGCATGGACATATATTTGTATATATACATTAAATTTATATATATATACATATATTACACACACACACATATATATATATATATATATATATATATATATATATATATATATATATGTTGTATTTCTCTTTCTCTACGAGGTTATTGCAATAATCGTATTGCATTTCTTTCTTCGACTAAGTTTGCTAAAGACATGAAACTAAATGATCTTTAATTTATTCTTTTTCTACTTAGCTTATTTTCATAAGCATGTAAATATTATCATAATGATCATAAAACTAAAAGCCCATTAATCCAAAGAACAGACTGTCCATCTGTAAAAAAAAATTAAACATCGATTGTTAACATTAGACAACTTTAACCACTAGACCGATGCAAATACACACGCATGAATAAGCCAGTGGGGGTAATGGCTGAGCGTGCGTCGATAAGTTTGTTCTATTCAGAACTTCAAGTTGCCCTCGGAATCCGTAATCGAGTCTTTTTCATTTACTCACTTTTTTTAAGAAGGTGGTCAATGGCTACCGGTGCGACGGCTGGTTGATCTGATGACATTGTCAAGCCAAGCACTGGGAAACTGTCGGCCATCCAGAGGTTAAGAAAGTGGAAAAAGGAAGATGGAGTGGTTGGGCAGCTTGATCAAGAGATCCAGAAAACAGAGGAGATGAAGTACGAGGATCTAAAGTGAAAATGGGACAAAACTCCACAGTTGCACTAGGTAGTAATAGTCAGAGAAGTTCGACAGCAAGGTTGAAAAAAGGAAGCTGGAAGGGCGGTAAATTAAAAGGTTAAGCAGTGGTTGTAGCTAGAGGCCGGACAGACGTTGCTAGCACCCTGAGATAATGCCTACTGTGCACCGCATAAGGCTCAGTGACGTCTCTAACCCTCTACCTGGTGTGTTTGCCGATGAACTGCTGTGTTCTAATAGCCTGGTCAAATTATTTTTTTTTTATTAAGAGGAATGCTGTTATTTAGCCACCCCCACCCACCCAAAAAAGTGACATGATTACTAAAGAGGCAGCAGCCCACGTGGTTCAGGACTCAGGAGCTGTTGCTGTTATTGTCGATAGAGCTACCCTTATGCCAGCACAGGCTCTTGCTCCTAGAGCATCCTGTAGCGCTCTCAGGAGCTGGTATGTGGCCGGATTAATCAAAGCAGACTGAAGCCCCAAAGCACAGCCTAAGAATATTAATGATTTTCGAATCATAGGTCTATCATGATGTGTTGGTCTAATGTCTGGATTATGAATGTACAGAAGATAGCTTATTATTATCATCATAACAGTCTTCCGAAAAGTCAGTTTTAAACATTTTGTTCAGTGTTATTCTACGGATCATTATCATCTATTACCATTATCATCATCATCATCATCATTGCCTCTAAGGATACGTGATGCAAAGAGCCTCTGTGAAATTGCGCCACTCCCTTCTTCCCTGTTCTTTATCTGCCACACATCTATGGCTCTCTATATCATTGTAGTTGCAAACAATGACAAGGGGCAAAACTTCAGATAATCTTTTTCGTCATACAGTACCAGAATTACATTATTGGTTTCTATGAGCTTTCAGCAAGAAGAATATAAGAATATAAGAATCTCTCTCTCTCTCTCTCTCTCTCTCTCTCTCTCTCTCTCTCTCTCTCTCTCTCTCTCTCAGTAAGCCCCAAATTTGTAATCATCTTCGCCCACTCGCATTACCGAGTCATTTTCCGCCTTGCAAGTGGCACCACATCCCGTCAGAATCTTTTCATGCCTTCGCGAAAGCAGGTTATCGTACGCCACAGTCGGCTGTGCAAATATTCTTCTTTCCTGAAATTTGTTTGGAGAATAGATCGAAAATTGCTATGGGCATAATCAAATTGTAAGTAAATTTCTGGATAAAACCCTAATCTATATAAAGAATCAATTAAAACACAAACAGTAATTGAGAAAGACACGAAAATATGCAAGGCAAACATACGCTCACTTGAGCGAGATCAATGTCGACCTTGTGCAACAAAAGTTTTCGCTATCACAGTTCACTGTGTAGCTCCTAGCATATCACACGACGTCACAGTTGCGCATGATAGGTTATTGCCGCGATTACGTGGAGAACAGCGTGGGTTCAAAGCAGGGGGAAGAGACAAAGCTCTTATGGTTGAAATTCCCTATGATGTTCGACGACTGAGCAGCCTTATGGTCGAAAGTTGTAAGAGAATTTTTAGTTAAAGCAATTGGTTTGAGTCTACAATTGATTATACTGCTGTCGAGAGCACAATTTCCTTCATTATCTGAAAACCATTACTCGCGCTTTAATAATCCATAAGTGATAGAACAGTGAACTCAGTACAACCAGATACTTAAAGCCTATGCTCTCTCTCTCTCTCTCTCTCTCTCTCTCTCTCTCTCTCTCTCTCTCTCTCTCTCTCTCTCTCTCTCTCTATATATATATATATATATATGTGTGTGTGTGTGTGTGTGTAATTCTTATCTGTATATTCTTCCCAGATAACAGTAAGTAACGTCAATGATCTTAATATATATACTGTATATATATATATATATATATATATATATATATATATATATATATATATATATATATATATATATATATATATATATATATATATATATATATATATATATATTATTATTAATCCTCACCAGGTAACAGTTCATAACACCAATGTTCCTCTTCGTTTACAACATTTTCAAAGACCAACAGAAGTGAGCACATAAAAGAGAAAGCCGTCCATGTCTTTAGACAACCGCGCAGCGACCTTGTCAACTTTTGACTCCCACTTTTTTTCACCATAAACTATCTTTTAATGAAACCTTATCAGGCGTTTACAGCGATGATCCAACACTTCCTCCTCCTCCTCCTATTATTATTATTATTATTATTATTATTATTATTATTATTATTATTATTATTAATAGCGTGTAGCTGGTATATCAAGTTTCCTAACGACATGTAGATCGTTACATAGAAGACTCAATAGAAATTAATTGCAGTAGAAGCAGCAAGTATTTTCAACGCTACTATTAGAACAAAAATTCACATTTAAAGCCATAGCAAAGGAGGATTTTATAGAAGAATATCCCCATATGCAAACAAAAAGAAAACAGTCACATGTGGTCATTCTCTCTAAAACGAAGGCCAAGCGAAATAATTAGAGAGAGGTAACGCCTTTAACCGCAGGGAGAGAGAGAGGGAGCCATTCTGACATGTATAATTCAGTAGCCGTGACCTCGTCCCGCACAATATTGACAAGTATGTATATCCGAGGTTAGACTTGAAAAACGGTATGCGTTGAGATATTGTATTTTTAGTTTTTCTTAAAAGAAAACTATTGTGCCGGCTTTGTCTGTCCGTTTGAACTTTATTCTGTCCACACATTTTCTGTCCGCACTTTTTTCTGTCCACACTTTTTTCTGTCCACACTTTTTTCTGTCCGCACTTTTTTCTGTCCACACTTTTTTCTGTCCACACTTTTTCTGTCCACACTTTTTCTGTCCACACTCCGATCTTAAAAACTACTGAGGCTAGAGGGCTGCAAATTGATGTGTTGATCATCCACCCTCAAGTCACCAAACATCCAAATTGCAGCCCTCTAGCCTCAGTAGTTTTTATTTCATTTAAAGTTAGCCATAATCATGCTTCTGGCAAACATAAGGATAGGCCACCACCGGCCCGTGGTTAAAGTTTCATTGGCCGCGGTTCATACAGCATTCAAACGAGACCACCGAAAGATAGCTCTATTTTCGGCTGTCTTGCTTATAAGCTGTAACGGCTGTACAGAAAACTCGATTGCGCCGACGAAAGTTCGGCGCATTTTTTACTTGTTTAATTATAATTTTCGGACCATTTCCTAAACTCGTGTTTTTTTTTTATTCTTTATGTTTGTTTATATTTTTCATTTAATTTTCATGCGGGTTCTGCTATATTTCTCTTCTGTGCGTTTTTATTTTTGTGGGGGCGGGGTGGGGGGGGATCAATGTCAAAATCTGTATAGTTGATGATATATACGCCAGTTTACAAGAATTTATCAATTAATCAAATCCATGTGAAAATTTCTCAGTAAGTTAATAATAATAATAATAATAATAATAAATATTGCAATAAGAAATGGTCACTATATAAGTAAACAGAATGAAGGTACTAAGTTAAGGATTTGCTATCCTGAATCATTCTCACATAAAAGTTATTTTTGGCGGTATGGGCCCACTATTAATAATAATAATAGTAATAATAATAATTTCCATTCAGGACTGTTCAGTCAACTATCCTTTGTTGAAATGAAAAAGAAATCTGCACAGTTGTTTTGTCAACTTCCGTTTGCAATAAATGTGGACAGGTAACGTCAACCTGGCATTTTACCCGCCCTCAAGAAACGCTCGTCAGCAATATGGCCGAGCAGTCACACCTTGTTTTATCGGCCATAACTCTCATAATGGGCCCACGACGATAAACAGCAAAGTTAACGGGTCACAGTTGTGGGTCCTGGGGATCCCAGTCGCCAGTCCTCGAGGAGAACGAAGTTCGTGTGGCGGACATTTTTTGAGATAGAGGGGAAACGCCTTTTGAGATCTTGCGATGTGACCGAATCCGGTGTTTCGTCGCCGAATAGTTTCGGAGGAAGGCTGATGCTGGTGAATATATCTGTGGCTATTGGTTACTGTGCTTTGAGAAGGCGTTCGTGTTATTCAGAGCAGATTTTAGGACTAGAATTTCAGCTGTGATACTCAAACATACAAAAGCAGAGAGAGAGAGAGCCAAACATACGGAAGCAGAGAGAGAGAGAGTCAAAATACCGTAGCAGAAAGAGAGAGAGAATTTAACTGGGCTTAATCATGCACTTTCGATCTTCTTGTTATCGAGTATATAATTATTTTGTCCTTTGATGAATTATTTGGGTTCGTTTACAGCCATCTGCAATATAATCATCATTAACATTTCTTAAATATAGAAAGTAATTTGAAAATTAAATTGAAATAATTTTCTATTAAAATATACTTTGTCTTGGCCAAAGCTATATTTGAAGACAAATTCCGCAATAACAGATACAATAAAATTTATAATGTACGCACATACAGTAGTAAACCCTGGAGTAAAAATGGTAATATGATTTACTATGGAATAACTTGCATACATAGCACTAAACATACGTATGTAAGTGGAAAGACAATTTATTTCAGTAACGCATGGATCAAAATCCTATAGTATATCTCTATTTCTATATTTTGGACAAGCATTTTTAGGGCAAAATGTTGAAATCTTGGTTTCCAGCTAGTACTTACTCTTCACTTTCGCATTTTATTTCTATTATATTTTTTTAATAATGTGATATGTTAAACTATTTAGCTTGAAGATGACATCAAGATGAGACTCCTGTCATGCAGTCACTTTATACAGATCGATCAGAGAGAAATACTGCCGCGCACCACTGCGGCACCATAAGAGATGGGCATACTCTGGTTGAGTTGTTAAACAGGATCAAGCACAAAAATACATGGATGCGCGATAGGAGCCTTCGGAAACGACAAACCTCTTCTAAGTCCATAGGCGCCCGCACGTTGGAGCAAGGAGGGTACTTGCCCCCCTGAAATCCTTTCAGTTTAAGTAAATTAAAGGTATCCTTATTATATTGTATAATATTTGTGTGCAGTATATAACTGCGTTATTCTTTCAAGAAATGTTTGATTTCAGTTGAACAGTAGGCTATATGGAGCTACTGAAAAAAAGTCAGTGTAACTTTCGGTATTTTCTTTTTCTTTATCGCATCTTGCTTTACTTAAATTATTGGCATCGTAATTCCACTGCATATATATATATATATATATATATATATATATATATATATATATATATATATATATATATATATATATATATATAAAATTGCTTTATTCATAAAAGTAATGTAGGCGCTGATACTGAATAACCTGCTAAGGGTCAAAAGCGTTTGTCTGCTTGATACCGGAAACTATCTATGTATGTATGTATTAAGATTCCCTCCATCCTTGGAAAATATGGTGTGGACGCCCATGGCTAAGTCTGCACAATCCCTCACAGTGCAAAAAGGTCTGTTATGCAGAGATCTCTTCTAAAATGTAATTGCTCGTTTCCCACGATATGCCCCGTTGGTTAAATTTTCTTAAGAATCTGAAAATGCAGTATTGGGCAACAGCGTAACAGTTACATCCTGCAGACTCATAAACCAACCATGCACTGGTCTATGGAGTTGTAATTTGGAGTTAACGTTATGCAAGCCTTCTCGGTATTTGGGTTTTACAGACAGAATCCTCATATCCGTAACCAGGTGTCACCCACTATGACATCGGTCATGTAGGTTTTTTTTTTTCCCTTTGCATACAATCTTTTAACTGATATCTTCTTTTGCATTTTAAGTGTCTTGGTGTTGTCTTCATGACTCACTCAAACATGATTTTCAGCATTTCCGGAGTTAAAAGACAATCCCGAACAAATGATTGCCATTTGGGATTGGATTCTACAGTGTTGTTGTATTTTTACTAGCTCATGTCCATGTTAATAGTATACACCTTCACTCGGACAATCGTCTCCGTTCTATTATAAGTCAGTTTAACATCTATTGATCTTAAAAGAAGACGAATTAGGGAACAAAGGAACGCGTACCAGACGATCAGGAGAAATTTTCAAGCTTAAAGAACGTGTCTCACCATTGTGTCACAAGAGGTTTACTCATGGGAATGATTTTTTTGCGATGGAAAAGCTTTCATGAAATTACGTATAGATTTGGTTATTATATAGCAATGGACATATATATTAAAGCGATTTTTAACGCAAATGTGAACATTTTTTACAAAAGTAGTGTAGAAAATGTAAACAATTCGTCAAAAGCAGCGTTTCGTTTTACCTTAATGTTAGGTTGTGCATTGGAAATATGTTTTTCGTATAAAGTGATATAAAAGAAAAATATCATTGAATTATAATATAATATAATGTAAATTAAATAAACGCAATATATAATTGAATAAATACTTTGCGTGAGAGAGATATATAGATTCTCTGCGGAGAAACACCATTACGCGAATCGTATATAACGCTGAATGAATCATCTGTTCAGTGGCTCAGTCCCTGACTCCTGTCCTACTACTTGACAGTAGTGTAATGAAGGATATTACTGCAAGGGAAGTTTAAGCTCGTCGCCGTTCCGTCAGAAATGTCACCCCAGCATGAACAAGTTGTATCCCAGGCAGTTGCTAACAGGGTAAGATGAAACGCAAGGCGAATTTGTGAGTGCGGCCGAAGGGACGGGAACTATTCATTATCTCTTGTTTCCCGTAATAGCCTAAGCTAGCGTAGATTGTAAGATAGGCTCGTGGTGGGCCAGCCTTCGTAATATCTCCCGTTTTGTCGACGGTTTTCGAGGCTGGTTTGGTTATTCAGATTTAGACTAGACTTCGTCCGTTTATTTTCTTTGGTTATGATCGTTTCATTGTCTTCGGTTGAGTTAGGCTACTTTAGCTTGTGGGACCTACGTTGCTTTCGGTTTGCAACTTCATGTCCCTTAGATCTAGGACTCGCTTGTTATCCTATTTTGTCCACCCATTTTATCCTGCAGGGTTATCGAGGGCTGAGGCTGCTTCCTATGGAAAGCTATACTGTTGTTGTTTGAAATCTTTGAAGGAGTTGTCATTGTCTAGGCCTCTTATTCTACATTGCAATCCATTATTTCCATTTATTTCCATTAAATTGTCAGTTTACCCCACAAATAACTTACGAGGGTACAGTTTAGACTACACTCGCCTACCTCTTAAATACTTTTAAGATTAGGTTTAAGTTTGTCCTATGTTTTTGTAGGCCTAAAAGGCTGTAGGACGTTAAAATGATATTGAACCCAAAGAGTGTGTGTATACTGCCTTTAACAACGTGTAGGAAAATTCAACTTCAGCTCATACACAGATTTAACTTGTATATTTATTTCACTTTTTTATTTTTTATTATTAGCCTATGGAAAATCACGTAGTAATTAAAATATACTTGAGGTATTTAACGAAGTTTATACACATGAGGAATTGAATTTTCACTGTATGTTAATGACAAAAGTTTTACATTTAATAAAGGAATTGAATTTTCACTGTATGTTAATGACAAAAGTTTTACATTTAATAAAGACCCAAACGTTATCTGTATGGTTTTTGCTTAATAAGAAGTATGGTTACTTTGCATGTATATAAGAAAATTTAACTTACTGCAGTGGTTCTCAACCTTTTTATTACCACACCCCCTCTAAGAGCTGGTCCTTCCCTCCACGCCCCCTTCCATCTATGAGTAAAATTCCCCCCAGATTAGGAGGAAAATAAAAAAAAAAGAGAAAGAGAAGGAGTTTCGAGGGACAGGGAGGGAGGTAAATAATTACAAAATAATGGTAAGCCTAGCGACTCAAACTAGAGTGGTAGACTCTAGGAAACTAATGTTTAAAGGTGGTACTTTTTCATTATTTTTATAAACCTCAGGATATTAGTTCCTCACTCTTATTAAGAAAATAACGAATATAATTCTAGAATTTTAAAATTTTCCCTAGGCTTTGTGCCTCCCCTAGAAATTGCTGACGTCCCCCTCAGGGGGGCACGCCCCCCAGGTTGAGAACCACTGACTATCAGAATCATATTTGGAGCCGTAAAGAAGAGAATTTCATGAATTTTATCAATTAGAATTATGAGTATCCTGTTCTCTTGGAAAGCATTTTGTTTTCTCACTAGTTTTTAACATCTAACAAAGTTTTACCATCAGTGAAGAATTAAACATAATTGTAAGAAAGATACTGCATATGCCAGATGTAGAGGTGCATTCTCGGGATATGTTTGATTACTGAATACAAATAGTTTACCTGTTTACATGTAAAAATCATACTATCATTGTCAGCATACATATGCTGCTGTGAATGGTTTGCTTTTTTGCTTCTTACCAGTTCTAATGCTAATGTACAAGTAATGGACAGGAAGTAGTCTATGAACTGTAAGGGACGAATGAAGTGAAATACGGGTAAAATCAAATTAAATGGGGGTATCCAAGGAGCACTGACCCCTTCTTTCCCGTCAGAATCAGTGACGCAAGTTAAATAAGCAGTGGCACTTTGGGAGATCTTTTTTTATTGATGTAAAGCTACTATTTTTTTCAGGCGCCTTAGATTAGGACCATTACAGTTTGAAATTTTTTAGCTTTCTCTGCCTACATCATTGCAGTCTCCTTTGGGTCTCTTGTTAAAGCAGTGACTGGTATCCTCATGGCTCAGCTGTTATGACTGCTGTATCTAACAGTACTGCTGTCACTGTGAAGTTCTGCTTCATATACCACCCATCTTAAATATCTCTGCTGTCTTGCATTTTGAAGTTGAGAAATGGATGGAAGAAGCAGTAGACATACTTAAGACCATAATCATCAAACAAAATAAAATTAAGTATGGGAGTCTTTTATTAACTCTAAATCAAGTTATAAATTTTACTGTTGTGAAGGTACAGGCATTTTCCCTGTTAGGGTAGAGGTTTGTGGAGTAACAATGGTAGTGTGAGTTTATGATGTCAGTGCATTTTATACCTTTTGCAGTTTTATTCATACCATACCATTAAAGTAACTTTTTTTTCAGAATCTGTTGAATTTATTTCCAAATATGTTTGACCTGGAAATAGTGGCTTTGATTATTTTTAAGAAATGTGAGCTGTACAGTATTCACAACTTGCCTTTTCCAGTTCCTCAGAGTTAAAAAAGTAAATAAATTGTTCCTCCTTGTAGATAGCATCTGCTTTTCAATTTGCTGTTTGCTCTTCTCGTGTATGTTATAATAAAAATAGTGTATGGTGATGGAAGAGAGGTTTTGATTGCACTCAGAATAAAAATTTGACAGACTAGATTACTCAGACAATGAAGTTTTGATCAGGACGCAAGATTACAGATTAATAGACTTCACTGTATATCTAGAGAGATGAGATGAAGTAAATTGAAGGAAAACAATAATTGAGGACCGTATGTGCAAAGGGATGAAATAGCACTAAATGGAAAAAAGATTAATGATCTGTATTGTAAAGGAATCATGGTTTAACATTGAAACTATATCTGTACTTAGGCGATGTTGTCGATTTGAGAACAAAGCTTGGAGAAGAATATTAGTTGTGAAATGAGAGGATAAAGTGAGAAATAACTTGTGGCAAGTTATTGTTTTGTATGCAGGTGAGATAATGATAGAGTGGAGATTTAAATGGCTATTTGATAGTATCAGCTGGGTTCATGTGGGTACTGGAAAGGTGTGAAGACTCAGACCCACTTCAGTACCTGTGAGACAGAAGATTTGTGGAAGGCAAAGCACAGGAAAGACAGGGGCAGAATTTTACAGAAGCCCTTTGCATTGCATGTTATTGGAAATTATAATGACGATGATGCTGTTCATTGACCAGAAGTATGCTGACTTGTTTCAGATTAGTACTTGTTGTCCATTGTATATTTTTGAAGGTTTTTATTGCCCTCAAATCAGTGGAGGAGTCACTGTCATAGAAGCAAGTGTATGTCCAGTTTGTGAAGTTGTCTTATTTCATGGTGACCAGTAGAGTTTGTGATTTGTTTTATGGCTTTTTAATTGTACTCTGTAAGTAAAATTGGTTAGTACATGATTTCTGATGAGTTTATTGGTATCTGTAATTTTTCTCCACAGTACCAGAATGTGGACAAAACAAAGAGGGATGTCATGACAGCGCTGCACAACTACCGAGGCCTTTCACCAAAGCTAGACAAATTTGGTAAGGAAACCAGTATTTTGTGGTAGAATATGATTAATAGAAATAATATACTGTTGTATGAAAATTTCAATAGCAATTTATCAGAGAGTATGTTATTGGTGATTGATGAAAGAGGAGAGGTTCCACTGAAAATTTAGCCATTACTGTGTACTTGTTTCCAAAAAAAAAAAGGCTCAGAATTTTAGAAAAGTACAGTAATACAGAGCTGCATAGTATAAAGCAATAGTTTTTTTTACATTTGATGAATTGTAAGTAAAGAATATTGAAAAATTTATTTTATTACTTGTATACAGTGTGGTTATGATGAAAAGATAGATCATAATGAAGTAATAAAAAAAAATTATAATGAAGTAATGAAAAACTCTCCTTATTATTGATACTTAATTTACATTGGCTCTTTGCCATTTGGTATCACATAATTGTATGTATTTTTTTCTGTGAATGAATGGATTCTTCACCAAAATTTGTGGATTTCTTTGTAAATTTGTATCTTACAGGTTTCTTTTCATGTGAAATTTGCATACAGTGAAATTGGAAATTTGGTAGGTTTGTGAAGCGGATGACAAATACCTTATGTAGTAAAAAGATAAAGTAAAAGCTTATGAATTTCTTTTATTGGTCAGTTGGTTACTTGAGTAGTTTGTTTGGCCAACCTGGATTGGTTTTGAAAGGTAAATATTATGACTTAATAAGTTGGAGGGCTTCATACTGTAGAAGGAATTGTGAATGCAGGAGATATTTAGTTGATTAAAGTGCTGTAGTGCATTTAGATAGAGGCGTATGAAGTACTGTAATAATTAATTTGGAGTTTGTTTGTCTTTATGAATTCATTATATTATTTCAGTGTCTTTATGAATTCATTATAGTATTTCAAAAGGATACTGTTAATTTTAGAGCCTTTTGTATGGTTACTGTATTGATGTTGGAATCGTTATAATTAAGTAATAGTGCTTTATTAGACTTGAGTTTTGCAGGATGTACACTTACATTTGTGGTACATGAATTGCAAAGAAAAAATGGGGTAGTGAAGAGTTGACTATTCTGGTATAGCAGCCACCTACATAAGCATTAAGTTATGCCCTAAGAGTAATTCAGAGGGGAAATGAGCTGTACTTACACTTAGAAGAATTATTCTGTACCTATTGATCACTTGCTAAATAGTTGTGAAGAAATTTACGTTCTTATTGATTTGTTATTCATTTACATTTTCTAGTATGTTGACTTGGGACTCTTTAATTTGAAAGTCACATGGAATTTTGTTTCAAGGCTACCAAAACAAATTTCTTCCTGTTTTTTATCAGATAATCGTAGCTCCCCAGTAATGTTTAGCAATTCATAATTTGGGTCTCATAGGTATATTAGTACCCTGATTTGTTTTATGAAAAGTTTTGTAAATGAATATTGGCCCATTAGAAGGATCACTGTGTGCTAAGCTAGGCCTGCTTGTAGTAAGCTGGGTGATCTTTAGTTGCTGCACATATTTGTATTTTAGGCATATCTTTCATATTTGAGATCCAGTGGGTCATGTTGATTCCAGAGAAAACAATGAGTAAGTGACTGATATGGGCTTACTATTTTATATACAGTATTGTCCTCCTAAAGAGATGGGGGTATTATTCTCACATCAACCAAAGTCTTGTTATGTAATCAGTGACTCGCCTGTTATTTCCTTTTGTAGATAACACTTAGGCCATTGGTCCTGAGATCTTTCGTGTTGCTTTTGGTTAGTCCTTTTTACTGTTCACACGTGAACTGTAGAACTCTTGTCTTCACTTGCATTTCCAGAATCATTTAACTGAAAAAAAAAGTTATGTTGACACTAACAAGTGGATATACATCATCCAGTATTATTTCCACACTTCTGTAATGTAATTTTTTTTCATTTTTCATTAGGTGATTTACACTAAATTGACTTTGCAATTCTATAAATTCTTATTGTGATTACCTCTTTGCAATTATAGTAGGGACCCTTGAGGAAGATCATTGAAATACTGATAAATAGGTTACTTTGTCGGTATGTTTTTCTGAGTATTTGTTCTACATCTAGTTTTAACAAGAAAAATTGTTTATTATAAATAAGTAGCTGGCTGTTTATACTCCCAGATTTACACCAATTGATGCCTGACCTTCAGTTTACCCATAGTTTTCAATAATCTTGTATGATGCCTCAGCAGATACAATTGTTACCCACACGATTTTTATTAAATGCCATATATGTACCAAAAGAGTTATTTTGTAAACATCCGAATACAGTATTGTGTGTAGAACTTTAAGCTTTTAACACCATTTAAATAGTGACCTTGTGTTTGCTAAGGAGGTCATTGTCAAACATATGATGAAATTAGTATCATCGCCACTTGAAGATTAACATTCTTTCCAGCAACCATTAACATTCTCATTGTTATTGACATATTCCAGGTATGGGTATTTGTTTCATTTAGTTTTGAAGTTCCTTGTATACTAAAAGGCTGCTAATTGAAGCATTACTTGCATTTGATGTGACTGTAGAGAGAGTAATACCTGAATAATTTTTTGTAAAGAAGCCTTACGTAGTGTATGAAGACTGTTTTCAAATTTACAAATTGTTGCATTACACATTCAGAACACCTGGCATGGGTAAATCAGACATAATCCTTGATCTGAATTTAGTCAGCTGGAGCAGATAGTTTTAATTGGCTTCTAAAGGGCACAGCTAGCACCATGCACTCAGTCAGTCACATCCTGGCTTTTTCTTCTAGGTGTTAATATCTCCTCTTGTCGTACACAGTTTGACCTTTGCTTTTATTCTTGTCAAAATTAAGTGCCATTCTTTTAGATTACTGTGCGATTAATTATTTGAAAATCATGTTTACTTATTAGCTTTGTGTTTTGTAAACACATCGCATAGCTGCATGTTTCCTGAGGCATAATTCTTTCCAGGGTTTTTCCACATTACATAATTTCTTGGAATAATGTTTTGTCATAACTTTTCTGATTGCCTTATAGTGCTACATTTGTAGGTGTCACAATCTTACATGGGCGGACAAAGGGCAGTGTTAGTACCAAATTCATCCCTCAACTAAAATCAAGCCCACACATTATTTATTTTTATAAGTAACTTATCCTCAGGGTTTCATAAATAAAAGACCTTAAGCACTATAAAGCATAACCTTCACTAATCCATACTACTATGTACTACATCATACTGTACTCAGTCGAAGGAACTTGCATGACACCAGCTGTGAGGATGCTTTGCAACTCAATGAGCAGCATTCTTTCCCTTACTTCTGGGGAATTTGATGACTTTAGTCAGACCATGATATAGATGTCACTCTTGTTTTTCAAACCATTTGCAGAGCTTATTGAAAGTGCTTGGGACAGTGGTTTCTTACTTCTGCTGCACTGTCATGTGCAATTTTTAGTGATCTGTTGGATTAAATGTGGCAAACTATGCCTCTGGCTCAGAGGAGAATGGTGTATGCAGGCCCCAGACAGATGAATGATACGCCACCCTTTTTTTTTTGTTTTCTTTCCCTTTGTCCACTTGTATGTCGCCATCATTATACATTTATGTTGTGTTCTCTTCCTGTGCATTCGAGTGCCCTTGGTGGGATTATTTTGTTTCTAAATGCAAGTACCTCTCAGTTACACAAACTGCTACTACAGATGCTTTAAGCAATACAAATTCAGTTGAAGTGTGGAAGATTTTGTGACCAGAGGTATGGATGCAGATGTCTTGTAACACCTGAGGAATCTTTTTGACATACAATTACACCTTTTCACCATTTCTGACAACATGAAGATTGATTGAGGTCTTGGAAAGGATTCTATGTTGTTTCTTAAGCCAGCTGCACATTGTATGCTCTCATGTTCTTTTTTGACTGCTTCGGCATATGAGTACATGTTGTCTAAAACTCATCATGTTAAGCAAGCACCACTTATTCTAATTGTTGAATTTATTTTCCAAAGCTTCTCATTTTACAATCCTTAGGTATGAAGGTAATGTGTAGTACAGGGAAACAAGCAGTATCCCAGTGTATGGTGGAAGATTATTGTCAACAAAAGAACCACATTTCTTGCTTGGTATTTGTATGATTTACCCATTGTTAATGTCTTTTGCATAAATCAGTACTGTAGTTTGTATCTGCATTTCATTCTTGTCTTGCGGGACCAATTTTGGGAAGAGCTAGAAATGGTTCTCTCAAGGTTTAGGGCTTTTCTTTTTCCTTTCATTTTAATAAAAGTAACATTGTAAGATTTTCTCAGATCATATTATTTTCTACAGTCCCACACTTTTCAATGGGTTTAATCTTTATGTAAGTAATGCTTCATTTCAGTATGCTGGAGGTTGTAACTTGGAAACTGATATGCTCCTTAAACCATATAGCCTCACCTCACCTGTTCCTTTTTACTTCATGCTTCTTCCATAGAACATAGCACAGTGAATTGGTATCTTAATTGTTATAGTTGAATTGTTTCAGAAATGGTCTGAGGATATGCTTTATTGATTTTATATACCTGTTTAGATTATGCTTTAGATGTCTATAGCCTTGGTTTGATTAGCCTAACATGAAGTCTTGCATTTTCTTTCTTTAATTGAAGTTTTCAGTGAACAAATTTTTTTTTCAATACATCACTGTATACTTTAATGTGTAGCTGTAAGTGTCATCCGCTTTTACCTCTATTTTTAGTTTTTAATGATGGCAGCGATCGTGAGTTGTTGAACCTAGATGGGACGATCCCTGTCCGTTACAAAGGTGAGAATGTATTTTAACCACAAGTGTGTTGCCCACTTGTCCTGAGCCCTGGTTGTGATGTAGAAGGAATCTGTTTTTGTTTGTCAATGAGGTAGATTCAACTTGTTTTAATGACTTCCGAATACAGATCCAACCAGACCTCACTGCACAGATGAGTTGGGTTTCAACTCAGGTGGTTAAGCCCTGTTTGTCATTTAAGGGAAACACGTTCTGCGTCCGTTTGGGAATGGTAGCAAGTGGTCAGGCTCTGTATGGAGCACTTAAGTGTTTCCTTCAAATGAACATTTTAGTTTGTTAGTGAAAGTAATGGATGTTTCATTTTCCCCCTTCAAGCTGAATACTTATGGTTCTCAACATTAACCAGTCTTCATTGTTTCAATTGCATTCTTACATTCCAAACATCCAGTGCTTGTTTTATTTGGCAGTGTTCAGTGATGGAGTGGAAGTGCTTGGAGGCTATTTGACAGTGGTCATTTGTGTTTTTCAGAAATTTATGCTGTTAATATGTTCTTTGGTTCTTTGTTTAGGTAAGAAATGACCTAAGTTGAAATGGCGTCCAAGTGTAACTTCCTCTTCCGACGAACAAAGCATTGTGTGTCCTGGCAGAGCCAATTCAACCCTCACTGTATTTTTTCTTTTTTCTTTGCAAGTATTCCGCAGTGGCACCTCACGCTACTTACTGTGCCTTGAAGGCACAATTCCCGTTACATATAAAGGTATGGTGGGTGTGGCTACTTACCTAACCTGAGGCAAGCAATATACCTTTACAGTAATGGAAAACATAGAGTTCACTTAGGCAGTCCCTTTCTCACATCATATCTCAGCTAGTTGTGTTCAGCATACAAGCAGTTTTAACTTTCAGCTGAGAGCAGTCAAAAATCATGCTAGTTTTTTATTTTTGTTACTCGCACAAGTTACGCCACCTGTAATTAAACTGGTTTTTTCAGAATTTCACACTTAAAAAAATAAGAGACAAATTAAGCTATAGTAATCAAGAACTGCATGACACCCTTCCCCTCCCCCTCCCATACCATGCTCTTACAGTTTTGCCACTGCACTCCTGCAATGCCCAGTCCCCTCAGAGAAACTTTGCTCACTCGTATTGCTTCATTTTTGCACTGTTTGACATCTGATTTTGGTTTTGTCTTTGCATGTGCATGCTAGTAGTAATGAGGGTTCCGTTTACATAGAATTAGTGCTTTGTCATCACATCCCAAGAGACCACAGATTTTAGATATATAATTGCGAATTGTCAAAACTGCTTTTATCATTTAAGCAATGCGGTATGGGATTTTTTCATAGTGTTTTCTTTGATTTCATGTTTACCCTTCAGAATATCAAGTTACACTAAGAGATTAAGTCATCTCCTGAAGGGAGGTTTTCACTAGTTTTCCTTTTGTTTCAATACATCTGACTTGGCAGTTTGAAAGTTGAGTCACTTGCAGTTTGGTATAGGTAAAGAATTTTTCCCTTTCCCTCCTCCCCCTGTCCCCAGTGCATAACCCCGTGAGTTGTTAACGCAAGGTAGTCTGGATAACGATCCCCCCTTTCCATTCCCCATGGCACCATTTACAGTAGGAAAGTAAGCAGTCTTACTGGAAAGCAATCAGACTGACCCCTCCTTTTATCCTCTGCTGCTGTGTTAGTACACGAATACGATTACTTGTTTTACAAGAGCCTTCAAGTGTTAGTGGTTGTGACAAACTGGGGAGAATAATTCTTCATTCGTAAGGGGTACCTCGCTGTGTTTTTACTAAGAGCTGTGCAGAGCACCTTCATCTCTTTATTCCACATCTGAACTTTAATGCTGTTCTCTCTACTTTTGGTGAGTTGGGATTGATGATGTGGTGCCCTTAATACCTACATTTTAAAAAAGTTATTGATTTATTGTGTGTAGTATTTTCTTTTAGTGAACCAGTCTGTTAATGAATGCAAAATATTTATTAAAAGCTTATGTTGCTTAGATGTGTCGTCAGATTGATAACTTGTTCATTGAGCTGTTGAAACTTTTTCTTTTGTGTTTTCTGGTTGATTTGCAAATTACGTAATTTTAATTGACGCAGATGCCCTCCCGAAAGGAACAAATGTCTGCCACTGCTGAGTAACATGTATATATTTGTTCTCCATGGGCTGTGACAATAATTTGAAGCATTTGAAGGCTCTTGTGAAACTGTGTTTGTAAAGCACTGAAATTATTTTTGTAAATTTTCTTTCATTTACTTTTCCCCTATATTTTTTTATTTTTATATACACATACATTTCTTCCCGCCATTTTCCTATACAGTATATATTTAACATAATTTTTGAAAAATATGTACAATGAAAATAGTGACCATATGCCTATTACAGAACTATGCTATAGCTAGGGTTTTCTCTTGAAAATATAATTAGTTTTATTTTTTTTTAGAGAAGATTGAATATTAATTCAGAAGTGCTGACCGACCTATATGGAAAAAGGGACCGGAACGATCAAATAAAAATAAAAACTAGGCCAGGCTTTCACACTTTTTTCCAAAGCAGATTATACGCTAGATATAAGAAACAAGAGTTTATCCAGACCACCAGGTTAAAAATCTTCGTTCGTACAGGGCTGGCCTAAGGGATTTGTTCTTCAAGAAGGAATAAGGTTGATTAGATAATAACTAACGAATTAAATCTTAAAACTTTACAGTTGGTTAAGCTAAGAGTGTTGAAGATCTTGTTAAAATTTTTAATGAAGTCGTATCTAGTTCTTGTCGTTCGCTATTGACGGAAATTTGGGTATTCACACGAAATTTTTTCATATTAATATTGTATTTCTTTGTCTACAGACAGGAACTGTGTCATGGGAGATGGCCTTTTAAATGATTGTGTGTTAAGTCATCAGATTGGTTTACACTACCTCAGTGATATTGCTTTCTTTTTGTAGTGATGACTTCAGTAATTCCACAGACCCTGCCTTTATTCACAATAATGGATTTCATTAATGCCAAATAATCAGTTATTGGAGTTTTTAGTTTTTATCCAGTTATACAGTACTTGTTGCAGACTTCAGTCCTTTGTCTACATCTCCATTTCTGTAGAAGATTGTGTGAAGACCTCTGCCTTGGTGACTTTTCAAAAAGCTAGTTTCTATTTTTAAGTCACAGTTGAGAACACATCCTTCATTTGAGATCTATATGAGAGTCTAGAAATGTGATTCTGGTCTCATTGAACAACTAATGAAAGTGATAATGATGGGGCTGCAGAAAATTATTTTTTCCTAAATATTTAATGTCTAAAAACTACATTTGGGTTTTCATATGACCATACAATAGATCAATTCTGTGGTCTTCCTAAGGCTAGAAACTACAATATTATTATATTTAACAGAATGAAAAGTATCAGTGGAGGCATTCAATATAGGTCTCATTTTTTTTTTTTGTGGATCTCTGGGTCACAATTGATAACTGCCTTGCTTTTTGTGTAGCCAGGACTGTAAATTGTGAGAAAGCAGATATACAATAAAGTGGATGTGATAATTATTTAAAATTTAGGTTTAAACTATTGAATGTGTTCCCCACAAACCCATTATGCATACTTTTATTAGCCCCAAGTCCAGATTTTGAGGGAACAAAATCTAGGTATGGTCTACCCTCAAGCATCCGGAGGTTCCAGAACTGGCTAATGGGAACCTAGAATCCATACAGAGCTCTTTGGAGTAAGATTAACAGTTGAACCGTACCTCATATCCAATAAGCAGATTTTTTTTTTTTTTTTTTTTTTTTTAGATTATCAGCCACTTTCCATGCATGAGAGACTTAGTGTCAAATAAGGCTATGAATGATGAATTAGAAATGAGTAGAAGAAGAGAAGAAGGAACAATTGAGTCCTAAGCCTTACCTGAGGCAGTTCTGTCCTGGTCCCCAGAGCTCAGCTGAAACAACCTCTGAAGACTGAGGGTCCCTAACTGCTCATGGCTGAGAAGAAACTGCTGTTGGGTTAAAAGTTGACAACTCCTAAGTGGAAGAAAAAGAAGTGTCTGTTGTAGCACTTATGCATGTCTCTTGTAAACTTCCTGCTGAGATAGATAATTCACTTGGAAAGCAACCAGTCTTGGGAAGTGAAACAAGTATGACTGGGAACAAACAGCCTTGAAAATCGCCTTGTACAGGGTTCCATGTCAATGCTAAACATTTATATATACTGTATATGATTTGGCCTATTAGATTAGCAAAAAATGCAAAAATTAAAACAAATGCATTGTTAAAACTAAAACTGGAGGACCTAAAATATAGAAAGCACAAATAGTCTAAACTCTTTGTGAGTACTTACTGTTTAGATGTAACAAGAAATACAGAAATAATATGGTATAGGTATGTTATGAAACCAGCTAAGAAAATCCAGTTGAAAAATACACTTAATACTTAAGAAGTCTATCTGTGGCTAACAATACCTGCTTTTCGACACCATGGTAAAGCAAACTAATTAATAAGACAAAGAGTAAGGAAAACAATTACTTAATCCACATTACTGTAGTACCTAAACCCAAACCCAAGTGAATATACACAAAACACCATGATCATTCAATTGCATTAACTTGAAAAATTTAACATTACCATTGTAATATATGTCATAAAAGAATACCAAAACAAAATGAATGAACTAGGTCACTGGTCATTACTGTTTAATATGTAACACCATAAAAATGCCAAAACATCCGAAGAACACTGAAAACGAATGATTTTTTACCCAAAAGTAGTGTTTTTCTCAGAAAAAGAAAAATAGTCAAGAAGTGGTACAGTATTAGGAAGGGATCCTTGCTAAGCAACCATCTGGAGTGGCAGATAAAATGACATACCCATCAAAGGATGGACACCACCTCCAGAGAATTATTAAAATTCTATGCTGATCACATGTAAAATTAAGAAAATGGATGATTTAAATGATAATTTAGATAAAAGGAAGTTATTTAAATATTGTTGGGCAATCTTGTAGAACTCCTAAACCACAGCTGGCTCGGAGGAAGTGAGCAGTGCTACAGAAACAAAAAGTGAGTTGGTTAACAACGAGACCCAGGGATTCATAAGGCACATGCACAGGCCTACAACTGGTTTGCTTTTGCCTGATAAACAAAAATTGTTGTGCCCAATGCATTTGAATAAGTAATTATTCAGAATCCTATTATTGGGAACAAAATCTAGGTATGGTCTACCCTCAAGATTTAGGATACGTATCATTGAATCAACCGTTTTATTTGTAGAGTCTCTAGCTCCCCCATGCAAGTGGGCAGGGGAAATGAATAAAATAACCTTACAAGAAGTGTCATCCTGTCCACAGTCATTAAAGACAGCTTGAGAGTTTTGTGGGGTAACAAGAGCAGTCATTCTATTCAAATCACTTTGAGACTCTACGTGATTACCAGTCTTGATAGTTCTGGTTACATATATAATGACCAGAGCAGTCAAGGGAAAGTTGCTGGAATTTTAAGTAATATCTCGGGATATATTTCAAACAAAACTTCAAAGAGTTAGAATGATATGCCCCATCCTGTCAAAGTTATGGCTTTACTCCAAAGCTAATAATTTGAAGAGCTGATCATAATGTTTGTGCCTGAATAATTTCAAATTAAGTACTGTTTGTGCTTTGTTGTCATTCCCTTTACAAGCGTCTTCTGGAGAGTTTTAAGGTTTTGGGATTCTCCTAAGAACTTGAAGTGCACAATAAAATTGAGCTTTAAAGTTCTGTAACATGACAAGGTTTTCATTGAAACTTGATGTAAATTTATTTTTGAAAGTTATTATTATTATTATTATTATTATTATTATTATTATTATTATTATTATTATTATTATTATTATTATTATTATTATTATTATTATTATTATTATTATTATTATTATTATTAATGTAGTTTTACAAGACCACTGAATCACATAACACTCTTGGGCTCTCCTGAGTAATTTGTAATTGAATGAGAGATGACAAGGGAAACAAAACTTACAGGAGTTGGACAATTAGGTGAGACCGGAAGAATTGTACAAAAAGTAAAAGGCAGAAAGTAATGCTTTAAGGAAACTTTAGTACACATACAAATGAAATATTGGATATTGAGATAGGTTTAGTGCAAGGGGAGGATTGGCAGGTTTAGTGCAAGGGAAAGATTGGCAACCAGTCATAGGATAGTTTCTCTGAAATGCACTTAGGAGGCTATTTGTTGAAGATTTGGTAGATAGATTGGTGACAAAGAATATACCTTGTTAAGAAGCAAAATCATGATTGTAACTAATCATTTGTAAATGTGGTCTCCATAGGAGATTTTTTACACTGTATTTCGTAGAAATTTGAGAGTGAATAACCATGTGTGTGGGGTCTGTAGAATATTATTTTGTACTGAAATTTTTATTTTTTTTATTTGCTTTATAAGATTTAGCAGAACAAAAGATTTTATTGTATGTAATTTACCATGTGCTGTTTTGTCGTGAAAGATGTAATCCTAATTGAAGTGTGATTTTGATGGTATGTGGTATTTAAATCATTATAATAAAGTATATATAGGAGATGAAGGTTCGTTGTTGTAGTTTACCGGATGTTATTTGGCTTAAAAAATTTTCCATATAACTTTAAATTTTCGTGGTAGCTAGACAAATGTAAAATATAATAATGTAGAAGTTAACTTATTTGATTGTCTTGATACTTCCATAATCAAGGAGTTTGTAGTTATTGAGTCCTGCCCTTCCATGTACAGTGTTGCCAGTCATTGAATTGCAGTAGTACAGTACTTGATTATTTGTGCAGTAAGAAATTATTATGTAACAATTCACTTGGTAACACTGCCTAATAGAACTCATGAGTTGATATTGAAGAGTACTTAATATCAGCCTGGTATCAGTGTGGCTTACTTGTATAACTTGTTCCTTGTTAGTCCTATATCCTATATGATACCCTACCAACCCCCAGATCTTGTACTTCAGAACACACAAGTGGTGATGGGGGACAAACAATGTTTTTGGAATTTTTTTTTTTTTTGTGGCTTTGGGAGAAGAGCTTCTTTTGATTAGCATATTAGTTCGTGTCGTAGACTGTAGTTCCTGCAGTAGACGTAGTAGGGATTTGAAGTTGCTGCATGGTGAGTATGTAGTGCTTGTTGCTTGGTAGTTTTTGTAGTTTGGTGATGGTTTTAGGTTTGATTTGAGCTTGAAATTTGACTGCTTGAGGCCCAGAATTCACATTAATATGGAGTGTAGATGTCGTTACTGTATTGTAGTATTTGCTTTGCTCAACTAACTAATGTTATTAGCATGACGATTTACGCATAAGATTTGTACAGAAGTATCCTTGTATGATTTTTAAGGACTTAATTTGGGCCAGAACAAAGAAGGGGTAGAATTTTGTGGTAAGATTGTTCGAGTTGATGAAGCCAGATCAGATTTAAATGTTGTTATATGTTAAATAAATGATCTTAATTTTTGGTTATTACTGCATTATTTTTGTTGAGAGAAATACCGTTCAAGTTAGTGAAACAAGATTTTCTTGCAACATAATTGATGAATATTTTATTATTTTTATTGTGAAATAATAAACAATTATAGTTTTTCTTTCAAGATAATAAAGATTTGGTTTTGCATTACTACTTAGGAGTGCTCATAGGTGATGATTTGAACAAATTTATAGTTATGAGAGGAGAATTGCGTTATAACTAGTGAATTTATTGCTTTATAGTTGAGGATTAATAGGTTGATTTATTGGTAAAAGTTTTGCATATTGTTTATTGCTTTGCTTTAAATTATTCTGGCTTTGACATATACTAATTCTACTCCTCCTTGTTTTGAAGTTGTAAGTTAAGCAAATTTAACTTGTTTCATCACAACCCCATTACTCATTTATGCCTACATTTACGGTTTTTGATGAATGTCCCATGACGCTGCATTCTTTGGTCTGACAGACAGATGATGATCAGCAGTAGCATGGAACATGCACTGCTTGGAGCTTCAGGTACACATCTAATATTGCCCCATTTTTCATGTGTCTGCAGAGCTGTTTACGGACAAGCAGAATTACTCAGTCTTCTTCCTCAAAGTGGGTTTACGAGTATTCATTGTTATTCATAATTCATTACTGTGCTTCAGTAATTTCATTGTTACAACCTTATTATTTCTCTTTCATTTCTCATAAGAGACAGCAGCGTGATTTTAACACCTAGTCCCCATCTGTGCTGTTAGCTTGGCATTTGCCCGATTGTCTGTCCCATGGATGTTCCTTTTACTGCCTAAAGTCACTGCTTTTCGTCAGTGTAGGATTTTATACAGCATTTATCTCTTTTAGACAGAGTTGTTTGTGGTGGTAGGTTTCTGTTTCCTAATATTAGCAGTTTTGACTTTGACCATTAACAGATGGTCTCGTTTGTCAATTTTTGAAAGTTTTGTTTTAACAGAGATCTTTCACATTTACAATTGATCCGTAATCCCCTCTTCCTGATGAGAGTAACCAGATTTGCTGAATAGCAGCAGCAGAGTGCAGTAAATATGCCTCACTGTAGAGCTTCTCAGTTCTAGAGGTCCTTTATTCCTTACAGTCTCCCTGAGGATGTTGTGCAATTGGAATTTCAAAAGTTCAAGCGAAGATGCAGTGCATTGCTACTCTAATGCTATTATCCTTGCATTTTAATACATTTTCATCCATTTGTTAATTTATTAATTTATTGTTTGTTTTTAATAAGTGAGATCTCTTTCTGTATTTTCCTTTACTTTCTCTTCCTAATGAACACCATATTCTTTGGAAGCTTGAATTTCAAGTCAGTGGCCCCTGTGGGTTTGTTCCATATGAATAAGATTCATCTGACTAATAATGATAATTATTTGAAGTAATTAGTTGATTGGGATCACT
This sequence comes from Macrobrachium rosenbergii, assembly GCF_040412425.1. Lineage (NCBI taxonomy): Eukaryota > Metazoa > Arthropoda > Malacostraca > Decapoda > Palaemonidae > Macrobrachium > Macrobrachium rosenbergii. The sequence continues at coordinate 12,034,172 of NC_089766.1, read as the reverse complement.
GCTCTGCCACATCCGTTGCAGTCCAGCCCAACAAAGCCTAGAATTGAAAATTTCCAAGTTGCCAAGACCCAATCATAAATTTTTTATATAAAACAAAATTAGTTTTGTCAATTAAACCAATCACTCATAATGAGTTCCTCTCAGCCCCAATGATTTGTAGACCCCCTTTCAAGACTGTCAAAAAAGTGAGGCAGTTGATTGAAGGTCACCTGAAACTGCTGGTGATGCATTCACCGTGTTGTACTGATCATTTGTGTTAGACAAGAGTGCAGCATAATGGGACATTCGAAGACTGATGATGTGGGTATATGTGTATGGTGGGTTTGTATGAAAGAGTTTTGCTTAACGAAAAATTTCACTTTTTGAGAGGTCAGACACTGCAGTAAAACCTATTCATGGAGTATATACTGTATGAGGTTTATATTAATGAGGAAGATAGGTATGCTGAATAAGTTTTGTCCGTATAGAAAAAGTTATTTTGTAGTTCATAACTTCTTTTTATCAGCTTTGAGCTTACATAGGATCTCACATTTCAATAGTTGTTTAGTAATATATAGAAAAATTTATTTTGTACTACGTAACTTTGTTTTAGCAGCTTTGAGCTTTTATAAGATTTCACATTTTAATAGTTTACTATTACACTTAATGTTTTCACATGAAGTCTTTGAATATTTTGTCCTAATCTGTAGCCATTTTTCACTCCTGATGTATAATCAATATTTGTGAAACAATTCACCTTGATTTTGTTTTTACTATATATAAGTTTGGACTTAAAGCTGATATTTTTTTTTATTTTTACATTCCTTTTTATGTACTAAGAAGTAAATTTGCAAAGCTAATGTACTAAAACTAATATTGTTCACTCTGAAATGGAGGATTTTACTATTCTTTTGGAGGACTAGACATTTTTTCTTTCTCATTCGAATGAAACAAAAATGAAGAAATGTGTGATGAAGTATATCCTAAATAAAGATAATTTTGAAATAAAAGTGACAATAATTATTGTTATCCTTTTGAAGAGTATTTATTGATATACTTATGAATGGGCAGGTGCTGTGTACAACATACCTGTCTGCATATGGTTACTCGATAACCATCCCTTGTCGTCTCCCATGGTGTATGTAAAGCCCACCCCAGACATGCTGATTAAGGCTTCTCGTCATGTTGATCAAAATGGAAAAGTTTATCTCCCATACCTACACGAGTGGAATCCAGTAAGTGACACTTTTGGTAGTTTTTCATTGGAGCTTGGGTAAGTAAACATATAAAGGTCTTCAGTCAATTTTTTCCTTTGTTGTTTTGTAAATTGTAGTATGAGCAGTAAGGATACATAAAGACTGAGATAGAACTAGTCCTTCCCTTTGAATATATTTATATATATTGTTGGATCAGTATGACTTAAAATAGAGATTATGAAGGTGAATCTGCACATATTTTAACCGTATGTCTAAGTGTCCTCTTTATTGCAGGATATTTTTTTCCTTTATGATCCGCCAACCTCAGTTGTCATTACTTGAACAGGAAAATGTGTACTGTTGATATTCCTGTTGCACTGATTCTGCTTGGTGATATTCATGGTATGAGGTTACAATGTATGATTTTATGAGCTGCTTATATTGTATGCTGGGCTGATAGACAGAATTTCAGCTGTGTTTCATTGGCAGTTTTGGTGGTAACTCTTCATCTTTCTTCTCTTATTGCAGCTTCTGTCATAACTTGGATGAGTATATTTGCTGTCTGTGAAAATGTAGCAGTATCCTGGACTAGGATTTGGTTATGATTTTTGTGGTCTTGATCATGGTGCCAGTCAACCCACAGTTACTAATTTGTGGCCCTTCTTGAATGAGGCATATGTGTATTTTTTGATCTTTTATGAAAAGGCTGATATACTTTTTGTTTCCCTGGCAAAATGCTATATTAAAATGCTGTCCTTCCAGCATTGGTATAATCTTTACATTACTACAGTGTAACTTTTACCTTGACTGCATGTTCGTAATGACTTGTGCAGATGAGGACTTTTTAACGATTTATTTTGTTTCACTTTACTTCCAATATATCCAGCAAAAGTATCAATCAAGTGACACATTTTTCCTTATGAATTTCAGTAAAATTGACTTTCATTGTATGCAGAGAAAGCATTCCTTAGAAGATTATTTAAAAAGTGCATTGTCAGGAATGTATTTGCGCTCCTTTTGTGTAAGTTTATGTACTGGCCATTTGTGTTTCATTTTGAAATGGTATAATGATGAGTTAGGCATGTACTGTTATCTGTGGAATAGCTTGGAAGTTGTGATTGGCTTGAAAGTTTGAAATTCATTTATTTGCAGTACATACAACATTAATCATTTGGATATTCATCATATAAGAGTAGTTATATATAAGTTTGAAAGACACCATGCTGTGCTCAAGAAAACATTATGCTCTTATATTCTTTTGTATTGTTTTGATATATGAATGAATTAATAGTTTGTTACCCCATTATTCTAGTAGTAAAATATGATTTCTAGATGAAAAAGTATAATATTTTTAAAACAATGTATTAACTTCCATGAACTAGTTTGAATGCTAGATTGTTTGACAGTTGATAAATGGATTTGTGTACCTGGATGAATCACCTTTTAAATTTAGTAGCTTATTAAATGAACATTTATGGGTTGTTCCATTAAGCAACATTTATGAAGTGGTAATAGAACAATGATTATGTCCTGACTTATAATAAGGATCTTTAAAGGTATTATCTACAGGTAATGGCAAGTGTTTGAGGATTTGTGGAGAAATGAACATGCTCCTGAATAAGTTTTCCCAGCAAGGCATTCTTCTGCAGGGTTTAATGTATTTGGATGTTCTGTTGTTATTCAATTTCAGAGCTCATCAGATTTACCAGGACTTATCCAGATAATGATTATGACCTTTAGTGAGATGCCCCCAGTATACTCCAAACCCAAGACTGCACAGCCAACAACTGGAGCCCCCTACCCTTCACCTTATCCCTCAGGCACGCCAGGTAAGTTGTAGGTTATATTTTTCTTAGTGTAAGCTTTTGGTAACCTCAAGGACCCGAAGAGTTTGTATCAGCAATCTTGACTCGATATTCAAAGTAAAATATTATGTTTTGTAGCTTTAGAATTGGATTAATACTGCACATCCTCACATGTTGTGCTATTTTGCCAGTTTTTCTTATTTAATAAGAGATTGATCAGAATCCTGCAAATTTTCGTACCCACAAGGAACTTCGGTTCCCGAACCTCGTGGATGTGATGTTATTCATAGTTTCTGTTCAGTTATTTGCGCAGAAGTAGTTAGTCCATCCTATGGTAAAATATGTCTCACTGCTTTGTAATCGATTAGAGGTTATGGTAAGATACTTCTGAGAGAACCCTAGGATTATAGATGTTAGGTTAAGACTAAGGAGGGGAGTCACATTCTGTGCATTATTAACTATTAAGAGTACTAGAATATTACTGGTGTCTGCATGAAATTCAACACAGGAGATGCTGTATTTATGGTATGGTAGTGCATTTTATATGATGCATGAATGGAAAGTTTAGATCTATTAGATTTCTAGCATTGACTGTCTTTTCCAATTTAATCCCATCATGGATTCTCCATGTAATAAAGAGTCTGGAGTTGAATTATTCATTTCCATGAAGGGATTGAAGGCTTTGGTGTGTGTGTGTTCATATTACTTATACTACTGCCATTTTGCCTGGCCAGAGCCTGTAGGCAGAGAGTAAGGTTACCATATGAAGTAATGGGTAAGATATTCCATTAGGAGAAATCACATCTCTTATACTGAAACATTTTCCTTTCGTTTTATTTGGTTCAGGGATGTGCAGAAATACTCTTCCTTTTCACCTGGTTTTCCTTGAAGAATTTTGTCTTAAATCAGCATATTTTTGTTTTGCGTATATTTTGGCTAATGAAAGTGATGTTGGTTAGCATTGCCCATATTCTAAAATCTTATTACAGTGGTTCTTTTGTTATTTATTTTATACCACATTTGCAATAGCTACAGTGGAGGAGTATGTATTTTACAGTATTCCCCTGTTATCTGTGGATTTAGCATTCAAGGTTTCATTTACCTAAGGTCAGGAAATAATTAATAATAGAATGAGAAAGCAAAAAATTGCAACTTTGTTATTAAATTTTGCTTATGAAGTTGCCATCTTGGTTAGCAACCAGTGCGATTCTTCTTCTTTATCCTGCTGACCCTCCATGCTCATCCACAACCTTCATGTGATGCATCCTTTGTTTTCTGGCATCAGCAGTGTAAATCATTGTGTCCATGCTCACTTGCGTTACTGCATTTGTCTGGTGCTTATATGTAAAAAGCCTCATTAACATGGCTCCAGACCTCAAGAGTAATTCTGTGGTTAAATCTGTCAAACCGTGGAGAGCACATCAAGTGCCTTTTCTGATTCAGAAATTTCTAATACTTGATGTAATGCACAAAAAGAAAAAGAATATTGAGGAATAGCTGGAATGTTGCAATACGTACCTCTACTTCTCCATTGCTAGAGTTACATCTGTAGTAAGGGATAAATGGTTATTGAAATTAGAAAAGTCTTTAGATTTATGGTTAGAAAACACAAACAGAAAACATTGTCTGGTAGACAGCAGTGTGTTCTGTGAGAAAGAACTCTTCCTATATAAAGACTGCAAAATCATATGTTTAACCAAATAATGCAGAACCATTTACAACATAAAAAACACGAAACTGGGTTGTTCTGGAAGATTTATTCTTATTGTGGGTGAATCAGGAAATTTCTTGGAAAGCACAGACTTGGCGAAAAGGTTTAAAGCATGGAGGTGTAGATTTAAGTAAGTAAAATTTAGCATTACTCTGTTGCCAGTTACAGTATATGATTAAGCTAGGCATTATCTGCCAGACTAACAACCCAAGTGCTTTAAAGAAAGGAGAAGGGAGTGGAATACAATCTTGGTTACAATAGACATTGCACTTGGCTATCTAGAGTCTAATAAATATGAAGATGAAGTTCTTGAGATATGTTTACCTCACAACATGGCTTCTTCAAAGCAGGATGTAATTTGGTTCAACAAGGCCACATATGCTGCCTGTTGTTTGACCGTACCCTGAGAGCAGTTCATTTGGAGTTAATGGAATTCTGGAAGTCGTTCACTGTTGTATATGCCATGACTATCCTTAAATCTGCAATAGATCAGTTTAAACCTTAAATGGTTGGTGCATGTTGGAGCCCTTATGGAGTAAAGTCATCAGTGATCAAACAGACTCCCCTGTGATTGGTGAAGTTAAGATTTCATGGAAACACAAAAAGTCAGTTGCAAGACAAATTCCCAAAACCTCCTTTCATTAGAAAGCCAAAGGATATGTTATAAATGAGGGAGTAAAGTAGAAGTTATTTTTCAAAGATAAGATGTAATACTTTTAGTGAGAAGTGTTCTTTTTACCCCCCTAATTAACATACCTCTGGGCTGCATAAAAGAAAAGTGTTTCAGTTGGTAAGACAAGTAGCTTTCCTACTGATGGGGTCTCATCAATCTGTGAAGTATTCCATGCTCTGTCTAATGTGACTATCAGGCTACCACCACATTCTGACGAGATTAATGGCTATAGTTGAGTTAATAAGGTTGTATATGTGACATGTGAACAATTGAGAATTTAATTTTTTATTTTTCTGATTGCATCAGTACCTAATCTGCACATCCTGCAAGACCAGATATAAACTACTGCTTATAGGTATTAGATGAAAAGGTGTCCTCTCTTGTTTCAGTCTCTTTGAGATGGATGCTGTTAGTCCATGGTTATGGGTTTTAATTTTAGGATTTTTAAGTTGCAGTAGCTCGTGACTATTATTCTACAACAGTTATTTATGCATGCTATAGTAGCACTTTTATTTATGATTCAGACAACACACTGGGTTATTGGATATTATCACATTTGTATCTATGATTTTTGCATGAATCGCTGAAAATTATATTTTTGAAGGTTTTATGTTTACTTTTGATGAATGGTAATCTTTGGAACGGAGTAAATCCTATGGTAGACCTAAAGATATGGTATATAATTTTTTCTTGTTCATTTTGATTTTTATGAATTGTTTTGATATAGAATTCAAGTGAATGTACCAGCATTTACATTGTGCAACTTTGCTATATAAAAAATAGCATGTTTCATGTATTTAAGCTTGCCACAAATTCACAAGAAAGTCCCTTTTACTGTATTTTGTAATGTTCAAGATAGCACCAGCAATATAGTTGAGAATTTACTTCTTGCCTTGATGATTTTAAGATTCTTTTATTCTTAGTTACCAATTACTTTTGATTTATTTATGCATCTTTGTGTTGCTTGCACATACAAGTTGTCTCTGTAAAGAGAGGAATGATCACTGCACAGTTATAAAACCTGTTAAGATGATGTTAAAGGATAGTTAGGTAAGAAGTTTGGTAGTTGAAATGGGGATTTGGTAATCTTGAAGATTGTGCATTTCAGGATACATGCCTATGCCCGGGGGAGGTCCTAATATGCCATACCCTCCCAATCCAGGCAGTGCCACAGGATATCCGCCGTATCCCACTCAACCGGGGTATCCCCCTTCAAACACTCCGTATCCAGTGTATCCTCCTACCAGCTCAGCAGGTTATCCTCCTGGTCAGCCTGGTCCGCCTTCGTATCCTCCGCCTTACACTGCTGGGGTATCTTACCCACCGTACCCGTCCACAACTTCAAATCTGACAACTCAGGTTAGCTTAGATTTAATGTGTTTAATGTATGGGACACTGTCCCTTCCTATGTGTATTTAGAAGAGTACAGTAAATTCCATTTGGTCTGGTATTCAAGCAATAATAACTCAAGAAAAGGTTATTTTCCTCCAGCCGCCACTAAATCAAGAATCGCTGAGAGAGAGGGGAGAGTTTACGTTTTAAAGAAATGCCAAATACATTTGCTTTTTGCCTTTCCATGCACAGCTTTATATTATTTTTATTTTTTATAAGGTTGCAAAGAAACCTACTGTAGGCACTAATTGCCAATCAGCGAATTATGATAACCTCCTTTAAGAGTGTGTGTGTGTGTGTGTGTACAGATTAAATTACTTCACTAATTAATTGGCTTCCCTTCCCTCTCACTCCAGCGGTAACATTGAATTTCTTAGTGCTCAAATTTATAGACAAAATGAATTACTAAAAACAAATTTGAATGTTAAATATAAGAAATGATTTAAAATTATGTTTTAAACATCTAACTTACCTGGTAGTTATATATATAGCTTAAGTCCCTGACGTCAATGAAATTTCAAAAAACTGTGACAATCGCGATGTTGATCAGGTGAACCACTGTCGCCCTCTACCCAGGTACCTGGAACCATTCAACTATTCCTCAGATCTTCCCTGCCGGCTGTGTCGGTAACATCGATAAAATTTCGCTCGTAGCCTGTGTTTCGCAACTTATTTTGGTGAAGTACCTTTGACAGCTTTAAGCTTGTTAGCTTTTTGGATTTTCTTATAACATATCTGACTTCATCGAGTGTGAAAATGTGTGTGTGGGGATGCAAGCGGCTTGCTAAGGTCTCCTTGGATCCCACTTGGTATGTCTGAAGAGCGGGAATGAAGGGCCGGCTCAGAAGAGCCAAAGGTACTGTTTCTCACTCTTGATATAACTAGGAATAGTTAATTCTTTCCCTGATAACTATCCTATTGATCCTTCTCCGTAGTGGCAGTCTCTGAACCCCTACTAAGAACAGGTAAGGACCCAATACTTAATGATTTGTTGGCTGCCATTCAGACCCTGGCTAACGGGTCAAATCCCTCTCAGAAGACAGGGTTAATATGTGATTGATAATAAGAATCTAAAAAATACAAGTGTTAATATGTTGTTAGTGCAAGTGCAGTGGAGGTCACGACAGCTCGGTCCTGTTGTGCTCTAGTCCTAGACCTCTTCCAAGCTCACCAACCCTGTGAGAAGGAAAGTCGACAGGCGAAGGAGGCAAAGAGGCTTTAGCTACCGAGCAGTGCGTCCTCAGCGTACCTGTTGAGTTCCCAGGACGCTCACCCTTGCCATAGAAAGCGAGAGTTAAGTGTTTTTCGTCCATTGGTTGCTGTCGTCAGCCGGAGGAAACTTTGACCGATGTCGCACAGGCGCCAGTTCTCAAGTAACCTCTAGGTTTGTGGAACAGCGAAGTTAGAAGTATGGGCGCCAGGGCGTCGGCGTCGAAGCTGAACCAGGGCGTCGGCGTCGGCTGAGCCAGGGCGTCGGCGTCATGAAGCTGGACGCCAGACGATAGCTTCAAGAAAATGGGCGCCAACCGCCAGGCGTCGAAGACTGGGCGCCAGGATGCCAGGCGTCAAGATGATATTTTGAAAGGCATCGCTACTTCCGTCTTCGGAAAATCAGAAAGAGAGAATGATAATATCTCGCATTCTCCTGCTTCGAATCCTATTGTAGAGATTTCTGGCCGAAGACAATATAAAAGGCCATCAGCTTTTATCAGACTTGAAAAGGCTTATGAAGCTATTTTAGGAAATTTATCCTGACTGCTCTCGTTCCGCCTTCAAATTTACTCTTGTGAAAGCGATCTAAGAAAGGCAGCATTTACGAAGAATGGATACTTTCGAAGGAGAAACAATGAAAGACAGCCTTTGTTTTTCCTCCAACCAAACTAGCTCAAGGTCTAGCGTTTAGTATCAAACTGGAGAATCGTTCGGCCTCGAAATACCTGCCCCTTCCCAGGAACCTTCTCGAATCTTATTGGCTCTTGCCCCTTTCTGCGTCGGTGGCCATGGGGAAAACAAAGTTGTTAGTCGATATCAGAATTGGACTACACCCCTCAAAAAAATTTGGAGATTTAGGAAGAAGATGGAGATTATTCAACACGACTGACACGAAGAACTCCTTATATCTGATGTCGTGTATGGATAAAGGACTAGGAGAATGGATTCCAACGAATCAACTGCACCTTTCTCAAGCGGGACTCCTGAAGAAAAGGGCCATCTTTGCTCTTTCTGTAATTTAATGGGGTCCACGTCCAATCAAAATCAGAATTGATTTATACCTCTTTTCCTCTCACCCCTTCTCTCAAGATTTGGTATAGAGAGACCTTTTCATCTTGGCCCAGAAAACCACGTGGGTCAAGATCTAAAACAGCAAGAAAAAGTCCTGCACCTCGACTTTCATCACTAAAAGTAAGGCTGAGGTTCCTGTGTTTCAGGTATCTCGGCTCTTCGTCAGTCGACCTCGATAGAGGTTCCTCTAGGGGCGGGTAGATGAATGACAACGAGAAGAGGCTCTACACAGGAAGAAGGACCTGCCTTTCTCCTGCAGACTGCGGTAGGAGCCGGACTGTCAGCCTGAGTAGGCCCCTCTGGTAACAAGACAATTCCCGACCTTTCTGCCAAATGCAACGACAGAACCAGGGACTTAAGGTTCTACAGCCAACAAGTGTGTCTATGATGTTGCAAAGGAGACCAGACAGAAGTTCAGGATCGAATTCCCCAGGGTTCACATTCGGTTATTCCTGATCCCAAATGCCCAGGAGTTAGGGCCGGTGCTAGGCAGGATTGCACTCAACTTTTTGTGCAATAAACAAAGTGTATAAACGACAAATCAGTTCTGCGGCGGTCAGACAGCATGACTGGATGGCCTCACTGGACCTCAGGATGCGTATTTTCCACGTCCCCATGCACCCGATCTCCAAGAATTTTCTGAAGTCGTCCACGGGGAAAGGGTTTATAGTTTCGGTCTCTCTCTTTACATTTAAACAGACAAGGTTGACGTCTGGCTCTGAACTGAGACCTCTCAAACAAGTTACCCAATATTGAGGGACGTCATGATAAGACTAGACTACAGATTGTAGCCACAGCAGCAGCCGGAGCTCTTCCCTTCAGCCCAAGGGTAGCTCCTACTAAGAGCAAAGCGTAGACAGTTCTATTCAGTCAGGATGCCGGGCTGCAAGAGCAAGCCCGGACGCACTGTGCTACCTTCCGTATCCTCCTCTTCTCCTTGGATTAATTTTCGTCTACGGAACCCCTCCACGGTCCATTGGCTGATGAGAAGGAAATAATTGCTGTGATTGAGGCTTCCCCAGCCTGTCCCCAACCCAATAGGAAGCCCGCGTATAACTTTACTATAAAATATGCAGCAGACTTTGTCTTCCCGGCTGCAAGCGTGACAACCAGGCAAAGAGAAGAAGGATAATGGGCGATCAACTAAAGCAGACGTCCAGAAGTTTAGGCAGCTGAGCGTGATGAATGAAACTCTAGGCAGCTGGATGCAGTGGCGTCAAGCATCCTAGGAGTGAAACACCATGATGACGGGCGTCAATGAACCCAAGGCGTCAAGTAAGGCATTGGGCGTCAGGACGTCGAGCTTCAAGATATTGGAAGCCAAGGCGTGGAGTTAGCTCAGGGCGCAAGATGCACTGGCATCAAGCGCCTAACAAGATTAGGTCTACTGATAAACAGATAGAAATCTCAGCGATCCCATCCCAGAGGTTTATGCCTTAGGATGAAGATTCAGAGTCAGGATTTTCGGGCTTTCCGTTTGCTCATAAAGACAGGACAAACCTCAAGAAAATTTCAGAGCTTTATAAAGAGACAGTCATGCTTGGCAAGGAATGGATAAGGTCTGCTGGGAACCCTTTCCTCGCTAGACGGTTTGTCTCCTTTGAGAGGTTAATTCTATGCCCGTTACAGTTTCATCTATCGGAACTGGGACAAGGAAATAGAACTGGAGACCAAGTGCATCCCATTCCGGAACCAATAGACCGTATTTGTAGTGGTGGGCGTCCGTCAAGCTCAGGAGGTCCTTCTCTATATTAGAGGAACCCAGACCTAGTGTTGTTATCGTGGCGTCAGTTCAGTATGAGGGAGCAACACGGGGAAATAAAAAGTCTCGGGCTCCTGGACCAGAGAGCAGGAGAAGTTAAACATCAATTAGAAGGAACTAACTGCAATCCTTCTCTAGCTCTCAGGGAGTTCGAACACAGTGGGGAACAAAGAGGTGCAGGTCAACACCGACAACAGAAGCAGCGTTGGCCTCATCCCAGCAAACAAGGGGGCACTCACTCCCAGGTCTCTCCACGAGACAATAGAATCTCTTCTTTGGGCAAAGGAGGAGAATGTAAAACTAGTAACCCACTTTATCCAAGGAGAAAAATGTAGGCGGACATTCCACAGGCAGAAATGAGTCCTCTCAAAAGAATGAGCTTTACATCAGGACTTTGGGGGCGTCCCATAGATCTCTTAGCCACAAGCGCAAGCAGAAGAGGTTAGACACTTACTGCTCTCAGTACCAGATCCGGGGCTATATCACGCAAACGCGTTCTGAGTGGACTGGTCCAACTTGGGCGTGTATGCATTCCCTATTTCAAGATAATACACAGGGTACTGAAAAAAAAAAAAAAAAAAAAAAAAAAAAAATTTGTCACATGAGAGGACTGGAATGACCCTTGTGGCCTTACTAACGACAAGAGATTGGTTCCCAGAAGTGGATTTGATGGTGGACATCCCGAGTAGCCTACCTCAGAGAGTAGATCTCTCAAACAACCCCACTGGAAAGATATTGCCAAAGCCTACAAACGCTACTAGTAACTGCTTCCGGACTATGGAAAACTCACAGAGCCAGAAGTTTTTTGAAGGAGGCAGCTAGCGCTATCGCGATCAGGAAGTTATCCACCATTAGGTATACCAATCCAGTGGAGGTATTTAGAGGATGGCTGGACAACCATGTGTCCTCTTAATCATTCTCTGTAACTGAAGATTGTATATAGAGAACTCTCCAGCATGGAACCTAGGCGTGGTCCTGAGGTTCCTCATGGGAAATGAGTTAAAATCCCCTTGCAGAGGACATCTTTAAGGACACTCACCATGAAAACTCTTTTCTTGGTCAGTTTGGCTTTCTGCGAAAAGGTTAGTGAGATACATGCTCTCAGCAGAATAGATTTTATACAAGACAGCAATCTGCTCACTGCAACTAGGCTTCATGCAAAAAATGAATACTCGTCCACAACCCCTGGCAGAGCGTTCGAGATTCGAACCTAACGGACATAACAGGGGAGGAGAGAGAGTCTATTCAGTGGGGGCTCTAAGGCTCTACCTGGATAGGACAAAGGACTTAGAAGGGAATTCAGAAGGGCTTTTGGTGCTCAGTCAAAAAGCTCTCTGTAGATCGAAGAATGCTCTGTTTTATTTTATCAGACAGTTGATAAAGAAGCAAATATGGAATGTAGAGATAGACTACAAGATTCTGAGTAGGCCTTGCGAGGTCAGGGCAGTAGCAGCCTCTGTAGCTCTTAAACAGAACAGGTCCCTGCAGAGTATCTTGGACACGACCTTCTGGAGAAGCAAGTTAGTATTTGCCTCTCACTATCTAAAACAAGTCAAGACATTATCACGGAATTGCTATACGCTGTGCCCGTTTATAACATCTATTCCAGTAATGGGAGAGGGGAATACCCCTACAATCCCATAAACCAATACCCTTTTTCTTACCTTGGAATTGAGAATTTTTGGTTGTTTGTGAAGACTGGGTAGCAGTCTTCTGCAATCATTAGGATAAGTTCCTTGGTAGAGCCAGACAAAGGAGTATTGAGAGGAAGATCCCTAGTCACATAGAGGTTATACACTGGTTGACAGCCCTAGAGATTTTCAGCCCCTGGGTCAGATCGCTGGATCTCTTAAGGAATGCAGACATAATGGTGGAGTTCATTGAAGTCAACTTCCTTAATCCAATCCTATAAATAATACCCTTTGTTCTTGCCTTGGAATGGTTGAAATTTGATGGTTGTTTGTGAAGATTGACGCCCGTCTTCCACAATCATTGATTTTAGTCAGATGATCATTTTGTTCCTTGGTGGCGCCGGAACAAAGGGTATTATAGGTTGTCTGTCCACGCATAGAGGTTGTAGTACACGGTTGGCAGCTCTAAGTCTTCAGCCTGAGTGGATCGCTATGGACCTCTTAAGGAATACAGACATAATGGCGGAGTTCATTGAACTCAGCTTCATAATCAATTCCATAAAACAATACTGCGTTCTTACCTTGGAATGGTTGAAATTTATGGTTGTTTGTGAATTGAATGCAGTCTTCCACAATCATCAATTTTAGTCAAATGATCATTTGTTCCCTTGGTGGCGCCGGAACAAGGGTATTATAGGTTGTCTGTCACATGAGGTTGGTACACCGGTTGGCAGCTCTAGAGGTCTTCAGCCCCTGAGTGGATCGCTGGACCTCTTAAAGGAAAGCAGAACAAAATGAGGAGTTCATTGAAGTCAGCTTCATGAATCAGATGAGACAGCAAGTTGGTTTATTAACCCTTAAGCAAATTCCATGATGTTGGCTGTCTCTGACCCTCCACCAAGGTGTCAATCAGCTATATATATAACTACCAGGTAAGTTAGATGTTTAAAAATGATATTTTCATAATAAAATAAATTTTTGAACATACTTACCTGGTAGTTATATATAAGTAAATTCCCACCCTCCTCCCCTCTAGAGACTAGGGGCATGGAAGATCCGAGGAATAGTTGGAATGGTTCCAGGTACCTGGGTAGAGGGCGCACAGGTGGTTCACCCTGACTACCAGTCGGCGATTGCGCGAGTTTGAAATTCTGCCGTGGCCGTCAGGGACTTAAGCTATATATATAACTACCAGGTAAGTATGTTCAAAAATTTATTTTATTATGAAAATATCATATTGAGTAAGTGTTAGTAAGTTTAATTAAGGTATACTACTCACTTACTGTGCACCATTACCCCCATTCTCTCTCTCTCTCTCTCTCTCTCTCTCTCTCTCTCTCTGGTACAGTATTTTTATTGACATTTAATGCAGTGCAGTTTTGTTTTTAATACAGTTATGTACGTAGTATTACATATATTTTTCAGCTTGTGTGCTTATGCATATATACACATAAGTATTACATTGAGGCAAACTGTACACTAAACACTAACACTATGCACGGAACACTTAACTGTACATTTGCTCTCTCTCTCTCTCTCTCTCTCTCTCTCTCTCTCTCTCTCTCTCTCTCTCTCTCTCTCTCTCTCTCTCTCTCTCTCTCTCTCTCTCATTACTTAACAGTGTTGAGCTGTTTCAGTTATTCTTATCATTTACTTGTTACCATTTAGTATAACAAGTGTAGTAAATGTTTCCTCTTCTGTCCTCTTAGACAACGGAAACCAGCGGCATCACAACAGCAGCAACTGGCACGATTACCGAAGAGCACATACGAGCGTCACTTGTCTCTGCTGTTAGTGATCGCGTACGGGCAAAACTTCGTGATAGCTATGGAGGTGCCCAGGCAGAAGTATCCGTTCTTCGACAGCAACAAGCTGATCTCAATCAAGGGAAGATTAAAGTGGAAGGATTGATCAGCAAGCTGGAACAAGAACAGGTTTGTTTTCGTATATGGATAGTTTTTTATTGATAAGTCATGCAGTAGTATCCTGTTTAGTAGTACTGTAATTTCATACATAAGTATTTACTGTTACGTATGCGAACTTGTATATAGGTGTGGTAGGTTCTCAAGGAATTGTGCAAAATACAATTTTTCTACTGCAAAGTGTTGGTATAAAGCTTACATTAAGGTTGCCATTAATTTTCCACACCAGAGGAACCATGAAGTTTGACATAAGATACATTTTTCATTTGTTAATTAGTTATAGGAAATACATTAATTTAATTCTTCAGTCAGAAAACATGCTACTAGTGGTCTGTGTAGTGGCTTTATTATCTGCTTAGCTTGCCATCCAAGTTACTGAGTGTCTTAGCTTATGTTTAGTGTGGCATATTGCCAGAAATGATGTGAAAGCTCTAATGTAAACTTTATGGTACTGAATGCTGGGAGATATAAGGATGTTAAGTAACTGAAAATTTGGATTGGCAAAGGTTGCTCAACAATAACTTTTCTTAGGAGATTTAGTATTAAGCTTACTAATGTTGCTTTTAACACTAAGGGTCCCATCAACCAGGTCTAACTGAGAAATTGTACACCTTTTATGCTATTTACTTGGGAAATATACAGTATTCTCTTGAGTTCTAAGTTGATGATACAGGGATCTGTGGAGCTTTTACCTGTTGCATACCATCGATTGATCAGTTGTTCTGTTGTCCTTTGCAGGCAGAGCTAGACAAGAGTGTGAGGATTTTGCGTGAAAGAGAAGCAGAGATCAAGGCTGTTTTATCGAGACTTTCCTCTGCAACAGAACCTCTTGATGTTGATGAAGCTGTAACCACTACTGCACCATTATATAAACAGTATGTTATTTCATTTTTACCATCAATATTCTTCAACTGTAGCAATTCTTTTACACGGTATTTGTTCCTTCTTTGTTCCTTTCATATATGTATTATGTTGTGGAAAAGCCTTCATGTAATTTAAGTATTTCCAGATGATGATTCACGTTCGCTTTCATCTGCCTATATCAACCTGTGAATCTGTCTTGTCCTTCGAAACCTTGTTCTGGTTTTGTACTAATCTCAGAGGCATTTGGTTATTTTATCTCAGGGAAGTGAAGACTGTCATGGTCATTTGGTATCAGTGAAAACAGCCACACATTTTATTCATTGATATTATCCTTCGATGCAGGCTCTTGAATGCATACGCTGAAGACCAAGCAACTCAGGATGCCATATACTACTTGGGTGAAGCTTTACGCCGTGATGTCATCGACTTGGACACGTTTTTGAAGCACGTCAGATCCCTATCAAGGAAACAGTTCCAGCTTAGGGCCACAATGATTAAGTGTCGAGCTAAGGGGAACATGGCTGGTTAGGTAGAAGAGAAATGATTCCTATGGGCAAGTCTGTGTGGATGATTCAGTTTTGATCTGTAAGGTACGACAAATTGTTTATCATTTGTATACTCTATTGTGCGTATGTTGTATTGTATAGACATAGATGTATATGGACGATGAACATTGTATTGTAAAATATATTTAGAGTTGGTGAGCATTATGTTTTTTCTGTTGTATTTAGGAAAACAGAGGCACTGGGAAAACTTTTGCCCTGTTGTAGAACACAGAAGAAGTTTTTCATGGTAAAGCCTTATACATTTTATTAACTTTCCCTTGATATATCATCCGGGAAAGGAGTTATCATATCCCTGATATTTCTCATTCAATATTGTTTTCAGTTCTCGTATTTTCTTCATCTAATTTTGTTTTTTGGAAATTCTGAGTACTGTAATGCATTTAGTTTTGTCAGTTTGTGTGTTTAAAGGTGATGATTGATTTTAAATATTTATATTTTCCTGTAGGTAGGTATAGATTCTTGTATTTCTCTAGTGTAGAAGTTGTAAAGAGAAAGGAGTAGTTAACCAGATTTTCATTGAAACTTTTTTTCTAACATCTTCATTTCAGCCGAGTTTTAAGTGAATAGATGATTTGATGAATCATCTTCGCAGTTCTTTCTGATTTTTTGTCATGTAATAGTGTGAAAGAATACAAGAGCTAACTGATGTTGAAGATTGTAGCAACTGAAAATGAGACATATTTAATTTTAATCACATGTTAGGTGAAATTTTTGGCAGTAATTCTTTGTTGTTTATTTTTCTTGATACTGTACTCTATTGAATGCTGATATGGAGAGGGGAATCAGTTAGCATTAAATAATTATAATTAAGTGGTCATCTTTTCAATTGTACACAATTAATCTTGAATGTAGTGGGGCTTACATTTTTTCAGTTATAGCGCCGGCACTGCTTTAGGGGATCTTTGGTGCACTAGAATTTTTTTTCTATTCAGAAATTAGATCTTTTTGATGCCAGTGCTTTGATAAGATATCATTTACAATAATAGTGGGTAGACACAATAATAGATTGCACTGGAAAGCAAGAAACTACCATTTTCCACCCACTTCTGCTATTTTGTTGAATCCGTAATCACACATTCTCATTTCTAAATTCTAAGTTATATTTAATCAAGATGTGATTTAGACCTTCATTTCGGACACCGAGTCTTCAGCACGAAAGTAAGATATCATAGCATAGGTACATATTGCCCAAACCTCTTAGGTATTTTTAGTTCTTATTGCTGGCAAGTAAAATGTAATTGACAGATTTGAAGCAGCTACCTTATAAGTTTTGGATTTGTTATTGATAGTTATTTAAAGGTCCTAATTGGCAGTTGTACCCAGAAGTAAAACTTTTATTGTTAAATGTGCCTCATGAGCACAAGACATTGTGAGTAAGAAAGTTTTTTACCTATTCATTTAGAATCTTTCGGTGTTCATTTATGAAATACATTCTAATGGAAGGTGTTTGCACAGAAACTGAGTAATAATTCAGATCTTTTTATATGTGTACAATAAACCAGACAAGAAGATTTAGTAGGAATGAAATTTATTGTAAAATATAAACATGGAGGAACGTATAGGTATGCAGTGCAGTGGCTAGTACGCCACTGTATTTTTTGCCCTCGTATCAATAAGTTATATTGTCTTGAATGGAGCCTCTTGGATAGTCATCCATGCTTGAGCATAAGTTTTCAGCTTCAGAAATTTAAGGGCCTAGTCATATGTTTTCCCTTACAAAGTTTGCACAGAAACTAGCCTGTAACTGTGGGGTATCCGAAAGAGGCCCTGGTTTTTAGGTTTTTGCTGTGCTTGGAAGCACAGGGCTCAAGCTTGAAAATTCAAAATAAATTTATATAGAGAAGATATAATACAATTGTCTTTTGACCATCAGCTAAGAAATTTACACAAATACCATTTTATGTTAGGAATCTATTACTAGTTTCATCATTAGAATAATTGGTTTTGTTGCACTAGAGAAAGGTACGTCTTGTGATGCTTCTGGAAAAATAGCCGCTTTAAATCCCCTCATTGCATGCCTTTGAGATGCAAGGAAGCATTATTAAGATTATAGTAGTTGTGTGCCAATCTTTGATTATGAATATGAACACTGGTACTAGAAGGAATAAATGTTGAATTCTGTTGGTATTTTTTCCTTCCAAAATGTTTTCATTGCCACTGTTTATTGTGCTGAAATATTTGTAAGAGTTGCCAGTTAGCTTGTACAATAAGAACATCACCAAAGAAGTTATATATAGCATATAAATCACTACTCCTTAAATGAGGCAAAGGGAGTGGCTTGGGTAATGTTTATGGGATTATAAGTAATTTTGGATAGTCATGACCACAAAAAAAAAAAAAGTCTCAAATTTTTTATCAGCTTGTAACTCCTTGGGGGCTAAAGGTTAAAAAGTAGTTTGTCAGTCATTTCATCCATCTTGCACTCTAGTGTTGTCTCCAAGCTTCACCTGTCTCAATATTATTACCTTTGAAGTACCATTTTTTATTTGATTATCAAGAATTTTTTCCTCAGTATAGTTGCAATTGGGACAACTTTTATTGCACTTTATTCCCACGTAATGTAATTATCATAACATTTAAACCCTATTTCTGTGTGTGACTGTCTACTCTCCATTTTGCTATGACTAAACTTTGGAATTGTCATATATTTGTGTAGCTTTTTATTTGGTGGTTCAGTTTTGTTGTCTTTCGAATGATTTCATAGGTGACACAAGTTGTGAACAGTGTAATAAGCTGTAAACCACCATGTGCAATAATTTTTTTTTCTATCACTACATGACAAAGAAATCAACCGGTTAAACACTACTGTATATTACTCACAAGAAAGGGAGCACAGCTCTCTCAGATTTCATTATAAATTGATTCTTAGAAATGTTATTTTATGCTAGTGGTTGTCATAAGTATAAAGGTACGGGTTTAAAAGAAAAATTGCATAAACAACAGATTGCATTTTTGGGTGCGAGTTCACTTCTATTCAGCATTATGTTTAATTTATTCCCATGTTATTTCTTAACCTTAGCTGGCAGTTGCTGCAGCCTTTTCACCTTAAGCAAGGATTACTGGGAAGGATTAATTTTGATTGTCTATACTGTATTTCTGTGTTGTGTTTGGGATTTGTGTTGACTGTGTGGAACCTGTGTTGTCTTTGTCTTGTTTATATGATTGTAATTAATTCATTGTTTAACACTACATTGTGATTTATATCCTTCCATTAAATGTCTGATCCAAACTTTTCTTCAAAAATGTTTCACTGTCATTTCACACATTTGGATATGCGTCCTCTTCCATGTTATTCAGTTTTTAATTTGAGAAGTTATTTGAGTGATGTAGTTACAGCCATTAGTTGATGGCCCTTTAGAAGGTGACAAGGTAGCAAAGTACTGTACTAGTTGAAAACTTATTTCGATCCCAAGAGCAGCTCTGAGCAGAAAGCTTTCGTAGTTATAGACTATGTTTTTTCCAAAGGGCTGATGTGTTGATGTGGCGGTCTATGAGGTTGGAATGATTTTTTTCAACTACGCAACAAAACATTTATGTGTCAGATTATATGCAGCTCTGTGATGTTATCAAGTAACTCTTCTCAATGGCGTATTCTTGTCATCTCTGGTGGATTTTGAATACTGTAATGCTCATATTTATCTTTGTAAATAATGTCACAATGACTGTGTAAAGGCAGTAACCTATTGAACTGTTCAGTAGAGCAGTTTGTCTCTTGTTGAATTAAGGATCATCACTTTAGTATTTACAGAATTGCCTTGTAGATTAGTTTTTTAGGATTTCACTTTTGATGATTTACAAAGAGCAGTTGGTTTATGTAGCTTTTGGGGGATATCATTCCTGACAAGGAATTATGTTTCCTGTTCTTTTCGCTCTATTGTAAGGAGGTGAAAGAACATATAATAGGATGTGAGGAATGATTTCCTGTGTAAAGGGTTTTGCTAGATACTGACATAGGATTCGTTCTGTAAAGTTAAACTAATTTAATCTTATGGCTTTTGAGCAGAATTAAGGAATATTAATGTAAAAATATTATGTTTTTAAGCCATGAACTTACATTAATTGTAGCCTGAGTGAAGACATATCTCAGGACTATCTTCAAAAACTTTCATATGATGCGTTGGTTGAACACTGTTTGCTTTCATTTGCTGGAGCCCCAAAGAAGGTCTCTTCTTTTGTTGTTTGGTTTTCATGAAATATCCAGTCCATACTTACATGTTGATGTCTATTTATGTTATGGGAAGATGAATGTTCTTTAACACCTTGCGCAAACCAGTCATCAATAAGGTTCCTTGGGCCTCCCTGGTGGAAAAAAGCAGAGTTCAATATAGCAGAGGAGAATGCCTCAAAAACATACTTTTAAGGAATTTTTTTGTATATAACTGTGTAGTGCAACTCCACGAGACTGTGGGTTGGTAACTATATTAACCAAAACTATTATCCTGTGAATATATCTATATTTTTAGCCAAATCACATTGATTTCAGTTTGTTTAATAAAACTTGTTATCGTTGAAAATGCAGAGGAATATAGTGTTGTCTCTGAAACACGTTTGTGTGACCCAGTGGTTATCAGTGTGTCCTCTTGAAGGAATTCTTTTACATTCTGCTGAGTGTTTCCAGAATAGAGATCTCTACATAGCAACCTAAATACCTTGATTGACAGTCGATTATGTGTCATAAGAACCCTTTCACTGTGCACATTATAGTTAGATCATCTGGCATGCTTGTGAGATCTTGTTGGAAAGAGGTTCTCAGTCTGAAATGGTTTGTGTTTATTTCGAATCAGAATTAGACCTGTTTGCCCAAGTGGACAAGCCTACCTTTCGTTCTAGGTGCCGCAGTTACGACAACTTGAGAAACCTGTTATTCATGTAGACACATCTATCACTCTTATTATAAGGAAAAGCTTGTAGAATGTCTTTTTATTATCCTTTGTCTGCTGTTTTCTTTTTTGAGTGAATTGCCACAAAACCAATAAGAAGTTACACTGCATAGTCAAAGTGTAACATGTTCTGTGTTTTGTAAAAGAAATATTTTATCATTAATGTTGGAATTTTGTTTAAGTGTTATGTTTCTCCACACCACAAACCTCCTCATAATAACCATATGATTCTCTCTCAAGTCTATTGTCCTTAGTTGGTTTGAATCCTGGCCCATTAGTCTGCAGAGTGTAACATGTGGTGAATCCCACCTGATATGAGATTTTTGCAGTCATAATGTGAGTGAGCAGGTCAAGATGACAGTAGGGAAAAATTCTTCTTGTAAACAATACTCATTACTTGAGTATCAAGTGATGTGTATAGAGTTTTGAGTTTTGTTGAGCAGAAAGGTTTCCTTCACTTTTACAAAGAGTAGTAATGAAGTGCATTAAAAAATCTTGATGAGGAGGAGTTAAGCGAGAGAGGAATTTAGTATCATGTTGTAGCATAAATTGTTTATGATCAATATTAGGCAGCTGATAGGTATTCTTACTTTTATTACTCATAAACTGGGCTAACAAGACTTCAGATGTCTTGCCACCCTTTATCGTTGTTACCTTGAACACTGCAACAGAAGTGCTAAGTTTTAATGCTCACAGATTTGATTAAAAGACTTAAAGAGGGTAGATTTAGAAATGTCACAGTTGCAATTATCATTGTCTATTTCATTGACTTTTAGGAAAATAAAGATTTTAAGGGTAAGGATACTGACTGGCCCATATCATCATCTGAGTTTACTGCAGAACTGTGTACTCTATTACAGCACATGTATGAATAGTGAAAGCCTTGTTGGCTTGTTTATTATCTTTTTTCATAAACCACCTTGAGGCCTCTGATTAGTTCCCCATTTCATGATCCATGACAAAAGATGATGTCTCCTACTTGCTTATTTAAAGTGGTAACTTTCAACACACAAAACTGAAAGCTTCTATATTTTTCAGTCTGTTTTAATGAGGGCCTTACTGACAGGAGTCTTTTGTTTTTATTTTTTTGTAAACTCAGATGATGATATGTGCCAGTCAGTATCCTTACCCTTAAAATCTTTATTTTGTCAGTAGAAGTATCCGAGAACACTTCCATTGCAACAGCGTTATTATAAACAATGCCATCCACACTAACCCCCATAGGGAGTTAGTGCCATCAGTGTGCCTCACTCTGTGCATTTTTTACATTACTTACGGTTCTTTGCAGAGTCCTTTTGGTCCCTACCTCTAACCCCTTTCAATCCTTTTACTATGCCTCCATTCATATTCTCTTTCATCTTACTTTGTGCCCTCTCCTAACAGTTGCTTCAACATTATTTACAGCTTTGAATAACATCATAGGTCCCAGTGCTTGGCTGCTTCAACATTATTTACAGCGTTGAATGACATCATAGGTCCCAGTGCTTGGCCACTGGCCTAAATTTTATATTCCAGTTTCAAGTCTGTATTACTTAATCCACTTCATAAGTGCTTTACAGCGTGGATGAGTGATAGTCATTGCTGGGACTGCAGCCTACAGTGTAGCACATCGTGGACGTACAGTATAAATATGGAGGAATCTGTTAGAATTTTCCACAAGTTTCTGTATCCGTAGTAAGTAAAAACAGTGCTTTACAAATGCCTTTTTACAGGTCTCGGCAGATTGTTTCTTTTAGTGTATTCCCACTAAGACTAGCAAAAATGTTTAAGGATCAATATGCCATTATATGACATATAGAAATTGGTAAATTTGACATTTTAAAGATTGTAGTTAACTAATTTTTTTTAGAAGAATCTGTGCTCATAAGGATTTAGCATTCCGTGTTTTTTTTTTTACAGTAGTTATAAATTCCAATAAAAATAAATTTTATTGGTCATCCGCTTAAATTATAAGAAATAGAATGAGGATGCCATAAAACTTCATGAAAAAGTATCTTTAATTTTTAACCGCAGCAAAATGATTGCAGTGTTTTATTGTCTTATCAGTAACAACTCTGAAAAAATAATGTGCCAGTCATGAAACACTGACTTGCTGAACTTTGATATCAGTTTTGGAGTAAACAAAATTTATCGTGGTGTAGAGACAACGGACTACAGTACAAAGAATAAGCCGACCTTTTCACAGTATTGTCTTCTAGTAGATAAGGTGTTCAAGACTGATGTACAATGACATTTCTCAAGGAGATAAGATATGTGAACATCTGGGGGAAATTATGTTTTTAAATATAAAGTTTTTTCAGTAAAGTACTTTGAAGAATATTGGGGTTTCAAAAAGACATGTATAGATATCAATTGTATAAAGGTATGGACTGTATTGGGATTTAAGTGCATTTGTCATGAGGTAGATTATATATTGTTTTCCCTTTTATATTTATTACTAAGTGGAAATGACAGAAGATAGGATGGCGCTGGTATATCATTCCAAGATGAAGTGGCAACTGCTTTGAGGTTTTCCTCCTGTTACACCTTTCCAACCTTCTGACCTCTTTAAGTCCCAGCGCTTGGCCGTTGGCCTAAATTCTATAATCCATATTCTCTTTCTTCCAACTTACTTTCCACCACCTCCTAATAATTGTTTCATAGTGCAGCTGCGAGGTTTTCCTCCTGTTAAACCTTGAAAACCTCCTTTACTCTCAATTTCCTTTTCAGCGCTGAATGACCCCATTGATCCAAGGGCTTGGCTTTCGACCTAAATTTTATATCCTAGTTTCAATTCCAAGTTTTTATAAAGGTTGCCGGACGTTGTAACAAGTGCTATAATTGGAAGGTGTACGTGTGGCAAGAGCCTCAGACAGACATTTTTCAAGAGAAAGTCTATTCTGACTTGATGAGAAAATACACCATTGGATTTAAGTGACACATTGGAAAACTTGTAAAACTGGCATACCCTCAAACATTGTAAATAAGACAAAAGGGAAACTCATTTACAGATTTTAGCTATAACACTAATTATTTTGAATGGAATTCCATTAAACTGACAAAACAGCAATTGCATATCCCAAGTTTCAATAGATCCATCTTTCATGATTATGTATCGTACATTGATATCATCACAAGGTGGTGGGTGTTAAGTGGCCTTATGCCAAACCCGGTTGTTGTTCCTGGACCATCCTTGATTACCATGAAGCTAAGATTCGCCGAATGTCCTGCGTCGTGGGTGTTTCATAAGTATTGTCCAGCCGTTTAATTTTGCCCGGAATTCTTGTCTTTTTTCTGTTTCATGGATGAAATCAATTACTGTAATTTTTATTTATTTTTTTCTTTGGCATTGCCATGGTTCCTGTTCTAAGGACGGGGGAAGCCAATGCTGTTTAATTTTCGACCTTAAAAATGAAGGTTGGTTCATTTACACGCAGAAAACGAGGGCCCAAGGAATCAATTTTTGTCATTCATATCACTTCAATTTTTACTCTTCTACATTCTTTGGTTTTGACACAGCTCATTAAGGGTTTCAAGCTGTTTACTAACCTAATATTTCTTTGTCAGTTTATTATTTCCCAGTTTTACTGTGTCATGTACCCTAGAAGTCTTTAAAGCTGTTGGAACTGCCCTAATTACTCAAAACAAGGGCATGTTTCCACCGTAATGACGTAAGCCACTTGCGTCACCATGACATCATGGCGGTTGTGTGCTGAGAAAACCATTAGGGGCCGGTTTGGGTACCATTCAATTTGAGGTGACATGAGATCCTGCTAACTAGATGTTTATGAGTTAAGTCTATGAATTAATAGTTTTAATACTATTTGAACTTGGATAGGCGTAAAACTTTCCCATTTTCGTCACTTTTATGCGTGAGAACAAGAGGATTCTTCTTATAATTAATACAGATAAGCTGCTGATGTACTTTATCCTTTAAGTAGACGTCACTCGATGACGTCACACAAAATCCTGTTCGGTATTTCCTTGAATTCTGCTGTTGGTATTTTGTCTTGATTTTTACAATTTTCTTGTTATTCCATTTTTTCCAAAGTAATTTTTATCAACGGTTTGTTTCACAAAATCAAGGGTGTAAAATAAGTATCGCAAACAACTTTCTTCTTCTTATAATTTCCACGAGTTGTGTGAAATTTATATATTTAAGCATATTGGAGAAGTGATCATACAGTGAATTAAAATGTATTTTTAACACCAGAATGCTCTACATTTGTATGTCCTCGGAAGTAGTTTACGAAAATAGCAATTACTCATATAATTAAAGATGCGGAAATGCACTAAAATCGGCAAGGTTCTTCCTCTGAATATGGTTATAACATCTGTTATGCATCATGTAGCATTGAGGATGGTAGCAGAAGGTGTGCACTCAGAAACAGCCAATCAGAAGTCTGTTACCAGGGGTGTGTCGTCGCAAGTTCTCAGAAGGCTCTGCTATTTGTCACATACAACCCAGCTGTTTCTCTTACGAGCAGAAGGTAAGACGATACGAATTTCTGAGTAGCGTTTACAGAAGTGAAACTAGCTGATTTGTAGGCTTAGATTGTATTTTGTACAGATAAAACAACATACATTAAAAATATATATATTTTATGTATATGGGACCTTGGAATGTAAGGCGTTATGGTAAAGGCTTTAGCAACAGTTTTTCTACTACCGTATTGAAATAGGCTACATTCAAATAGACCATAATCCCCATATCTGTCGAAGTCGGAGCCAAACGAATTAAAACGGATGATAAGCCAAGTGAGAACAACTTTGAAGAAAGTTATTCTCCGTAATGTGAAGACTTTTTTTAATGTCTTGCGACGCTAGTTGGTTAATCGGAATTTGAAATCGCTGTAATTTTGTTTTAGGAAATTGTATCTTTATTGCATAATCAGTGTTCACGGTAACGTATAACAATTGATGGTTGGGATAAAAAATTTGCTGTTTTCAGGGTCATTCTCCTGTCCTTGATGTAAATGTCTACGGGTCTCACAGATGTAATATATGCATGTTACGTGAGATAAAAAAAAATGTGCCCTATATGCATTTAAGTTTGTGAAATTGCTTGCTTGCCATTAATTTTTCTCTTCCTCTACTGGTTTCCACCGCCAAATTCCAGTTTTGTAGGTTAATCCTTAATCCCATTACCTGGACCCACTCGTAAGGGACCATCCCTAGGCCCATGGTGTTGAAGAAACGTCACTCGACTTGGCGTGAAGCCAAACCAAACAGCTTTATATTTTTTAACGTTTTTGTATTAAAGAAAGTGTGGTTATAATTCGTGTCCTTTGGTCTGTTCCTAATGTGAAATAATAATTCGTTTTCAAATATACAATTGTATCTCATGATTATAAAGAAGAAAAGACTGTTTTTTGAGTCTGTATAGCCTTTTCTTAGTCCTTTAGTCTCAGCGTCAATTTTAATTGGCGTTCGGACTAGGAAAAGTCTGTAGCCATAGGAGGGAGAAAGTACAGGTAAATTGAAGTCTGCTGGAAAGATTGTTAATATTTATTATAAGTCAATATGTTACAAGTAACGTGGCGCGTGGAAAACAGGAAAATAAATTAGTAAATCAGGTGCGAGTGTCCGTTATCCAACAATGATCGCACGTCGGAAAAAATCTCAACTCGTCGAGTAGACTTGCATAAAATAATGAAAAATAAATAAAATAATGTCCACGTCTGATAAAAGAGAGAGTAATTTCAGTTAGATGAAAGGATGAACTAATCAACTACGTAAACATTTGCGCCGAGGAGTTTTAGGACAAGCCCGCAAGGCAGTGGTTCATGGCACAATCTGAAACAACCATCAACAGAACTGTACATTGTCCGGGGGAGATGGTTCCACAACTTGTGGTAAAGAAGAGGAAAACAAAATCTTTTAGGAAGCTGAATCACAAGAATCTGATTTCTGCCATACTTTAACCATCTTTCAGTATAATTTTGAACGAGGAACCACCATTGGTTGTAAGATTGTGGTCAAGCGTGATGTTAAAGATGGGGTCACACGGTTCGAACATGCCCGACTTCAACTTGCCACTGATATTGTTTATATGATGGCCAATAAAAAAAATGCTAGAAAGTAACAGAGTCGGGCTCGTGTGACAGGGTTAATAATATTAATAAAAAGTGAAAAAAATATATATAATTTTTCTTCTTTACGCATCAATGGGTCTGATACTGTCTTATAATGCGTAAATCTGAGGCGAGGGTCTGTGACCATGCAGACAGCTTATAACCTACGAGTTTGAATATGCTCTTCCTTTCATATAGGACATTACAGTTTTAAAAAGGACATTTTTTGTCAGTGTTAAGACCTCAGACAATTGTTAGGGTTCTTTAGAAAAGCATTTTTCATAAACAGAATCTCTCTCTCTCTCTCTGAATCGCGAGAGGTAACACGTGGTGACCGTGGGTTATGTGTATAACAACGAAAAGAAAAAAGAAACGAGCTAAAAGTGCTTTTTGGTGACGTCAGACTCTCAGTGAAATAAAAAGTTGTCTTATGATTATGCCAGCACGGGCTCTTGCTCTTAGACGAGCCTTAACAGGAAATAACAAGGACAGATACACCGTATTTATACAAGGCATGGCTTCCTATAAGGTCAGTTTCTTGATGACCTCAGACAAGTCTGATTTAAGAGGACGATAGAGGCTCGATGACAAACAGACTAAGGCTGATAATTGAATCCTGCCCCGTTGTACAGAGGATTAACGTTGTTTCCAGATTTCTTTGGGTAGTCATTAACTAGGGTTATTGTGTCGACCTTTGCCCAGTTAATACGGTGACCATATTTAAGCCAGTGGATGGCTAGAGCATTATTTGTGTACCCTTTTGAGACAGCATTTTTATGTTGTTTTGTTCCTTGTCAGATGCCCAAACAAGATAAATTACATTCAGAACACGAGATAATGCATATTATATTATTGGTTTGTAAGTAATGTTGCAGTTGTATTAAAAGATTATCCTCAAATCCAGTTTTCTCACCAGTGGGATAGCATCCAAATAAGTTCATGAAAAGATAGGCAAACTGTGTTGTTGATTGACTGCTTTTTCTCTGACTGGCCGTTATTAAAGATTTTCTTGGCTTTATTTATGCAGTTTTCCAAGAGAAAAATATATTTAGGATAATACAGATTAGTAGCAATCTTTTGCTTTGGTAAACTCATCTTCTCTGTACTCGGCTACATATACAGATACATAGAGGAAAGTATATGTCATTTTAAATTGTAAGAATAGCCAGAAAAGAAATGATGAATATCAGATAAGTTGTTGGTAGGTTTTCTGGGACAGAAAACTTAAATTTGTTGTACTCTATCAATCAAAACTTCTAAGAAAGGGGTATATAGGGTTATTTTTTTTCTCGAGTAAATTTGCTGGGTGGCGTTTCTTGCTGTTATTATATTGACCTAATCAGTGAATTGCGGACCTGATAGTAAGACGACTTTCGCAGGCGCTATTGTAGTCGAGAAGGGGAACGAGTGTAACAACCCCATCCCAGAAGACTTGCCGAGAACCAGAAGGCGAACATCTGGCGCCGCCATTTATAAAGGGTGTATCATGTATGCTCGACAGTTACCATTGTTAAAAATGTGTAGAGCGCTTGGGAAAAAAACCGCATTATTTAAGATTAAAATGTGTTTCATCACACTCGAAAGAAAATGTGTAACTGTGGAAAAAATTCTTCGATAACTGTCCATTAGCTGTAGAAATTTGGTAACCTCTCAGATTTATTTCACAGTTACCTCGTTAATGCGGTGTATTTTACTAAAATTGAGCGGTTATGAATGAAAGCTTTTTACTCATCATTTGGTTATATTACGCAGACAAATGAATGGTATGAAAGGGAAGCTAACAGACAAACTGTGAGCTTGACTACGAGTCTATTTCTTTGTAACCGTGCCCTGCTAGTTGGCATCACCTAGGTGGTGGTTTAAAAGGTCTCAGTATCCATGTGTCTACACCATGCTTTTTTCTCTCTCTCTCTTCTATTTTTGCTTGTTTGTTGCGTACCACATGCCCTCTGTCATCCCTTTAAGGCTTAAGCTTTACAAACGGTTTACTACGGAATGATGTTATTATGGATGGTTAGATATTGCAAACATCTTTTGACAGGTAGGTTTTTATCCTATATTACATACGAAGAACTAATTCCATTAATTATGATTGTATTCTCGTCGACATAGAACTAGTGGTATTATTTATTATAGATATTAACCACCATTAATACCACAAGGTTAACTTTTCCTTATAGGGGATGGGGTGGCCGCAGAGAAAACAACGCAACGATTATTGCCGCGTTCATACTTTAATTGCCGAGTCGCTGGTGAACCTTTAGTACAGCAAAATTTCCACAACCCAAGCTGCTCCATCATCATTATTGTAGAAAAGTCATCAGTATTTTAGTATTATTGTAATATACATTGGGGGGAACCTATGGGTTTGAATGATGTTTATACGGGGATCCCCATGTTAACTAGCAGCGTGTTCTCAGCGATCCTTTTACTATTTATTTTCCTCGTGCCCAGCAGCACAGTGGAGCTGATGGGCAGTTGCTGGTTTTTCCTTTGTCTTATTGCATGACGAAAGAGCAACGCCACATTGCTCGAGAATGGTTGCCTTGCAAAAGTTTTTTTTTGGTTTATGTCGAGTAATACATGCTGACTGCGACATTGAAGATGCAGTATAAGAAAAGGAAACTGTTGCGAATGGACCTTGTTATATTGGCCTTGACAATTTACATGATTCCTCTTCATTCTTTGTGATGCATATAAAGTAGAATACTAAGATATATTTATTCTAAATTAGTTTAAGCATTTAACGAATTCGGAATGTGAGACAGGGGAAAGTATGGGAGAGGCTGCAGGTGTTCGAAGTTGATGCCAAGGTCAATGAAATGACAATCGGACGCGTTAATAGAAAACGGCCGTCATAGAAAATGTTCCTTTGAGACCCATTCGATGTTTTGGTCATAGCAACAAAAGGTGTCCTGAGTTCAGAACACCTTTTTCTCTTCTTCGGGATCGATTCCTAAAATTAAAGTGAGTATTTCGTGAAGGTCTGTTATCAGTTGACGATTGTGTAATGGTGTTTGGGGCTCTTAATGTCGATTTAGGGAAATAAGGAGGCTCAACTGCGGGCAAACTCTCCCTTGTAGACGAGACTATGGCGTACCGTAGGGCCACGACGGGACAATTTATCGAATTTTATACCCTGCAAGGGCACTCTATAGCACACGACCTTGCACGTGCACATAGAATATGACGTAATCTTAACCTGAGGTTTGTCTATGTACCTTAACCAAGGGGAATTTGCGTAGGTCGACGAGGCTTACGGTACTTTGTCCCAGCGCAGGTGTTTTCTGAAGGACACCCGTGTGTACGAGACGAAATCCGGTTTTAGTTTATTTTTTGTTTATTTGGGTGATGCAATCCCTTTGTTATGTTGGGAGACTATGGGTTTTCGTAGCTTAGTCGGGCCTCGTGGTAAATGCATATGCTAGTCTTGGGTTAGACGTGACCCAGTGAAGGTAGGAGACGTTGTGGCATAGGCTAGCCTAGGCCTTAGGTTTACTATATGCTGGAGTTGTGACTGGTCCTGTTTCTTATGTAATTACAGTGTAACCTATGTGGAAAAATCCAACGTAGTTAGATCTGGCTTTGTAATTCTGACGAATTTTATATCTCAAGTTTGCCAGTCACCAACCAGAATGTATACTGCCTGTGTATATTTTTAAGTTTGCCGTTTGTTTGTCATTATGGTATTGAGGGTCCCATGCTTATGTTTTTATGTTCGTCCCCAAGGGTCTGGTACTTAATAAGGAACCAAATTTGCTCTTTACGAGCAAATTTGGTAGTTGCCAAAAACAGAGGGATGTGGCAGTAGTCTTTGAGTTTTACCAAGATTGCTTGGTTAGGCTAATCCAATAAATAAACCCCTATTTTTAGTGACAGTGGGGTATTTTAATGGGTACTTCGTGGCATGGTTGAGGGGTGTGGGAAGGAGCTGACAAAAGTGAGTTTAAAATGTGGATACTGTTTGAAGTAATCGATATTAGTATGCTGAGTCCGGGTGGTTTGCAGAATGATGGGATCAGGCTTTTGCACTACTTCCAAACGGAAGCGTAGTCCGTTATTCTGATGTTTAGTGTTAATTGTTGGGGGGGGTTGTCCAGGGTAGGCGAAGCCGCTTCTCGGCTAGGTAAGGGCATGTCAGCCTAGGTAAGGTTAGGAAGGTAAGGTCTGATTAGCGAAGGACAGTGCATTCTAGGGAAGGTCAGTTTTTTTGTCTGCGGAACTTTTTCCCATCGTTCTACACTCGGCCACCGAGTCCTATTGTATATTTTCTGCCCGTAAAGATAAGTCATCTTATTAGGTTTCCTGGTAATCAGCCTGAGATATTTAGCAATGAAATATTTTTGACCGAACCGTATAGAAAACGGTGTATGTGATGCTGTACAGGTGAGATAACTCAAGAAATTACTGAAGTAATGTGAGAAATTGACATCTTTTGTTTGTTTTTACATTAATCCCTGAAGGGCTGGCACTGCAACATGGTGTCCCGTGGAGCTTTTCTGTCGTAAAACATAAAAATTTAAATATCTCATTGATTTTAGCATTGTTTTGCTAAAATGTTTTAGTTTGTCTCACCTGAACTGCATCACATACACCTTGTTAAAAAAAAAATTTGGGCGGTTACAGTTTAGTATGCTAAGGGTTTTCGTCTGCAAATTTTCTAGCCGGGACCCACCACCAGGTGGCAGTGGGTACCGACTAGAAAATCGGCGGATGAATACAAACAAGATGGCGTCTGGACAGAGCCTAATATTGACCTTAATTGAAAAAACTGAGCGACCTAACCTGACGAAACCGACCTAACTGAACACAGGGCGGCGTGCCCTTACCTGGCCGGGGGTCTGACCTACCTAACCAGACCTAGGGTGGCGTGCCTTTACCTGGCCGGGGGGGCCAAGCCCCCCCCGGCCAGGTAAAGGCTTACCCCCCCAGAAGGGCCATCGGAGAAATCCGGAATGACTGCTTTTGGTAACTCGATTCTTCTTCGTTTTGGGCTGAAACACCTGGGTTTGGCAGGATCTGGATGGTGGTGCCTTCATTACACTTTGCACAAGTACCGCTGAAGTTGCCAAGTAGGCCACTTTTCATCAGATAGATGAGCAATGACCGCTCGTCATTGCAAAGAACACCTAAATCCATGAGGTTCACAGGATTTTTGGCAGCAAATTGAGCGTGGGAGGGATAGGACTTGGACGTAGCCATGTTGGCAACTTGTACCAGACTGAGGTAGGACTCGGGGCAAATCGGGTCGGTAGGTCTCGGGGCATGTCGGGTTGGGTCGGTAGGATTAGGGGCATATCAGGTCGTTGGTCGTCAGCTGTTTTGGGTGGAACTACTTACCTTGGCGGAGGGATTCTCGGCACGGGCAGGCTGAGTTAGGTGGCCCAGCATACGAAACTGTAAACTACCCAAAAAAAGTTAATTAATTAATATCTCCATGTAGAGCTTCGCCTTATAATTACAATTTAATGATTTAAAAGTTAGTTTGGCCTAGTATAGTATTTTTTATAAATGTTCGGCTTATTGTACAGTATTGTGATTCTAACAAAATGTGAATTTTATTGAGATTGCTTGGTTAATGCAACACACAGCCAAAGCCCTCATTTTTAAGGATAATTGGGTCCCTGAAGGGGAAAGTAGTGTCATAGTTGGGACAGGGGAAGGAGTTAACAAAAATAAGTTTTAAATCATGAATACCCTATGCAGTAACCTAAGTTACTATGCTGAGTCCTCCCTTGTATATTACATGCCCCTTAAAATAAGGCTTCTTGCAAGGGTTCCCTTTCATGAGATTTGGTGGAGTTTGATGGCAATGGATTTCTGATTTGTTGAGATTAAGCAACAGTAAAACTAGGTTTCACTAGTTTTAGATTGAATGTTACAGCTTAGAGTAACTTACTAAGTGGCAATTGATAGGCAGTCATTTCCTGGTTTCTGCCATGAATAAAGAGTAACAGTTTAGCTTGTTCGCTCATGTGCATAAAGTGCAGTGGCATATTAAAACTGGAATGTATGTATAATCATCCTGCCACTGCATGTTCCCACTAAGGCAGATCAGAGAGGAGAATACAGTATTCAGTGTGTGTTGTGGATTTGTGATGCATTTTCACTATTCATTTGATCATTAGTAATTTTTCATCTGTGGTAAATTATAGGGGCTGTACATTCTGAGGTCTACCCAGCTGATTTTTGTCACTTCTTATGTAAATATATATTCTAAATCACAGTGTATTGTATTTCAATTAGGAATGTTTAGAACACCATATCTTTATCATAAAATTTTCAAATGGTGTGTATAGATTACTCTAGGTCTGATTTGATAATGAAGCCATGTGAATGTTTAGAAATTATTAGCAACTTTATAGTAGTACAGTTCTGTACCCCTCAAAAACCTGAGGGTTCAGAGGATGGTTTGTGTAAAACCGCTAATATACTTATTACATCAGGCAGTGCTTTTTTTCATACTGCTGGCCTCTTTGTAAAAAAAAAAAAAAAAATTGTTCTAAGGAAAAATTCAAAGATTGAGATGGTTTGGGCTTGTGATGAGCAGGTTTGAGGGACAGTTAATGAGAGATATTAAGCTTTAAATACAATTGTAAAAAGTCACCACCTCCCCCAACTCCACTTCATTGCGTAAAAAGACCTTAGATCTATGATGGTCATGTATTTCGTGTGCTTCGTGATACAAGTCATAATTTCCAGCATCCCTTCTCATAGTTCATATCCAAGTAGGACTAGGTCCTGTAACTCTCCTGGTGACCACAGGAGCTTGGTTGGCTCTTATCACATACTATTCTCCCAGGGGGTTTTGCAAAGGACTTGGCTGAGCCATCTTCATCTTCCTTTCATCATTGTTTCATCTACTTACAAAACTTTTGTCATTTCTCATTTGGTATAATTTTCAATTAATCTGCTGCATGTCTCTTATATTTGTAGATTTCCTTAGATGTTAAATAGGGTGATTAAAAATAGTAGACACAAATGTATTACTGATTGTAATTAGAGGTTTGTAAACTGATTGTAATTAGAGGTTTGTAAACTAACTCAAAAATTGAAGATATTCCCTGTTTGAATGTTTTGAGGCATATAGTTTGAAGCTTGTTTGAAGTGGCAGTTACCTGGTAATAACTGTACTTTATTCTTGTAGGATTTGTTGGGGGTGCCCCCTTATACGAAGATTGTGTAAGAACTCCAAATACATGTTTTAGTTGAACTGTAAAGTTGTGTACAGTGGTAATTTTTCATAATATTGTTTTGTAGCCCATTCATTGGACTGTAATGTACATCATACAGTAATTAGGTTCCATGAAATTACATATATTCTTTCTCTTCCACAGATTGATGATGATGATTATGGGCAGCCTTGCGTCTTTGTCCTTGCTTTATTGTTCGGACAAAATCGCACCAGTTTGAAGTGGGCACTTAGTTCATTAGAATTTTTTGTTATTTAAATTTTGTTTTGACACATCTGTATAGTCTTATTTTTTGTCAATAGTTTTTAAAATTTTTGGGGGGGTATTGTTATTTTTACACATTGTGGGACGGGATTTTTTTGGAGAATGGGCGACCAAGAACTTATCAAATCGGAGGATGCCTGTGCCATACCAAAGTGGGGTCCTAATAGAGGATTGAGGTAGGTGGTGATTGATCTCATATGTTTTAAGTAAACGTAAGGATTTTTGTAGTTAGGCTATGTATAATATGCAGTATATAGTATCATACATTTACTATTTAGCCTACACGGGCATGTTTATTATCAGTGTCAGTATCATGAAGTGGATCATGGTAGATAGGTAGCTACTGTTGTAGCATGCTGAGCAAGTATACATGGTTTTGTGGTTTGTCTGGTGCCAGCTTCTTTCATAACAGAACTTATCGTATTTTCCTGTGCATGAATCCACCGGTAATTTTAACCTGATTCTTTGGAGAAATACATGGCTAATTATCGTGTGTGGTAAACGTCTGATTCTGGCCTATTGTTAACAGTAGATTTTGTTTGAGGAAATGTTTGAAAGAGAAGTTTTTGAATCCTTGCCCATACTTTTGTGTAATGCTATGTTTTGTTTTTATTGAAAGTGGCTGATTGTTAATGTCTGGTGAAAGATAGTATTAGCATCTGATGAAAGATACTGAATGCTATGGATTCACAATCACAATCTTCTGCTGTACAAGTAGAGGTGTGTGTGAGTCTTCTATAACTAAAGGTTGTTGTAATGGAAATGTGGAAAAGCATGAGGCATTAAGTTAAAGTTAGACAAAAAAAATATAGTCCCCTTATGAATGGAAGAGAAAGGGAAAAATAAGCTTCCCCAAAAATTGCTGCGAAAAAAATCTGCTGTAAGCACTGTATAGGTTCCCATCAGTCAGTGGTTGCTTTTTTTTTTTTTTTTTTTTTTTTTTTTTATAACCTTCCTATAAAAAATTTCAAAATGGCTAATTTCCTTAATTCCATTTTTCAAGCCTCTGCCCTTCAAAAAAGAAGTGGTAATTATAGTTTTTTCATATTTTCAAGGATTTTTTTTTTTTGTCCCAGGTTGCATGAAAGTATGTGGAAAGTTACAGATGTAGTGTGCATTCAAAACCAAAATTAGATAAGTGACTTGGGAAAGTATTGCTGTTCTTAGTTTAGACCCCATCGCATGCATGTCCTAGGTACAAGAATGTCATTTCATTCCTCCTTTAGTGACCACATTTGAGGGGAGGAGAGAACTATTTCTCTCTGTAGGACAAAAGCAAACTTCTACTGTTTATCATATTGATGAAGCAGTAAACTCTTTGTCAGTAGGAAAGTGCCTTTGATCCTATGTCATCATCTGAAAGGGTATCAAGAATTACAAGGAACAAAATTCCTTAGCTCTGAAGTATAGGGAACTTGGTGAACTGGTAACAGGACTGAGGTGTACGCGGTTTCCAGGGTGCATTGACTCGATTGTCATGCGCTGGCAGATAGAAACTTCCGCAGTGGCTGGAAGGTCATTTTCACTCTCCAAAATAGAATCAAATTCCAGTTCCCATTTGGAAGGTTGTTTTTTATAAGGATGGATAGTTTACTGTCTTATTATAAAGCTTGCTTTAGGATCTGTTGGCAGGAAGGTTTCGGTGAATACCAGCCAAAATCTCCTGAGCTAGTTATGGTAATGTAATGTAAAAAGACCGTTTGTTGTCAGGAAGTACGTTATTGATTCCACAGACCCATGACTTGGAAATGAAGGGTAACAATGTGACCTAAACATGTGATCAATAGTCTGGAGAAGCATGTTAATACAGTATCTTGATTCTTAGTAACTTCTTTTGAGTCTGTGTGCTTTTTTAATTTTTTTTGAACAGATTATGATTAATGGTTATCTGCCCCCCTTTTTTTTTGTGATGCTCTCAAAACTCCCAAAAGTTTTGTGTAAGCCTTAATGTCGTTAGAGTGGTTAGGTGTTGTTGCTACAAATCACAAAAAATACCAAGAAAAATCTTTTTTTAATCAAAATACCAAAGCTGTTTTATTTTGTAATCAACAACAAAAACTAAGGCAGCCAAAAAACAGCTTATGGTATTTAGAGTTTAGGTACTGTATTACCGTTCATACAAAAATTCAGGCTACTGAGAGTTTGATTTGTAGTTTCAAAACATGTACTGTTGTACCAAGTAAATTTTGCCATGAAGTATACTTCTTGGGACCAGTAAAATTTTATCATTCCTTAGTTCAAGCCAGAGATTTTTTTGTACATTTAATTCAGATAGGTATAGAGTAGATGATTTTTTTTTTTTTTTAGTATCCATGCAGTAGTATGTATGAATTAGGACACTAAGTGATCTTAAAAATAAAACTACATTAACACCTTGTCAGAAAACCATTTGAAGCATAGGCAACGGATGGTCAATGTGGTGAATGAGAGAGTTGTATATACTAGTATGTTTGTTCTTTAGCACTAGAGAAATTCTGTTGCGGATGTGGTTCACTTTCTCATTTTTAACCCTGTGAGATTCCAGTGATGTACGTATTTTAATGCAGTTTTGTATGTATGAACAATGTTAGTGTTTGGAAAAAGAACCATATGGAATTAAAGTTATCTTTGTTGAGAGAGTTTTAAAGGGTCTTGTACAACTTCACCATAGGAACCTTATTTTATTAATTATGGAGTGGTAATGGATAATTCAGATAAAAGGGCTGGCATACTGTTAACTATTAATACAACATGTGTATGGCTAACTAACTTTACTTTTTCAGCTTTTGTAAAGCTAGCACATAAAACTGGCTTTCACGTAGAATGCAAGGTTTAAGCAACATTATAAAGGGCTTTTGTAAGGTTTTGGTTAAGGGTTTGCTGATGTATAAATTACTTAAACTTGTTTATTGTAAACCTTAAACTCGCTTGCTCTCACTCCTTAAAAATCCTGTAGGGCTCTGTTGACTACTGTGGGGTGGATAGAAAATGAGACGAGAAATTAAAAAAAAAGTAAATGGTCAGTGCTGTGTCCAAATGCTTGTTATCTTATAATATGGAGAGGAGGCCTCCACGAGATAATCCTCGTCCCATTAGGGTGAAACTGGTTCTCTCTCTCTCTCTCTCTCTCTCTCTCTCTCTCTCTCTCTCTCTCTCTCTCTCTCTCTCTCTCTCATTGTTTTTTTCAGAGGGTCACTGATAATTGATCTGATTTGAATAAAAACTTGTTGTTGTCTTTAGTTTGTACTGTTTCAGAATTTTTTGTTTGATTTTCTTCCCATGGTTAATTTAATTACCTTGATCAATGGAGTTTAAGTTTTGGATAATCATCTCCTTATGTACACCATGAAAGTAATTTTGTGTATGGTATTTAGAACAGTTTATAAATTCAGAACTAGCCATTCATTGTTTAAAAAGTTATATAGGTGTGGGTGTTTTGACTTGTTTGGATCTTTGAACAAAATCATATTAAGACTTGTCTTTCATAGAATTAAAGTCCCTTATAGTATGATGTGTCTAAAGTTATAACCAGGTGTAGAGTTTATATTAAGTACAGTAATATTTGTGTGCTAGTCACAGACTTCTTATTCAGTCTAGTATATAGCTGTTTGATAGTGTGGCTTTGTATCTTAATATTAAGGGGGTGGTTTAATATTTTATATAAAGATTATAACATTTTTGGCTGGCCATATAAGGGAATGTTTGAATGGTCAGGTTAGATTTTGGAATATTTTTTATGCTCCCTGCATTTGCCTGGTGCATCTCTAGATTTCCCCAAACTTGACATACTATACTACTGTGGCTCTCAGAGGATTTCATTGGTTTAGAGATCTTGAACACTGTTTTGATGAAAGATGGTGGCAGCATACATTCATAGAAAATGTGAAATAAGCACTAATTGAGACCTCTATTGTAGATGTTATTTGGGTCAGAAGGCCTATGCTGTAGAGTCAGTTGTTGGAATATATTTGTAAGTTGTCCTGTTCAAGACTTTAGAATCTTTTCTTTATGCAAGGAGATACAAATTGTTGTATGTATGGTGTGAAAATATACTGCAACCTGTTGATAGTATGCTGTTGAGGTTAGGCTTATTTTTAGAAATGATTACCACAATAAATGGCAAGTTTGCAGAGGGTACTGTTTGCAAGAGGAGAGGTGAAATGTTTCTGATCAACTTTTTTTTTTTTCAGCTAACATGAATTTTTAAGGCTTTTTTGATGTGATGTGTTTAGGCGATCCGGTACAATAAATTTCTTAATTGACTGAAAAGTGTAAAATAGCATATTTCAAGATAGAAATAATATGGGGTTACTGTTGAATTATATGGAGTTGCTGTTAGCTGTGGGATAGCTTGAGTAAAGTATTCAAGAGCTGGCTATACCATGTGGTCTGTTTTTGACCAGGTTTTGTTACTTGCCAGAAGGCCTGATATATTTTATAATTGTTTAACCTTCAGGGTATAGTAAACAGTGTTGTGTGGAGACCATAGTTTTTATCCAGACACTGGAGTTTTGCAGTCTTGAAATTGTAAGTTGTTTTTGTGAGCTAATTCTTTCGACATCGTTAACCAGTATGGAAATTGTGATCAGTCTAATTCATGTAAACGTTTGATATTGATTTGAGCAATTTATACTAATGGTTGATAAGGTGGTATGTAAGTAGGAAAGTACTGGTAATTGTTATACTGTACAGGGAATAGTTTTAATCAGCTGGATAATCTAAGTGTGACACTTCAGTGCTTCCTTAGAATCAATTTTAGAATGTATATTCTTGTTAAGGTCAAATGAATAAATAATTAGTCTTTTATTAATCCATGAAGAATTTTCTGTTGTAAAGAAGGCCAACTTTGACATCTGAAAATCATACAGGTAAAGTTATGGTTGGGGCAATTTTGTAGCTGTTGTAAACTATTTGATCACAAAATGCATATTTTATATTAATGTATGTTTGGGTTTTTATTAATGAATTCACTTACTTTTGAACAGCTGAAACAGCCTTTAGCTGGGTACAATGTGTTGGTGAATGTTTGTAAGCATCATATTTTCTATCAACTTGGTACAGTTGGTGAATATCACAGATAATTTTAAGATGGCAGGTTTGTTGGCAATGAAAAATACAAATTAATTTCAATTTGTTGTATTTGTAAACCAAACCTCAGTACTGTATGTGGTTATTCAGAAGTATAGAATGAGAATAAGTCTCAAGGTATTTTCGATGTCCAAATTTACAATTTTAAAATTTGTGAATTTAAAGATAGGAAGTACTTTATTAACTAAAACTGTCCTGAAACGAATGCAAGCCTTCATGTTTTAAATGCTTTATCTTCTGTGTTGGTGGAAAAGACCTTGCAAATTTTATTGAGGACTACCAGTTGTGGTTGAGGGTAAATTACTACTATGAACTTTGCAAGTAAATACCTTATCTTTAGGAGTTCACTTTTCTTTTGACTAGTAGAAAGTGATTCCCCTGTGACCACTTTGCTCATGCATTACAGTCTATTGAAACTGAAAGCTCAGTTTCATTTGTAGATGATTTGGTAAAGTTTTTTGAGAAGAGGAACAGCTTGCAGGAATCCTGCTTTCCTCAGTGCAATTCTCACTGCTATAGCCATTTCCTAGCTGGTTGTCTTATTCTGTGAGGTCTGTTTTTGCTTTGCATGTTGGGTAAAGCAGATATAAAATATAAGCTTGTATGTTTTGAAACATCAAAATTTGGGAATTTTTAGTTAATACATAACACTCCCTCCCCTCCCTGTGTTTTTCCTCCAAATCTGTCTTCTCATCTTCACATTCTAAACTGCTTGCAAGAAAAATCTCTCTCTCTCTCTCTCTCTCTCTCTCTCTCTCTCTCTCTCTCTCTCTCTCTCTCTCTCTCTCTCTCTCTCTCTCTCTCTCTCTCTCTCTCTCTCTCATGGTTTTATCATACAATTGTAAGTTTCAGCTATGTATATTGAGTGTCAGATATTTGTAATATGTTAGTGATTAGTTTGTAATTTTAGGAACTTCTTGTAAAAGTTTACCTGGCACTGCTCATGCATTAGCCTATAGGTAGTGTATGGCCATGAAGTACAACTTACTCTCCTGTCATTTGGCTCATGGCAGGTACGAGGTTGATGACTTCATTGTATCGCCCCCTTCCAATGAGGACGGGGGCTTCTTCCATCTGCGCTATGGACAACGCTCTAAGCCCAGAGCATCTACATATGATCGTATCAACCAGGAACTGGCCATGACAATTGAGGTGTGTGCATGTGTGCACATTTTTTTTTTTCACTTTTGTAAAGCCCTACACTACCCAGGGTCTTTCAGCATCCTGCATTATCATAGATAGTTCTGCATCCTTTTGAATATGTTTGCTGTACAGACTGAAGGCTTGAACCCATTTTTGAATAGGGTATTGTCCTCTGTTGGTGTGGGGTTGGTATGTACCATAACTGTTTGAATAGTACTGTAACACTAATAATAGTCAGACATAGCATAATGCAGATGTATGAACCCTTTACTGATTCTGTATATAGTAGTCCTATGTGGTTCATTTGCGTGTTGCTTTGCCGCTTATGTAAGGTGAAAGTTAGGCAGGCTGGTTTTATGACAGTGGTCTATCTTTTGACAAAAACATTTAAAAAAGTTTAACATCATTGGAAGTTTTCAGGGTAAGGACAACTAACCCTAAAGGACATAGCTAGTGTAGGCATACTTTTGTTAACTCTTTTAACATGTTCAGTACAGCCAAAATGAAGGTGTCCTACAGATATGGTAGCCATTGCCATACTAGGTTTCTTGTTTCAGTGTCACCAAGGCATACTAAGAATGTATGGAAAGTAAAGCACCTGTAATCCCAGAAAGGTGAGGGTTGTCCCATATACAAGGTATATCCCCAATTTCCCACCTTGCTAATATGCTTCTGTGTTTAAATGATAGGATGTTAAATTGATAACTGCAGCTTGCTGGAAGTGTTTGTAAGTTTGGCCTGTGGTGGGAGGTAGGCTGGGAGAAGAGAATGAACTCGAGTTGGTTTTCAGGCCTTCCCTTCCTCCTGTATAATGTTACTGTTAAATCTTTAATTTTTTTTTCTTCCTTTTGTTATTCTGATAGTACAGGTATTCATTTCCATCTGTTTTTAGTAATACAGTAAAGGTTAATTGTTTATTTTCCGCTGTGAGCTTTGTGAATGTCACTTTATTTCAATAGCCTTAGGTTAGCAGGGTGAACTTTAAATTGACTCTTGCTGGAAAGGAAAGCTGGTTTTGAGGTACTCCGTTAAGACTAAGTTGTCAAGGTAGGCCATAGAAATCCTAGCATTCCTCCTAGCTCTCTCCACCAGGAAGGACATAAAATCTTTGATGGTTAGTCATTTATCAAAGGAGACTAAACTAAATTCAGATGGTTTCCCAAACTCAGCAGCCAGAAAGTGATGGCCTGTTTAGTCTTAGGGTAAGGGATTGGCCTGAATTGACATCATTTCATGCATGGACTTAAGCTGGTAAATCTTCCAATAGAATTTTTATGATTTCTTATTACTTCATTATGATCACATTGCATAAAAAATTTGGAGTCCATCCATTTGAATGTTTGAATGCTACCCAGGCATCTCTTTCAAAGAAATGCCTTTAATCAAAGGCTGTCAGGTTCATATCCACATGCAACAGCCATCTTTAAAGTTTCCTAAGCCAGATTACCAAGTAATGAGTCAAGGAAGTTTTATTTTCTTCCTGTTCCTTGTTTTCATAAATTTTTGTTTTTGGAAGAAGGGAAAGTTGGTCTTATGACTCCCATTTCCAAAGGATTCTATGGGAAGTAAACTATTTGTTTGAAAACCTTGATATTTAGTTTCTCATTGGGGTCTATGAAACCTACCTAATAATAGTACAGTAATAATAAACTAGTAATTGCTTATCAATTCCTTAGGGACTGCTTTACAAGTTCTATATTGTGTTAAACTTTAGTTTTTTGCCCAGTTTAATGACCCATGTTGACTCAAGGTTGGAGCATAAAAATTTTACGGGTAGGATGATGGTGGTGGGTATTCAGCTTCTGTAGGACTGGACTTGTTCCTTGTTTTAATGGTTTACACTCTATGGGAATTGCGGGTTTTGTCTTGCTTAAATTTTTAGTCTGCCAGTCAAAATGCAATAGTAGCTGTCCTACTATGAGTTATTTGTTTTCCCACAAATTTTTTCCTTTGGTTTAGAAAGTTCCTAGAAATGATTGTGTGATTTCTGTAGGCTTAGTTCATCTTGTAGTTCAGTTCATTTTGTGCTAAAGATTTGGAACTGAATTTGAAGTTAATGGCAGTGGTTATGTAATATGTTGTATATATTGTACAGTAATTAGTCTTCATATAGAATATTTTAGTTTTTTAACTAACCAAATTGCATTACCCTCATTATTTAATTTTTTAAAATTTTACAAGTCATTTAGTCATTTGTTGAATTCAAACATTGAATGACTTTTAGAATGTGGTAGTAGTTTTCATTTACCTGTTATGTTAAAAGAATAAAAATGTTGACTGTAACTGGCTTGGTGGAAGTAAATGGGTTAATGCTTTGCTTTGTACCTTTAAATGTAAATGCAATATTCAGTTGTGCAGCATATCATTGTGTTAGGGTATGTAGTAGCTTGTGTGGAAAGTAGTGCAGTGTTATTCCATTATTTTGCCAGCTCCTAGTGGTGTGCTCTTATGTTTGTTTGGTCAGAACACAGGTTTTCCATTTTAAGTTTATACAAGATATAAATGTTAAAAAATAAACCTTTACGAATAATTGAGACCACTGAGTAAGAGTATTGAGAGTTCAGGAAAAAAGTGTGCTGTTGTGTGCTGAAGGCTTGCCATTTCTATTAGAACATGGAGTTCGTGGTTTTCATATACAATGAATAATCCAGGTCAAGGTGTACTGCTATCAATGAGAAATACAATAGTAGAGTTGTAGAAACTTAAGGGTTTGTATGTATTATCCATTACTGGCACTTAGTTCTGTTGAGAAGCTCTTTCATTAGGAAAGCTTTTAGCAAGTTGTAATTTGTAATTTTGTGGAACATGTTAAAGAATGGGATTGCTGGAGGAATGTTTGGCTAAATGAAATTTAGAAAACCTGATATAATTTTTAATGTTCTTATATTTAATTTTAACCGAAATGAGATATTCATGTTTCATGTAAGCATACAATAGTGTTTTAAATTAACCTGTCAGGAAAGATTTTTGGAAGTTGCAGATATTGATGTAGAATAGCAAAGGCTATTTTGACATAAATTGCATCTGAGAGTACATAGTCATAAAACTCCTCCT
The DNA here is from genome assembly GCF_040412425.1 of Macrobrachium rosenbergii. NCBI lineage: Eukaryota > Metazoa > Arthropoda > Malacostraca > Decapoda > Palaemonidae > Macrobrachium > Macrobrachium rosenbergii. The sequence continues at coordinate 11,990,734 of NC_089766.1, read as the reverse complement.
CCTCCTCTAAAACCTCTTTTCTTCTTCTTTCTTCAAGCAGAAGTGAGTGTGAGTGTAGTATCCCTTTAAAGAATAATGGTATTACTTCAGCTACAGTAATAACTATTCTTTGTTGTGCATGTAATTTTGAATATCAGGACAGAAAGCCTTTTAGAAATTTCAGTTTTCAGTAGAGTGGTTATTGGTAGATACTCTCTCCATTCCTTTGTCCATGTATTGGGAAAGTTGTAGAATTGGGGTTTTAAGAAAAGCTATGCCATGCTGACTGTGAGTGTTTAGATACTTTACATCAACTCTAGAAAAAGTAGAAATAGCAGATTTGTCTGCTAGTTTTGAAATTTCAAGTTCATGAAATATTATAATGTGGAATTTTTAACAATTCTAACAAGCACGTCTTGACTTATGTTACACCTTTAATGGTTTCAGTACTTTCTTGACAAAGGTATCCTTACTTTCATTTTTAAGTGTGCTCTTCAGAATTTTGCGTAGGTTTGGAAATATAAAAACTTTTAAACCTGTCAAATAATTTTTAAACTATGGATTAGTCCCCTGAACTGGCCCCGATTTATGTATTCATAGCAAATTTTTAGCTTAGCAGTTAGTAAGTGTTCCCTGTGTAATTTCCAGTTTTATATTTTTGTGCCCTTGATAATGTTTTAAAGTTAGTATGCTTTCAGTCTCTTGTCTTGAAGAGAATTCTGTTGTTAACATTTATACCATAACTTTTTTTAGAGTTTTTTCTTAGTGTGATCTTAGTCTTGGGATGGATTGGTGGTAAGTTTGCAGGTGCAATTACAGCGTGTCACCGACTTACAGCGGGGGATCCATTCCAGCGCTGCACCGTAAGTTGGTTTTTGCCACTATTGGCGCTTACGGCGCCGTAACTTTGTTTGGCACCGTAACTTGATGCTGCATTGTTACAGCACCTTAAGTGCCATTAGCTTGATGCCTGTTTTTGCCGTTAGCGCCGTCAACGGTGCCTTAACTTGATGCAGCATCCAGCTACTGTACTGTAAAGCGCCATTAATGGTGCTTAAAAAGGCGCTGTAAGATCGAATCTGCCATAAGTCGCTGTCCCCATAAGTTGGTGACACAATGTACTACTTTTTAAAATTTCTCACTATTGCTCTCTCATGAAATTATGCATGGGCAGAATGAAGTATTATTTGTAATCTAAGGTTTTGATTATCTTAAATTTTCCAGCATGAGAATGTACTCATAGTTTAGCAACTTGGAGAAAAGTATTTTTTTACATTTAGTGGTTAACTTTTAAGTTTTCCCATTATAAATTTTGCACACAACTTAGCATGAATAGCACCTGTAGGTGGTGGATTTGATTAATTTATGAATTTAGCTAGTTAAATTTTGTTGCTTAGCATGGTGAACAGGATACAAGTTCTAAAGGTGGTAGCTGGTACCATCATACCCTTAAAAGTGTTCTTAAAGGTAAAAAAATATAAAGGTGGATTTTCATCATTTGTTGAAACGAGGTAATGCAACACTTGATAGTACAGTCCTTTAATGCAACATTTTTTGAATTTCTAATTTTTACTTTTATTTGCTGCCACGTTTCGCTGTGAAAAATTTTTGTATTCCAAAGGGTAGTTTCATGTGTGTACAGTGATTCTTAACATATGGTTTTGTGGATTATAGTTGTAATAATAGGTGATGACTTGTTGAAAGGTGTGATTGCCACTATTTTTGTATTTTTAGTAATTTTATACTGAACTTTACATATATGAAGTAAAATATTAATTTGTCAATTTTTCGTGATCGAAAGTACAGTACATGTATGGGATGAATTTGCCTGGTAAGTATGTGAAGTTTTCTTGTGTAATTGTAGGAAGCCTCTTTATTATGTATTTGATTGCATTATGGTGTGTGTATTGGAGCAGGAAAGGTCGAATTCTCTTGTTCATGTAACAAAGAGGAATAAATATGTTTTGAGATGCTTTTATTCAAATTGTCATTAGTTTATGAATTGTAAGAACAGTACTGGGATGGGTGTGACTGGTTTGAATTTGGAGATATTTTACATTTTTCAGTCTTTCTGGTTAAACTCAGTATATAATGGTTTCATTTTGAGTTGGTGGTTGTTACTGAAATATGTATATAGTGAATGTTTATATATTAAATGTATATGACAATAAATTAATCAGATTGACCATTACATCAGTGAAGTTCTTTATATATAAATTGCTTAGCAAAGTCATGATTTGTTGAAAGGCAAGAGTTAATGATAGGTTGTGATAAGCATCTTTCATTTGATAGGGAAGGTGCTTTCCCAGATAATAGATTTTAAAACCTTATTTGTTGCAAATTTTAGAGAGTTGGGAGAAATTTTGATAGTATGTGGCATGGTTGAATTGATTAATAGAGAGGTAGTGTGGAGGGTTGATGGGAATAATGAAGAATCTGTAAAAAGTGGTAGATTTGTCTGAAAGTCTTTGCAAGAGGAGAAAGTTGAAAATAATTTTGAATAATTACATTGCGAGTGTACATGGAAACCCCACAGACCCTACTGTTACTCACATTTCTTTGAAATGCCCTTCAGTATTTTGTACAGATTTAAATATTTGCAGAAAAATAGGTCTGATACCTTTTATCGTACAGCACATCAGTAATTGATCAGCTGATGAGTTTATCTTTAGTTCTTCTAAAGTAGTAATAGACTCGAAGTTTAATATTAAGGAATAGAGTATACAGAAATATACATGGCTTATAAGTGAGATAAGAGGAAATTCTTTATTTCCTCTTTAATCAGTACAGTGAAGTTTATTTGTAAATTTTACAAGTGTGTTGAAGAATGATTTTTAACTTTAAAAAGAAAAGTGTCAATAATCTCTTATAAATACTGTGTGATGCTTATGCTGTAAGTCATTGTCAGTAATTGGTGATCTTATTTATGGTTATTGCATTTATAGTTTTGTCAGGCTGGCTACTGCTTTGAGCTTAATTTAAAGGTCTCTTATTCTTACTTTTTTGTATTTTTGTACATTTTCCCCTTGTGCACTGAGGGAAAATGTCATTTCGTGGTTGGACTGAGCTGGAGGGTATTTACAGAACTCTGGTATGCCCTTCAGTTTTGATATCTTGAAGAGTACTCTTTGTTAGTTTAGGTAGGTACAGTGGCAAAAAAACCCATTTGTGATCCTTATTGAGAATTTTGATATCTTTTGTGTTGTAGGTCAAAGATGGGGACCCTGTGATTTCGGAAGTGGGTCTCTCTGGAGTGGAGATAGAATCCCCAACACTCACCATATCACCCACTGGTCTGTCTCCTGCCAACACCGCAGAAAACACTCCAGACACTGCTTCTGTTCAGAGAACGAAGCCTCTCTTTGTTTTAGATTGGAAAAGTAAGCACATAATTACTTTCATGTACATTTTGCTTTGGATGTTTTTATTTTATAACTTGGAACTTTAATATTCCTTAACAGAAACTCTGCACTGTATATCTGAAATAAGATTGTTTGATATTGTCCTCTTTCAGTTTAGAAAGATGTATATGTTCACCTCGTGAATTAGTATTTTGAAAATTTGAGGATTTATTGTTCTTTAATGATAATGCCTTTTGACAAATTAAGAAAAAATTGAAGAGCCTTCTTGCAGTTGTGAATATATGAGGATTGGATGCTGTGGATACTAGGCAGCTTCTATGAAGAAAATGTTTTGTTGCATTCATAAGTGTAGGGTTTCCACTCTGTAGAAGTGCTAAAATTCATCAGTGTTCAGACATATTGATTATGGAGGATAAAAGTTGAAATATGGTAATTCCTTTATATAGTCATTCTTCTTGTGCACTGGTAGAGCTGGTGAATGTAATGGTTATAGTTTCTAAAGGTGTCATCTCTCTTAAACAAGGGTGTGGTGTATCAGAATATTGTGCAGATTGTTATTAGATGATGATGATTGTGGTATGGGTGAATAATGCATAGTAAATCAGTTGGAGGACTGTGTTAATTTATCTAAGCTTAGAGAACTAGGTGTAAAAACTGAGTGAATACCAGTGGGCTAGGCTTAATATTGTTTTATCTTATCCATGAGATTTGGAGCAGATCCAAACTGCATTTTATGCTTTTTTGCTGTGACACACACACACACACACACACACACACACACACACACACACACACACACACACACACACACACACACTCTCTCTCTCTCTCTCTCTCTCTCTCTCTCTCTCTCTCTCTCTCTCTCTCTCTCTCTCTCTCTCTCTCTCTCTCAAAATGTCTTATCAGATTTTTTTAAGTTACATACCAGCATCAATTACTTTAGTCACAAAGAATATAAAAAATGAGTTCAGCAGTTAAATGTTGTTTTGAATGAAAGTGTATAGGGTTGCTCATTGCTAGAATTCTTTGTGGGATTGTTGGTTGCAGTAGATTGGCAGCAAAGATCTTGGGGTAGTGCTTCTGGCCATATCAGAATAGGAAGGTCATTACAGTAACATGACTTGCTGAGCTGCAACATAGGACCAATCATCTGTTATTGGTTTTTTTTTTAATAGCAGATGGCAGTATGTTTTTTTTTCTGAAAGTGTTTTGGGAATCACAGTATCCAGGGGAGTATTGTTGGCTGAAATACACTTATTTTCTGATTAGATTTTTGTTTTATGTAGCCTTAATTGTATAAGGAGTGGATTTACTCTTTTGACATTGCAACATAGAAGGTTATTCTTCACTTTCTGTATAGTGGGTTGGGGGGAGGGGGCATGGGGGCAGGCAGTTCAAGGATGAAGGGAAGGGAGAGAAATTTTTTATTAAAGAAAATGTGACTTCTATTTTGGTAATTCAGCAATTCCTCTTATGAAAGCTACGGGTACTTTTTTTTTTTTTATTGCCTTTGAGTAGGTAATATTTGCTTGGCTTGCTTTCCTTTGCAGTTAGTGTGACAACTATTGAATTGATAATGTTGCAGCCCATTTAAAAAATTATGGAAACCTTTTTATGTTTGTACCAAAACTTAAATAATTATATGGTCGTTAAATTTTGTTTGCGGTCTTTGTTAAATTAATTGGATGATAGATCAAATTAGTGGTATAATATGAAAAACCATTTCTGTGGAGCTGGTAGTAGTTTTTTAGGGTAGTTTTTACGATGCAGATCATTCAGCTAGACACTTAATACTCCGTATTACCTTACCTGGGGCATGAAGTTTTTTTCTCTCAAAACTGATAAGTCCATTTATGAGAGGAAGGAAATGAACTTTATGAGGGGAAGGAAATGAGTGAGTTGGTAGTTTGAGAAGGGAGGGCCCTCAGTTTAAAAGAACAGGTCACAGTGGAAAGTCTGTTATGGTGTACTGGAAAGCAGACGCATTTTGAGCTGGGTTGATGTATTTTACAATAGAAGAAAATTTCTGAATGAAGAGGTTGTCAAGAAAATAACTTGGTAAAAGATTTTGCTGTTTTGTTTAGTATAGTGATAAAAATGTCAAGTGCAAAGTGTAATCGAAGTTAACGTGATTTTTGGTCATAGTGGAAAAATATGTTAGATCCAAATCAAATGCTTCCAAAGTTTTAATTGATAACAGATATAACCAAAATGAAATTTTAAGTTCAACAAACTTTTAAGATTAGATTTTAAATAATCAGTTATAGAGTGGATAATGCTTTTCTTTGCATTTTTTAATGTTCCTTCAGGAGTGACTGTTACCACCAGTAACAATAATTGAAGTGAATTTTAAGGATTCTTTTCCTTCTTGTGAGTGCATGTTATGAATTAAACTTTCCAAATTATGTAAGTCATTTCTAATGTTTAAGTTTTATATAAAATTGGAAAAAAGTGAAATGCTGAAAGTATCTTGGGGTTGGGAGGGTGCTGAAAATAGGGTTTTGCAGCCAGCAAAGAACCATTAGTAATCTCTGCAGTGTGCTGCATAATGCACACCATAAGTGTTACCCCATTGGATGCAATCTGGTGAAGTAGGTGTAATTTTAATTAACAACGATAAACCTTTTGGATAGTCGTGAGAGTTTTAGAAACTTTCGGCTGAATGGCTTTGTTGAATGATAAGTAGCATTTAATAATACAGTAGTGGTTTAGGATTACAGTGTAGACAAAAATCTCTCTCTCTCTCTCTCTCTCTCTCTCTCTCTCTCTCTCTCTCTCTCTCTCTCTCTCTCTCTCTCTCTCTCTCTCTCTCTCTCTCTCTCAGCTGGAAAAAATTGTTCAGATTTTGTTCATGTGCAATTTTTTCATTAGAATGCACCCTTAGCAGAATGAAAGTAATATTCCTTAAGACAGTTTATTCATCAGTTTGGTTGATACTTAGGAAATAATTTTATTTTTCTTCTCAGATTTCAAACTGGGAGGTTCCAAGGACGAGACTGAAGATCCTGCTGTCAAAGAGACCCCATCCCTGAAACTTGACGAGGATATTATTGGAAGTCAAACCATTCCATCAGTGATAGAAGAATTGAAAGCTACTGAGAGTGAGGGTAACAACAGTCAAAAGGTTGAAAAGAGCAGCACATTTGCCGAAGAAATCATCAAAAAGGAAAATCAAGTTCAGGATCACTTTGCTTCTAAGAAAGAGAAGGTAGAAGTCAGTCTAGTGGAGAAGGTTCAGAACTTGCAGGTTTCACCAGTAGCTGAACCACCTTTTATGACGCCTCCATTTTCAACCCCTATTTCAACACCCTTGACAACCCCACAGACATCTCCAGTTGTCAAACGGAAGATATATAACGTAGTAATGGATCAAGGGGCTAACCATGGCTACTTTTGCACTAAGCCTTTCCAGGGATCCCAACAGAACTCGGATTCCTCGACATACATGTCTGGTGGTGGTGGAAGTGTTGGTCTTTCAGCCACAAGTGCACAGATGACCCAACAGTTAGAAAACAGCAACAAAGTTGCTGCAGCTTTGGAGCCAGGACAAAAACTAGGTAAGAAACGGAGACCTAAGCCATCAACTTTGCGAGAAATGAATTTTTGGGCTCCAACCTCTATGTAATGTGCATTGCTACTGTATAGGTACCTGAGAAGTCTGGTAGGTTTTCAGATCCTCTTGGCTATTATTTTCTAGACATGGCATATATATTTCTTTGTTTAAAATCACAGAGGTAACAAACTTCCCACTTACAAAGGTCAATCTCTTGGTAAGTTGATCAATTTTAAGTAAACATTGAACCTTCAATCTCAAATACTGTTACTGTCTTTTTGCTGATATTTCTCAAGTATTAACACTTGCAATATAGATACATAATTATGTACATTTACAGTTTTAATTCCTGCTGAATGCAGTGAATCACTTAAGGCCAAGTGACAATGTATGTGACAACCATTTTACGTGGCTAATTTTAATTATGTTTACACTAAATGCTATTCAAATTATATTTTTTTAACCTAGTGACTTATTTGTTGAAAGTGCATGGATTGTACATTTTCAATTTTTATAAGTAAATAAAATGGTTATGTAGCCTAGAACTATATCTGTTTTCAGATGCCAAACCTTTCATAGAAAATTTCAAGTATGAATGGAAAAGTTGTGACACTGCTTTGGGAATTCTTAAAACAATTATCTATCCCGTAGACTTAATGTTGGTTTGAACAACCTTGACAGCATAATTTTATTTTTGGAATTTTTTGACATCAGCTGTAGTCCTTATCTAATGTTTTTGTATGTCGGAAAAGTAATGCAGTAGTTAAACTTGCAAATCCTGCTTCCCTACTATGCCAATTTTATTAGTAGCTGTTAGTATTTTTGTATGTAGCCTCTGGGGTTTTTATACCATTTCCTTTGTCCTGTTTGGTCAAGATCTTTTCCACTTCCAAGAAAAAATCATATTGTAGAATGACGCCACTTCAAATAGAATGTTTATCATTAATATAATTTGATTTTAATTCTTTTGGTAAAGTAATTTTGATGTTGTGGCTATCCTGCTTTGGTTTAGTTTTTTCCATAGTTCACAGTCTTATGAGAAATGTTTTTCTGCCATTTTGATATAAATTTAGCATTAATTGGTTTTAGCCTTTAGGTTAAAACGAGAGTGGTTGTGGAGTAAAATTGGTTACCTTTTTTGTCTTCTGGGTATACTTGTGATGCAACTGTTCCCTTTCTTAAATGTTAGTGTTTCATGCAGTTTTGATTTCTTAATTTGTATCACATAGAAATTCATTTATTCACTATGATCTTATATGTTGATACAAGTATTTATTTTCTTGTCATAATGACTTCATTTATGTGCTGCATGTATGAATTGTTAATTCATTTAAGGCTGAAGTGCATTGTAGCCAGAATTGCTATTTCTGGTTCGTCCACAGTGGCGATGTTCCTCTACAGTGTTTAAGGTGACTATGGACTTCCTATTTTTCTTTCCTGAAGTCTTTTGCTGGATTTTCTAGTGAAGGATGTGCAGACTTGCTCAAATAAGATCTTTCATTATATACATCATCCTTTTAGGCCCTTCTCCTTGGGTAGAAAAATCGGAAGATTTTCATACCCAATCTCTGATCGTTGGATTTTTTTGTACAAATTGGAGAAAGTAAAACTTTTCTTGGAATGCTATGACCATCTAAATCAGTTTCGAAAAGATCAGAGAATTTTTAAAGATAAAGGTATTGTACTGTAACTTGTTTTTTCTTAGTGGATTCATAGTGATGTATCTTTTAATCAGTCGTAGTATTTTTGGTTTTTACAAGGTTGTTGGGTAAATATTAGTAGGTTACTTTCATGTTATTACTTTGACATATATACTGTATATTGTAGAAACTGCAAGTGACCTTCACACTTTTATGGCATTGTCTTGTTTTATTTAAAATGTCAGAATTGCTCTTTCTTTTGAGAAGAGCAGTGTTGAAACCTTTGCTAAAAACTTAGAAAATTCTACTTGCTGTTGACACCACTTATTGACAGAAGTGGAATATTGTTATCAGTATACAGTATGTTCTGTATTCTGTCTACAGGTTTGTGTCATTCCTATATCTTTTTGTTCCTTTTTTAGAACTTTCTGTCTAGTTTAACTTTGTCAAATTTTCTTTATTGGCAATGAAGATACATCTAACATGAAATGAAAATTTTTATTCAGATTGGTCAATAAATTGCTAAGGAAGTTGTATGTGTTTTTCTTTCATACTGACTGTATTTGAGTTCATAAAATGATTTTTCTTATACCAGAGAAGCACTTTTTTTCCAGGCAAGGTAAAAGATTTAAATAGTAATAAAGTTATAAAAAAATCCTGGACTATTTTAAGCAAGTAGAAATGAAACTGAACTAAGGCAGTTAGGTCAAACTTCTTATGATGGTAATAACTATTATAGTTTATTGGGCGGATAGGGATTTGAAAATATTTGTGTTAGTGGAGAAGCAGCAGTGATTTTAGTACAGTAGTTATAATTATATAATACTGTAGTTTGGCAGTAGTAGTAGTAGTAGTAGTGATCATAGCAATAGTAGCAGGATGGAGTTGCCACACAAATGACCTAGGCATTTTATAGTTGCAATGTAAGTAGAAGAAAAAATTTACCTTAATTACAGTGGTACCTCTGGGAATTATGCCAATGTTAGGTACTGATTTAGTAAGTGGAAGCAAAAAGGCAAGGCAAAAATAGCTCTCCCCCATATGCTTGTAACTAGTGTGAGTTTTTGATAACTTTAATGGCACTACACTAGTAGAGGAGTTTATGGGGGCATAGGTCTTAAAAAAAAAAAAAAAATGTATTCTTTGTGCTAATAACTTTCTTTACCCCTAAAGTTTTCAGTGGTAAATTGGCCTTGAAGATTCAAGTAATATTTTTTTATTCCTTGGAATCAGATAAGCAAGGCTGAGAGACACTAGCCCCTCTCCCATGTATCAAGTTAAGGAAGGAGTGCTTTAAATAAAAATTTACATCCCCAGTGATGGTGTAAACCTGATACACACAATTTAGAGCATACAGTTTTTTTTTTTTTCCTCAACCATGGAAATTTGGGCCCTTTGTAGGAAGAGGATTGACGTTGAGGTAAGGTAAATGGTTAGCAAACCATATTTAAATTCGAATGTTGGTAGCCACAATTTGGGTTCTGATGAGTATTTTTGTGGAATTAAAAGTAATGTTTTGTTAGTACTATGTTGACATGACCACCAGTATTTGGATCTTTAATTCTATAGGTATTGATAACCATTTAAAGTGTGCTGATGTAAGAATCCTGTACAGCATTTAGTCAGAATGTGACTATCATTGTATTGTAATTAAGGAAGACTACAAATCGAGAAATCTGCAGAAGTTATGTATTTTAGTATTCAAAACTCATAAAATCTGCAACGAGGAAACTTCAAGGGGGGAAATTTGGATTTCAAGACTTGTGGAAACCAATTTTAATAAAGTATTATGTCAAGTTACACATTGCAGTACAGAATGTCAAATGTCGCCAAAATGTGCATGCCATAGTTTGACCTAGCTGAAGTACAATGGTATAAGGAATAAGGTGCCAGTATGGTATATCATAAGAGTTAGGTAAGATTTATGTTTTTGTGTTACATACTTCAGACTGTTGTATATTTTCACCTTGTCACTTAAGATGTAAGAAAGAGACGTAGGTAAATTATTTATGCATATTGTGTTTTTCTGATTATGAATACATCCTGGCAGGAGGAGAGGCAAGAGTGCTTTCTAATCCAGAAAGTAAACCCCAGTTAATCAGAATATGCTCATACTCCAGTGTAAAGATTTGTTGAAAAAGGAACAAACCTTAACAAATTTGGAGACGTGATATAAAATAAATGTAAAGTATTTTCTACTTCAGCAGACAAGGTTGCAGAAGTTTAAAGAATACTTGCTTGAACATGTATCCTTTGAAGAAAAGTTACTGATGACCATCATGGTAAAATAGATGAGAAAAGGAAATGTAAAGAACAGGGGACAGGTCATTGTGTAGTAGTATATCCTAGACTGGTCATATACACATGGTTATGCCTATGGGAGATTAAGGTGTTTGGGTATTGATGCCCCCAAAATGTGAGCTGTACTCTGTGCTCTTTTATGACAGACATTAATGGGTATGAAGAGGCACATACAACAAAGGTTTCTGGAGGCAGTCTTACTTGCTAATGTAATCTTACAATGAATTTCACCAGGGGATAGGGAATATAAAACTCATTCAAAAAGTTGTACAGTTGTTGCAGTGCTTTCCTGTTACTGATAAAATCAATTTGGGATTGCTGGCTAAACTACCTAGTACAGCAGTAGTAGTGATAATTATGCTTTTCCAATTCAATATCAGTTATCAATGAAATTGATGGGAAAGTTTGGCAGTAAATGTGATATCCTTATGTTGATTGTTTCCTTGCTCTGCATAATGAATGTATTCAAGGAAAATTTTTTCATTTCCTAAGAATTTTGGACTTTTTTTTTGAGCTATTTTACAGGAGACATATCTCTTTGCGTTGGTTAACAGTTTACTCAGCTTGTTTGGTTGAATTTTTTAACTATATTGCTAAATGTCCTTAGGATTATGTCCAAAGAGTGTGACCATCAACTACAGCATAAGCATTCCAGTAACCAAATCAGTTAAGGACTCGACTTACTCAAGCAATTGCAGAAATTGATTCAAACAGGTTTGTCATTCAGAATAATTGGAATTGATGAATACCCAACAATTGTATACCCTTGTTAGTTCAAAGTAATGGCAAGTTTGCATTGTACACCCCTGCCTTGTTTTGAAGATTTTATTATCATACTTTATCACAAAAAGTCAAATTATTGTATGAAAGCATATAATACTAGGAAATGCTTGAAGTTCACAAATGGTAGGTGTGCTCATTTCATACCCCAAGCTTAACCAGACTAATGAATCACATTTTTACTTGTTGGGCTGTTTTAAGGAATGTGCTCTCAAGGTCCTTCATATATTTAAAGGACCATTTATGTTCTTAAGTGAGAGGTATCAGTGAGAAAGATGAAGTTGAAATAGGACAGCAAGACTGATAGGGACAACTTTTTATATACTGGACATCTTGGAATAAATTTGGTACACCACAGTTGTGAATCAGATAAATGGATGTGTTGAGCCAGATTCAGTGCTGTTAAGAAAAAAAAAAAATAAAGGAATTTGTTTGTTATAAAAAAAGTCCACAATACATGTACATAAATTAGAAAAATAAAATTCCCTACAAACTGAATAAGATTTGTCAAAAGCTTTACATTTTCACTTATATCTGCGTTTCACACAACTTTCGCTTGTTGAACAGGATAGAATTTTTAGGTTTGTAGGTGGGTATTTGCATGTATGGACATGAATCATTTGACCAGAAGCTTTTATGAAAATATGTTAATGTGCACTTAGCAGAATGGAAAGTGTGTTCCCACCTTTAAGAGAATTTTTGTCATTTTTGCAACACAATTTGTTTGTTTGAGCCATCCAGAAATGGATAGAAATTTGTATTTTGTTTTCTCCCCTTTATTCATTCTCTGCAGTTGCTCTTGATTTAAACCTCCTAGAGTAGTTTTCTTTAGTTGAGTGGGTATGGTAATGCTGGATGTGGATACTGTAATAGCAAATGTTAAATGGAAAAAGCAACGACGACGGTAAGGCCTGAAGAATGTGAGTAGAATGAGAGGGAGAGAAAGAAGAACTATGAATTAGGAGTATTTCATTCTCATTACAGCATTCCAATACAGCCTCCATAGGGGGATAGTACTTACGGTTCTTTGTAGTGTCCTTTTGGCCCCTGCCTGCAACTCCTTCCATTCTTTAAATGTATCTCTGTACGTATTCTCTTCTATCTTACTTTTTACCCCCTCTGAACAATTCCATATTGCAACTGTGAAGTTTTCCTTCTGTTATGCCTTTAAAACCTTTTTACTCTCAATTTCCCTTCCAGCATTGAATGACCCCATAGGTCCCAGCAGTTGGCATTTGGCCTAAATTATATATTTCAATTCAATTCAGTTCATTCCAGTACAGCACCAGAATTTGTGGAAGTCAAATGTAGGACCAAAATTCTGGTATCTGAGCACTCAATATAGCCAAGTCTGGGGGCAAACACAAAGTCACAAAAGCTAAACTATAATTTGAAATCATTGTAATCAACACTGCAGGTATAATTGGGCTAAAGAGCCTCACCTCAGCATAAAAATTTACAGCCTGAATTGATTTGGTTCAAGTTCAATACATCCTCAAGACTTGTTCTTGTAAAAAACACCTTTGACGTTTTCCTTTTTTATTCATTGTGTTACCAGAATGGTCTAATCATCTATGTAATGTACTTTGATGTTAGCTGTAAATCAAATGACTTTATCACCAGATTTTGATATCAAATGATTTAAAAAACGAAATGTCATTCCTTCTAAACTGCCTTTTTTTTTTTTAAACCATTGTAACTATCACAGACCTATAACCTAACTCATTTTTATTTCTTAGGTGACCAGTGTCTTTTATTTGCTGAATAGCATGAGGAACAAGGACTGGGGAAGGAAGGAAGGAAGGTAAGGTTAATTTTGTATTGTAGTTCACTAGATCTGTAAAATTCAATTGGCTGTTGCAGCTAAAGTTCACAAAAATAAATTTTTGAGTGGAACCTTTTGTCAGTCTGTAATGGATCTTTGGTGAAGAAATGTTATAACCTGTATTTGGAGAAAAATTGTTGGAGACATTTTGAAGTTGTATTTTATTTATTTTTGTTTGTACGAAGGATTGCATAAAATGTCATCTGTAAATATTTATGAAACCTTACCCAAAGGTGCAACTCGCAACAAGCAATTACATCTAGGGAAAGACAGAAATGCAACTAAGGGGAGAAGGCATATTTTGGGAGGGTGCCGGGGTGTTTGCACTCCGTTTCGTGGGCAGGGGGTTGAGGGCGGGGGCGTTTGTTGATGTATGGAGCAAGTCAGAGTTAAAGAAGTTGGACAGCCTTTGAGATGAAAGGACTCATTAGCACCATCTACAGTGAGCTGCTCAAGGTACACTGTAGGCAGTAACTCGTTACATGGGGATTTTGCTGCAGAGTCTGCAGTTGGAGAAACTTTTCTGCAAGTCGAGAAATATTTTAAAATAAAAAACTGTAACAAACAAAATAACAGTCATTAGTATAGGATGTAGCCTGACAAAGTAGTTATCACTTCGATTTGCCTAAAGCCAAATATATATAGAATTAAATGAATAAATGAAAAAAATACTATAGAAAAAAATTCGTTCAAGGTATTGCCTCTTTTCACTTCGAAATGCAAAATGAAAACATTTTAGGTTTGTAGTCTAATTTTGTTTGCAAAACTTGCATACAGGCTTTAGACAGTTTCATGACATTTTATTAGTAAAGTACTGTAAACGCTTATTTGTTAATGGTTTTACCTTTCCTCACAAGTTACAAGAAATACAAGTTTTTAATTTGTGGAAAATAAGTAGGCTAATGTCAGGGTTTATGTTGAAACAGCAAGTTTTAAACAAAATTTTCGTCCTATTCTGAATACGGCAAAGTCGTATATTTTGCGAGAAACGGGAAACCGACAGGCTGCCAACTAAAACTGCCGCACGACGAATCGTATAATAGTCTGGCCCCATAAAGTAGGTGACTACTTGGTTTTTTGGCAGCCGCCATCGTGACGTCACTGGTTGGCGCGCGCGGGGAGACCTTTGTAACGGCACGCACGTATGAACTAACTTCACGCTTCTGCACGTAGCTGGTTGAAATGAACTTGGAAAATGGAAATTGTTTATTCCAAACAAATACGTTGACTTTTCAAGTATATTAACATATTAGTATAAAGTTAGTATAATATTGTCTTCAGAAAGCAAGGCTATTTTCATGTGCAATTATAACTCGCGTTTCGAGTGCACATGTACTGGTATGGCGATTTGGGTGGTAATTAGCCTTATGCCAGCACTGGCCTTTCAATAAAGGCGCCACGTAAGTGAAGTGTTCAAGGGACGATTAGACATGCGATAGACATGGAGTTTTCAATAATCCTTTTTCGTTTCCTTTGTCTTTGCAATGCTTGTTTATATAACTGCAATTTTTTAAATGCCAAATCCATTTTCAAATTTCATTTAAGAACTAATCCTTGGAGTGACGTGTTCGATGTTCTCAAGCCACGTAGAATAATAATAATAATAATAATAATAATAATAATAATAATAATAATAATAATAATAATAATAATAATAATGACGGTGTTCTGTTCTTTGTGGGGAAAAAATGAGAGCCCCTGATTCTATTGAGTTTTTTGTAGGTTTGTATGGCATAGCGTCACATATCCTTAACGTTACATAAAAATAATTTTACAGAAAAATCCGGAAAACCTGAGGGTTTAATTTTCCCAGAAATAATCATAATAAAAAAATCATCATCATCATCATCATCATTAACATTATCTCATGCTAATGAAATTTTGCTCGTTAATTTTGTATTATTCTATTCATTCAAGCTCTTGCTCTTGATCCATACACACACACACACACACACACACACACACACACACACATATATATATATATATATATATATATATATATATATATATATATATATATATATATATATATATATATATATATATATATATATATATATATATATATATATATATATATATATATATATATATACAGTATATATGACGAATTTCTATGTATCTTTTAGAGAGAGAGAGAGAGTGTGTTATGTGTACACAGAAACGCGTCACTATGTTCCCTGTCCTGTCAAAAGAATTTGGGCGAAAGAGCGTGGCGTCTGTTTATATACAGCCCGGCGCTGAAAGATCAAATATGCTTGAAAAAATCCAAGGTTTTAGTTTTTTAGCTGTAGCTATCGGTTAGATAGATGCCTTTTTTCGTGGTAGGTGGATGAGAGAGAGAGAGAGAGAGAGAGAGAGAGAGAGAGAGAGAGAGAGAGAGAGAGAGAGAGAGATGGCGTATATCCTTTGAAATATTTTTTCGTAGACGAGGCAAAGACATGTTACTCTCTAGACCTTGGTACCTCCTTTGGAATATTTGCGTGAGAGAGAGAGAGAGAGAGAGAGAGAGAGAGAGAGAGAGAGAGAGAGAGAGAGAGAGAGAGAGAGAGAGAGAGGGTTTATACGAAAGAGGGGAAGGGTTGTGAATGAAGTATATATGAGGTGTAGTTCGTGTGTAGAGGGCGTTTCTTCATTTAGAGTTTTACAGTTTATTTTGCAATTTGATAAAGATATGGTGCGAAAGTTTTGTATATGTCTTTTCCTCTAAAACAGTGTATCGCACACACACACACACACACATAGAGAGAGAGAGAGAGAGAGGTGTATTTGCATTGAAATATGAGTTTGTATTAGTGCTAGTATTAACAAAATTAAGTTGAATTTTTTCAGTAATGTTTGTCTTTTGCATAGTAGACATATTAGTTCCTAATTCAGTGACCAGACATTTTAATATTCATCAGTGATTATTCAAAGAAAGTCACATTTGTTTGATAACCATTTAACAACATTTAAAAAGTAAGAAATAAATGGAATGTAATGATTTTCTGTTGAAAAAAGAGGAATGATCTATACTTGGCGTTTCAGCTTATTCCTAAAAAATATGAACATCAAGAATGTTACTACAACAATAACCCGTAAGGGGGCAGTGCCGTCAGTGCACCTCATGCGGTACACTGCAGGCATTACTTAAAGGTTCTTTGCAGCGTCCCTTCGGCCCCTAACTGCAACCCCTTTCGTTCCTTTTACTGTACCTCCTTTCATATTCTCTTTCTTCCATCTTACTTTCCACCCTCTCCTAACAGTTTATTCATAGTGCAACTGCGAGGTTTTCCTCATGTTACACCGCTCAAACCTTTTATTGTCAATCTCCGTTTCAGCGATGAATGACCTTTATAGGTCCCAGTGCTTGGCCTTTGGCCTAAATCTTATATTCAGTTCAATACAACAACTACTACTATTACTACTACGGTGATAACAACAATTTATTAATACTTAAGACCTTCAGAAGTAAAAGCATCAAAATATACATTATTATGTATCGTTATTGAAGGCCTTCAGGTGAGCCAAGCGTCAAGATGTCTCCCTTACAACCCTAATGCTAGGATTTAAAATTGATGTTAGGTGTGCCTCTATTGATGACCTCCTTGATAAGCAGGTAAAAAGCAACTTTGTATGTCTGCTTTCTTTGTATTTATTGTTGGAATGGCATTAGAACAAACAGAGTCAATCGTGTAGGTTGGGAAATTCTTCTTCTTCTTCTTCTTCTTCTTCTTCTTCTTCTTCTTCTTCTTCTTCTTCTTCTTCTTCTTCTTCTTCTTCTTCTTTTATTATTATTATTATTATTATTATTATTATTATTATTATTATTATTATTATTATTATTATTATTATTATTATTATTATTCAGAAGATGAACCCACATTCGTATGGAACAAGCCCACCACAGAAGCCACTGACTTGCAATTCAAGCTCCCTCAAAAATTTGGTGTTCATTTGAAAGAAGTAACGGAAGATAATAGGAAATGCAGAAAGAAAAGATTAATTATTAGAAAATAAAATATATGAATATATTTAACGGCTTGTGAAATAGAAGATGCTCTGTTGGTTGGCAATAAGAGTATGAAGAGGCCATTCGGTGCCTCTTCAGAAAGAGAAATAGTGAATGTAAGTAAACATGTCACAAGGATTAATGAAAGTTAGAATGGGTCCGAGTTTAATATATGAGAAAATCATGGTACCGTGTGACTCATGCAACTGTTTTTGAGATAATGCAATGGATAGTGGAAGAATAAATGTGTTGGCGTCTAAGAATCCCAGGCAGGGTAGTCTTAGTCAGTCGTCTTTTGTTTTGCAAAAACTTAAGAGTAAAGTGTTAAGATAGATAGTTTGAAGGGGACCCTTGTAATCCAGTTATATAGGCCAAGTGAGAAGATTGAAATAGAAATTATGGCCATGTAGATATACTCGCAAAGTTAGGAGAGAAGACATTTATAAATTGAGAATTTCAGAGAAATGGGACAAGGAAAGTTCAAGTTTGAAAGAAAGAAGGGACTAGTGAAGGCTGTTTTACCCTGCGGAGAAAATAGAGGAATCGTCTTGAGCGAAAACTTGTATGGAAATTGTTGCTGTGTGCGTAAAGACAGGGATTTATTAAAGTGATGAATGAATGTTTACTTGTTTGCATATTTGGTGGAATTCGTTGCATTTAGTATACTTAAATATTTGACCTATGTGTCAGGATGACCAAAACCGAATTTTGGAGTTGTCTTGACCTAGAGATTTTTAAAATGGGTGGAAATGTTGAGTACAGACAGACGCAAACATACATCTGCATAGAAAAAAAAAAATACCCAAAGGTACACAGTCAAATGCACGCCGCATATACACAGACCATACACTCGTTGACTAAAAAACCAGGTCCCAATAATTAACCAGTTAGTTGCACATACATATACAGGTATGCATTAAACACAAATGCAGAAACAGAATATATTGTATGCACAGGTAATCAAACAGGGATACACAGACATATACTGTATAGCCGCACTAATATAGCCACGCAGACAAGGTGACAAAAATTAATAGACACAGTTATCTGTATTTAAACAAACACACACCCTGTTTTCAAGCCAGTTTTACACGTCTCATATCCACACGAACTTGAGAAGACACTGTTCTGTCTCTGACAACCGAAAGCATCGCGAAAATGTCATTCCCCAAAAACACATGATTGTTCCCTCCGTTTCTCTCCATTACTCACCCTGATTGCTCCCGTGTCCCGCGCGCGGGAAAATAATTCGGGGAAGGGCGTTCCCTCTCCACCCCCTACCTCCTCCTGTTCTTCCTCTTTGTTTTTTATCTTTGGATGTCGTGTCACTTCGAATTTATCTTCGGACGGGGGTTGTCTAAAGAGAAGGAGGGTGGGCCTTGGAAACTTTTGTTGATTACTCTCAACTCCGGAAATCAGTTTTACCAACAGATTAAATTGCGATTTTTTTTTGCGAGGAAGGAAAAGAACTAGTAATATTTTCGATAATAATGAAAAAAAAAATGATAGAAATTTATTTATTGTTTCAGAGTATCCATTAAGTTTATTTTCTATCATTAGGACCAGGAACAGCCCCTTATCTTTATGAAATACTAGTTGACCAACCTGGCACTGCCCGGGGTAAGTCTGAATGACAACCACTACCAACAAACACTCTCTCTCTCTCTCTCTCTCTCTCTCTCTCTCTCTCTCTCTCTCTCTCTCTCTCTCTCTCTCTTCTCTTCTCTGTAACGCCCCCTCTACTCTCTCTCTCTCACTTCCTCTCCCTCTCTCTCTCCAACCCTCCTTGTCTCTTTCCCTCTTTCTTCTCCCTAACATCCCCTCTACTCTCTCTCTCTCTCTCTCACTTCCTCTCCCTTTCACTCTCTCCCTTTCACCCCTTCCCAACCTCCACCCACCTTTGGTGCCATTGATGTCTTACCCCCCACAGTATTCTTTTCTAGACAGTAAGTCATATGTATGCCAAAATTAGGTATGATAAAGTTGTAAAGATACTAAGTCTACGGGCATAACCAGCCCCGTTTCAGGAAAGCCCTTCCCACCCCCACCCCCACTGGTGCCCTTTGGTGCTAGTAACTTCTTACCCCCACACTAGTCTTTTCGAGATAGTAAGTCATATGTATACCATGTTTGGTTGAAATTGCTCAGTGCAATTCAGAGTTATGCATACATACATCCATTTTTATATATAGAAGATTTTAAGCAGACCACTAAGTTATTCCAAGACTGT
This sequence comes from Macrobrachium rosenbergii, assembly GCF_040412425.1. Taxonomy (NCBI): domain Eukaryota; kingdom Metazoa; phylum Arthropoda; class Malacostraca; order Decapoda; family Palaemonidae; genus Macrobrachium; species Macrobrachium rosenbergii. Next base: position 11,971,070 of record NC_089766.1, on the reverse strand, counting down.
TTTAGCATTGGTTTAAGGGAGTAAGGCAAGTTGAAGTTGTATAGCTTAGTAGGAAGAGACTAAATTGAACGGACCAGAAACTGGAGGGGAGGGTTGCAGGAATAGGTTGAGACTCATATGTATATATATATATATATATATATATATATATATATATATATATATATATATATATATATATATATATTTATGCATTTATATACACCATTTTTGAAGAGCTGGCACTCGCTAGGCTGGAGTTCGATTCCCCGGCCGGCTGATGAAGAGTTAGAGGAATTTATTTCTGGTGATAGAAATTCATTTCTTGCTATAATGTGATTCGGATTCCACAATAAGCTGTAGGTCCCGTTGCTAAGTAACCAATTGGTTCTTAGCCACGTAAAATAAGTCTAATCCTTCGGGCCAGCCCTAGGAGAACTGTTAATCAGCTCAGTGGTCTATTAAAACTATGGTATACTTAACTTTTTCCAAACCTTGAAGCAAGTTATCTTCATTCCATAGACTTATACAGGGACCAGGGTGGTATATATGCATATATATATATAAATTATGTATATATATATATAGTATATATATATAAATATATATATATATATATATATATATATATATATATATATATATATATATATATATATATATATATATATATATATATATATATATATATATATATATATATATATATATATATATATATATATATATATATATTATATATATATATATATATATATATATATATATATATATATATATATATATATATATATATATATATATATATATATATATATATATATATATATATATATATATATATATATATATATATATAAATATATGTAATGTATATGTGTGTGTGTGTGTGTGTGTGTGTGGGGTTTGCCACATGCAGCATTTCCTGAGTCGTGTAGCCGTTCATAATCGTTTTATTTCCAACAATGAACCTCTTATGACGTCATTTCAGATTATGACATCATTGTTTTAAACACCGGAGCGAGAGACTCAAAGAGGAGGCATAAAAAACGGGACTCATGAAATCTTCTTCACTCAATTAAGGGGATACTTTAGTAAAAGGCACAAAAGGAGCGGGAGTAGGGAAACATCAAAGGGGGAGGGCATATATTGTCTCATCTCTCCTTCTGCGTTTTGACGTCAGGCATTGAAAGGCAACAGCTGTTCGCCAGATGATTGCGGGGGGAAAGTCTAACGCGCATTGGCGAGTACAAAGCGACATTTGTGCTAGAGGAGGTTCGTTGGAAATCCATCTCTCTGTTGTGGGAGGATGTTGAGTCTTGTTCGTGTCTTGGCGTGCAGAGTTGTGATCCAAATGTTGTGTAAAACTTTTCATATATATACATACATACATACACACACACACACACATATATATATATATATATATATATATATATATATATATATATATGTGTATATGTATGTATAAGTGTGTGTGTGCGTGTGTGCATGTTTTTCACCCAAACTCATTTCCATTAAATGCGGTGCCTTCCTTCAGAAGGCATCACCCTTCCGGTTTGTACCAAATATTTTGAGGAGAGGTTGCCGGCACAGATCAGTTTGCCGTGATTGTGGAAGTACAACAGATGAAAGAAGGACTGATAGGGGAAGAACAGTGTGAGCTTATTTAAGTAAGAAGTTGCTGGGAGCAAGCAACTCATTCCAAAACACTAGCTAGAATTTGAAGTTTATATTTACGTTTCAATCAGAGAGAGAGAGAGAGAGAGAGAGAGAGAGAGAGAGAGAGAGAGAGAGAGAGAGAGAGAGAGAGAGAGTCATTCGGGGAAGAAGTTTCCATTTAAGAATTTTTCATATTCGTCAGAGGAGCCGTTTCAGTAGGAGGGTCCATTTCATGACCTTTAGTTTGTTGAACCGAATTTGACAACCCTGTATGTGAGTCTTGCTGGTGTGGTCTTATGCATGCTTACTTACGATCAGTTGTTTGTATATATTTGAGTAGTATGTTCGTGTATCGTTGTATGTTTTACTGAAGGCCTCCGTTAATACATTATAACGAACAGAGGACCATTTTTCTATATAAAAAAAGTATAAATAGTTGACCTGTTTACAGAATTAATTCTGCCGACCTAGCTTGACCCTAGGATAAGTGTGCTAATGTGTCCGTTATAATTAGTGACTGCACATGCATGTCGAAAGTGGCAGTTTTGCTTATTAAAAAAAATGCTCTAAAATACTTGCTTCAGAGTAACTTAATCCATTTGCGCGGACATAACCAGTCGTTCTAATTTGTAGTTTCCTTCCCCACCCTCGGCGTATAATATGACGAATGGCCCCTTGGATATTACCCCTTAATTGCCGGTACGGAAAGATGCTTGAACTCATGATCCATGGCTGAGCTGGTTGCCAAATTCACCTCCGGGCTGACATTTGTCACAGCGAACATGTCGCTGGTGCTCTGGCCTTTTGAACGCGAAAGCACCCGCTTTCATTCAAATCTTAAATCCCGTTGGTTGGTGTGAGGGTGCGTGCGCGCATGCGTGTGTGTGTGTGTGTGTGTGCCTGTGGGCCAGTTGATGTGAATTTAAGGGGGATTAAGTGAGGGGGAACAAGTAGCCCCCTTTTTTTTTGTTGGGGGTGAGTGTCGGTCTAGGTTTGAGGGGAGCTCTCTCTCTCTCAGTCGGGCCGCCGAGCTACAAGGCAGCCATGTGTTTAGACCAAGGTCTTAGACCTTGGTTTAGACGCCGTGTTGACGGGGGCGGGTTTACATCCCCGGGAATATATATACACGTGGGTAATTCTTTCCCCCTTCTTATTTTTCTTTCCCCTCGTTTTTATTTTTATTTGTTTTGGCTTTTTCTCCCGTCCGAGGGGTGCCACTTAGTGAGTTGAGGGGAAAATTGAGCTCGGTAGAAATATCAGTATTTCTTTATTGAACTTGAGTTTAATTTTGTAAAACAGTAGAGGGTGGCATTCCGTGGCTTACGTCAGAATAGAATTTCTCTCTATTTCTTCTGATTAGTGCCATGTCATTCACTGTAGTCGCTAATTTTGACCCACCCCACCAGTGTCTTCTCTCTCTCTCTCTCTCTCTCTCTCTCTCTCTCTCTCTCTCTCTCTCTCTCTCTCTCTCTCTATCTCGCGCGTAGTACCTTGTTATCATTTTATTTTGTTCGGTGTTGATTTTCAGTTTACCCCTCCTTTCTCCTCTCTCTCTCTCTCTTTCTCTCTCTCTCTCTCTCTCTCTCTCTCCCTCCCACATCACATTTTGTTATCCTATTTTGAACGTTCAGTTTATACTCTCTCTCTCTCTCTCTCTCTCTCTCTCTCTCTCTCTCTCTCTCTCTCTCTCTCTCTCTCTCTCTCGGATTAGAATAATGACTTTGAAGTCAAAATAAAACCATAAATAGGAAGGACGATATGGCTTGTATTTAGTAGGGTATGTCTGGGTGAAGTATGAAGATAACTTAGGTCATTAAGGAATATGTGGGTACACTGGGAGAGAGAGAGAGAGAGAGAGAGAGAGAGAGAGAGAGAGAGAGAGAGAGAGAGAGAGAGAGAGAGAGAAATTATGCACCTGTCAGCATATGTGTGTTCGCGTTTTAGTGTGTGTACGTGTAAGAGAGAGAGAGAGAGAGAGAGAGAGAGAGAGAGAGAGAGAGAGAGAGAGAGAGAGAGAGAGAGAGACAGAGAGTGTTCGAAAGTTATGTTTCTAATTGAACGATGTGTATGTGCGTGTTTGTTTGTGTAAGATACAGTAATTCACCTCACGTGTACCTGCCAACAGGATACGTGTGTGTATGTTCATATATTTTATTTGTTCATTATAATATACATAATGTAATACATATATATATATATATATAGTATATATATATATATATATATATATATATATATATATATATATATATATATATATATAGTATATACTGTATATATGTGTGTAAAAGTATGCGAAGATGTACGCATTTACACATATTAACAACACGCGAAAACTATACATCGAACAAACACATACGTGAATGCGAATGTACATGTGTGTAACAGAGAGAGAGAGAGAGAGAGAGAGAGAGAGAGAGAGAGAGAGAGAGAGAGAGAGAGAGAGAGTATGCGCGCGCGCATTGCAATGAGAGCCCGCCTTTTGGCAACTCCGCCTCTCCCCAGTCACTAGCAAAGGTGCCTGAAAGTGCGGGTGTGTTGTCTAGAGCGGATCCCAGTAGCTCGTTTTGTCTCTGGGATTAATTCATTCATTTGTTGCTTATTTTCAAAGTTGATTAATTGCATTTGTTCGCTGTTGGAAAGTTACTTCCTGGAATTTGAATATTCTGTGGCGTCTTGGTATTGTTATTTGTTATCGGCGCGTCTACAGCGGGAAGGTTATTGATGTAAATAACAGTCGATGTGGTGATTTAATCAAGTGGTTTTTGTTGTTAATTTAGTAGTTTTCCTGTTATTCATTATTTCTATTAAATATTTACAAAGATAACATTCGAGGCTTTCAATATTCTCAGTGGCGTCTTTAGATTGTTATTTGTTATCGGCGTGTTCACAGCAGAAAGGTTATTATGCAAATAACAACTGATGTGTTGATTGAATAAAGTGGTTTTTGTGATTATATTGGTAATTTTTTTTTGAGTGGGAGAATTTTTTAAACCAGGAAAATAATTTTTTTTATATTTTGGTTTCTAAAAAAAGTGACTATTTTTTATAATGGTGAGAATAGTGGAACATTTTGGAAAATTAGTTATGTGATTTTTATGTGACGTAGAATGTTGACATTCTTGTGAAAAAATAGAATCAGAAATATCAGAAAATCTTTGGTTATTAGCTAATTGTGGTATTGATCTTTGACTTCCGGTGATTCACGAAAAGGTAGGTACTGTATCTAAATATATATATATATATATATATATATATATATATATATATATATATATATATATATATATATATATATATATATATATATATATATATATATATATATATATATATATATATATATTTCAACTGGATGGTATCTAGCGGAGACCTCATTTCAACTGGAGGATATCCAGACGATGAGGACATTTATTCCAGGAACCAGACTTGATGAGGACTGTTAGAATAAAAAGCTTGTCACTTTTCCCGAATAAATATCTCCGCTAGATACCATCCAGTTTAAATGAGGCCCTCTTATTAATTGTATTAATGTGCAGAACTATTGTGTAAATGATAAAGGTCATATATATATATATATATATATATATATATATATATATATATATATATATATATATATATATATATATATATATATATATATATAATCATGAAACTACTAATTTTAATATCTAATTCACGCTACTTATAATTCCCCGTCGGGGATATTCCTGAAGTAGCGTGAATTGATATTAAACAACATTTGTAGCTTCATGATTTTATATAAATCACGGCGTGATAAAAATATATATATATATATATATATATATATATATATATATATATATATATATATATATATATATATATATATATATATATATATATATATATATATATATATATGACAGGTTTCGGTTGAAAACATCAGACAGATAACAGAAAGTCTGATAGAAAAAGAGCTGTGTTGGCGTAGACAAGGGAGAGAGTATGTGGATTAAGTATTTGTTATGAAACAGCTGTAAGGGAAGGTAAAGCGTAAGGAATAAATTGTCTATAGCATACATTAACCTAGAGAAAGCTTAAAATGGAATTATTACTGAATATTATAATTGTATGATGCATAATGGACTGGTTAAGAATGAGTGGAAGTTTTTAGGATGAAAGTAGCGACGCTTTCGTTAGAATACATAGTCATGAGAGTGCCTGGTTTGGGGTAAAATGGGGTCTCTAATAAGAATGTGGTATGTCTCCACACCTGTTTAATATTTTTATGAATATGATGGTGGAAGGTGTTGGGGAGATGAAGATAAATTAGAGATCCTAAAAATGTTAACATTAATGTAAGGAGGGATCTATGTTGTTAGGTGGTTTGGTCACGTAGAGAGAATGAGGCATGACTGAGAGAATCTTGGCTAGATGGGATGAAAGAGGTGTTGGAACGAAAGGGGCCCTTTTATCCAATAAGCAAGAGGCAGAAATCAGTGGGGTTGTGTTCGTGGCGTGGTCGACGGGATGCTGATGAGTTACCTGTGGAAGTAGGTCTAGTCAGTAATGTAAGTTTTCTCTTCAGGATATCATATATATAAATATAAATATAAATATAAATGTTGTAGGGTTATATTTTAATGTTCTTCCTGGTTTTGCAACTTTACTTCAAGAGCCTTAATACTCACGAGAGAGAGAGAGAGAGAGAGAGAGAGAGAGAGAGAGAGAGAGAGAGAGAGAGAGAGAGAGAGAGAGAAATATTTCAACATGATTTGGAAATGTACCTTAAAATCTTGATAACAACAAATGCAACAACAGCATCACTATTGTTATTGTTATTGCCAACGTTTATGGTTTATCATTTCTGTTAATTGTTGTTTTGCGCAGGTTTGGCAACACTCCTGCTTTCTTTGTTGCTTTCATTTGGGGAGAAAGTTTCTTGGAAAGTTTCTTGGCCCAAGGACTACGCAGGACTAAAGCGCATTTTTGAGGGGGAAGTCAACAGGAAGTAGTTAAGAGCTAAATTCAGATGTGGAAACGAAGATTTGCGTCTTTATTTACATTTGCCTTGCCCCTTGAACTTACCAGTCTATTTTATCCATTATTTCATAATGTTTATACAAATTTAACATGGTTAAAAATGTAATGATATTTATACAAAATTAAGAGAGTAATTATCTTAATTCACTGAGTAAATGCGTGGTATAGTATAACTATCAAGCACCATTGTACCGTTAGGCATATTAATATGCTTGCAAAAAATATTTTATGTTGAAAATATGTGAGAAATTTTGATAATCTAATCTTGAAATGTATGATTACATATAATTCCTACGTATGATTTTGAGTTAATACGAACAATTTTGTAATAAAGTTACAAAAAATGTAATAATATTTGAATAGACTTTTGGACGTAGTTTAACATCTTTCATGCAAAAATGGAAAACTTGAACTCGGCGTAAGATTCACTAAAGCTGAATTGATGTTAGGAATTCGTCGCAACGACTCGAAGCAATGCGAGGATTTGTCGGAAAACTTAATAACCTAAAACCTTTCAGTCGTTTGTCTCACGAAAGCCACTTCGTCATATGAAGGGTACGTCAACAATTCGTCATTCTAGCGACATCAGCCATTTGTCATACGATTGACATCAACAATTCCTCATACAATTATTAGGTTTTGACAGTTCGTCTTGTAAAAGTGACGTCGGCTATTCGTCGTATACTTGTGAAGTCAGCTTAGGAATTAGTTGAAAGGTTAATGATCTTGTTGAGAATTCTTCAGAATCAGGTTTAGTTATTATTATTATTATTATTATTATTATTATTATTATTATTATTATTATTATTATTATTATTGAAAAATAAGGAGGAAAATCGAAAGTAAAATGTTGGATACTGCAAAGAAATTATTGATTTCGTTTAATTAATGAATGAATGAATTTATTTATTTATTCATTATTGTTATTATTAGTTTTCACTTTATTGTTTTCTTTACTAAACGTAATTGTGCACTTTTAACGTTGTAGAATAAATGAAGTCAACATAACTTTTTTATTAATTACAGAGGAAATTTAAAAACTCTTTACTGTTAAAATGCCGAAACTGGTGTATTTTGAAACGCAGTCACCTCTATTTACTGTATAATAAATTGAGCATGTACTGGAATACAGCATATAATTGTGGGCTGATCAACAGAGGTTGGGATCACTTTTCTGCAGACATTTTTTCAGACACTGCTCCTGAAAGCTCCTCGACTATTATGCCGCCGCCACTTCCTCTTCTTGCCACGGTTACTGTATGAAAATCATGAACTCAAGAGTCAATCTTTAATTAAGTATTAATTTTTTTTTATTACGGAACTCCCACCCATCCTATTTGCTCCTTATTTTTTCTTCTGCGGCCGAGAATGCCCTGGGCATCTGTGCCCGTCTCGGACCTTCCACAATAAAATTATTATATAATGCCCGTTCTGTCAAGTCCCACAAAGATTATTAATAACGTGATTATTTTAAAAAATATCTCATTCCCTATTTTTTTAATTGTTCTTATAACTTTTCTATTTTCAGAGGGGGGTATTAGACCCCCACTCTCGTTTTCCATTCCCCGTTTTCTCTTTGTCTTCCCCTTCAGTAAGGAGATTGATAAGGACGGTAAGATCTATTATTCTTATTTTAACGAGACTACAGTCACTTTCCGGGCTCTCTTAATGCTGTCCTAGTATGTCACTCACTCAAGTTTATCTAGCTTATGCCGGCCTTATGCCAGCACGGGCTCTTGCCTTAAGGTAAATGTTCTAAGTTTCGGAAGGGAGTAGGGGGCGTGCTATAGTCCTCCGGACTCAGCCCAGCCAACAGATATATATATATATATATATATATATATATATATATATATATATATATATATATATATATATATATATATATATATATATATATGATTAAAATAAAGAGCTTCTTGACGCTAAGGGCATATTTCGCATTGGGGTCTTGGAAGTAAAGTAGGTAAATCTTTTGTCACCTATTTTTTTCCCATTTTTATTTTGGGAACTCTGCTATGTACGGCCGCTTTTTTAACCCCTTCCTGTTACCTTCACTCTTGCCAGAGAGAGAGAGAGAGAGAGAGAGAGAGAGAGAGAGAGAGAGAGAGAGAGAGAGAGAGAGAGAGAGAAAAGAAAAATTATAGTACGTTATCACGGGCAATATTTTTTGGCAGAATAGGGATGTCTCTGGATAGTCGATATCATATTATTATTATTATTATTATTATTATTATTATTATTATTATTATTATTATTATTATTATTATTATTATTATTATTATTTGTTTATTTATTTATTTATTTTTTTGTCTATCACAGTCATCCTATTCGACTGGGTGGTTTTTATAGTGTGGGGTTCGTGGTTGCATCCTGCCTCCTTAGGAGTCCATCACTTTTCTCACTATGTGTGCTGTTTCTAGTAGCACACTTTTCTGCATGAGTCCTGGAGCTACTTCAGCATCTAGTTTTTCCAGATTCCTTCAAAGGAATCTTGGGATCGTGCCTCGTGTTCCTATGATTATGGGTACAATTTCCATTGGCATATTCCACATCCTCCTCCTTCTTCTTCTTCTTCTTCTTCTTCTTCTTTCTTCTTCTTCTTCTTCTTCTTCTTCTTCTTCTTCTTCTTCTTCTTCTTCTTCTTCTTATTATTATTATTATTATTATTATTATTATTATTATTATTATTATTATTATTATTATTATTATTATCCTTCTTCCTTGTTGGTCACCCATTCAAGTACTGACCAGCTCCAGCATTGCTTCACTTTGTTCCTCGAAGTTATTCTTATTGACTTCCCAGTGTCATCGTATCTTGATTATAAGGGACTCGGGATTTGAAAGATGGGGACCATTAACTGACCTCATCCCTTGGCCTCAGTATGTCTGACCTTGACCTTCTTTTCAAGGTCACTGGTTATTTTTTTATATGCAGTAACGTCTACATCAGATAACCATTTGATGTATGAATTATATGTACACCTGTTATGATTATGTAACTTTATCATTTGTGCGTCTAAATGTATTAATAATTACGGGAATTGGTTAAATGATAATTGCTTGTTTGATCCCAACATAAGTAAAAAAAATGCGCAGAAGTTTCTTCGGGGCAATTGAGTTTTCTGTACATCCTCTACAGCGTATAATCAAGGCCACCCTATCTTTCGGTGGTCTCGGTATAATGCTGTGTGAACCTCGGCCCATGAAACTTTAACAGCGGCCGGGTGGTGGCCTATACTATATCGTTGCCAGAAGCACGATTATGGCTAACTTTAACCTTAAACAAAATAAGAACTACTGAGGCAAGAGGGCTGCAATTTGGTATGTTTGATGATTGGAGGGTGGATGATCAACATACTAATCTGTATCCCTCTAGCCTCAGTAGTTTTTAAGATCTGAGGGCGGACAGAAAAAGCGCGGACGGACAGACAAAGCCATCTCAACAGTTTTCTTTTACAGAAAACTAAAAGTCTGCAGTGCATCGTGAAAAACAAATTATTTTCTAGTAGAGGCCTCAAGTCCTTGAAGTATGGTTAATAGATATAATGGTTTCAGATTTGTTATTGACGACTATTGGTTAAATGAGTACTGCAATAAATCTATGCGGGATGAATTGATAGAAGGTAGAAGCATGTTAAAAAAAATAAACACAGTAATGTGTGTTTGTGTATGTTTGTAAATGAAAGCAGTTAAATAAATAAATTAGCAAGAGCGTCCTCCGCTAAGGCTGAGGATTTCACCCCCTCCAAAAAGACTCTTCTCCAAAAAAAGGTATATTTCTTTAAATGTAACATGATCAAAAACGTCCACTAAAATGCGATTCAGACCTGAACTCTAGCCTTAACCTTCTTTTTACTGATGTGAAATGTGTAAATGATTCCCTTAGACTTCGTAAACGTGCCTGTGGCCTTGACTATACTGCCCTAAAATGGAAAACTGCAGTATCAGCAAAATTTTCGAAATTGAGATATGCCACCTACTTGGCTCGTGAAACACTAATACACAAGTTACTGCAGTTTCAGAATGATTCTTCAATGCTTTCCACGAGTATTGAGAGGGTCCTATTTGCAGTATCTGAAAAATCAGTGGCAAGCCAAGGGAGTATCTACCATTTTTCTCAGTTTTGTATTTTTGCAGATACTGCAGTCTTCCATTTTAGGGCAGTATATATTTCTATACCTCCAATTCTTACATTCCAATCTCTTCCACAACCTACTCACCTGGTGTCAGATTTAAGGACCATAATTGGTGAGATTTTGGCAAAATCCACGCATAAATTGTTGTGCAATTCTGATAAACAAACCGGACCACCTTGCCAGAGGTAATTAACACATATGGTGATTTTTTGACGCTGGCATTGCAGACTTTTCTATATTTGACGGGCACCAACATTCACAGCTAGGAATGAGAAAAGTAACATTCTTCGAAAGTAATATTCTTTGTTATTTGTTCTGTCTTTCTCTGTACGTATGTGTGTATTTGTAATTGTTGTAAGAGTGCAGGCTTGAGATATTTGATGGAAGAAAGTATCTGAAGGGTTCTTATATGCATATTATTAATATTTTGCTTTTGGGGTTTTTATTACCGGTATGAAATGTTTTTTTATTTGTTCGTGCAAGAGATTTACACAAGAAATATCTGAAAAGTCGTTCTCTACATAAGTGTATTTATTTTGTATTATTTTGTTAAGTTCTGGGAATTATCATTATTATTATTATTATTATTATTATTATTATTATTATTATTATTATTATTAATTCGGAAGCTATCGGCTCGTGTCCTCGTCGATTAGAGTTCTTGGAAGCACCAGTTTTCCCGAGAAAAAAAAAAATCAAATGAAAAATCTTTTGTCAGCGTTGAAGCGGCAAATGAAAAATCTCTCTTTGCCATCTGTGTTTCATTATGAATGACGAGCAGATGTTGCTGATGGGAGAGCAGGGGTTGGGGTTAGTGTCGGGGGTTGGGGTGGGGATCGGGGTTGGGTTGGGTTCTTTGATGGTTTTTTTTTTCGCCTACGCAATGGGAGAGTTGCGGGGTTGGAGTACGCTGCCTTGTTATGTGCGTTATTTTTAGGTCCATGTGTACTCGCGCGCGCATGCTCGTTTTTTCATGTCATTAATTTCCTCTTAGTTGGTTTGACTCTTATCTTAGCCTTACGGTTCTCGTCAGGTCTTTTGGGATGAGGTTGCTAGCCTCAATACTTTTCTGTCTGATTGCAGTTCACCACAGTTGATTAAGTACCATTTACATGATGGTGACTCCAGAGATACCACAACGGTCCTGCCATATTAATACTTTAATTGCTGAGTCGTTCTAACTCTAATTGCTGAGTCGTTCTTAATTTAATTTGTGAGTCGTTTTTAATTTAACTGCTGAGTCGTTCTTACTCTAATTGCTGAGTCGTTATTAATTTAATTGCTGGTCGTTCTTAATATAATTGGTGAGTCATTATTAATTTAATTGCTGAGTCGTTCTTACTCTAGTTGTTGAGTCGTTCTTGCTTTAATTGCTGAGTCGCTCTTACTCTAAATGGTGAGTCGTTCTTGCTTTCATTGCTGAGTCGTTCTTACTTTAATTGTTGGGACATTCTTACTTTACTTGGTGTGTCGTTCTTACTTTAATTACCGAGTCGTTCTTATTTTCATTATTGAGTCATTCTTACTTTAATTGCTGAGTCGTTCTTACTCTTAATTGGTGAGTCGTTCTTACTTTAGTTGCCGAGTCGTTCTTTCTTTCATTACTGAGTCATTCTTGCTTTAATTGCTGGGACATTCTTACTTTAATTGCTGAGTCGTTCTTACTTTAATTGCTGAGTCGTTCTTACTCGTAATTGCTGAGTCGTTCTTACTTTAATTGCTGAGTTGTTCTTACTTTAATTGCTGAGTCGTTCTTACTTTTAAGTGCTAATT
>NC_089766.1:11951007-11953507 GCF_040412425.1 Macrobrachium rosenbergii | reverse complement strand
ATATATATATATATATATATATATATATATATATATATATATATATATATATATGTATATGTATACACACACACACACACACACACATATATATATATATATATATATATATATATATATATATATATATATATATATATATATATATGTATATATTATCTCTGCAAAATATTTTTTATGGGGTTAAGAATCAAACCTTAATGAGTTCAGACTTGATGTAGAACTCATTAGTTCATTTATTCAAACAGAGAGAGAGAGAGAGAGAGAGAGAGAGAGAGAGAGAGAGAGAGAGAGAGAGAGAGAGAAAACTAATCGATTCCTTGAATCAACGACTTTTCATCCCGAATCTCCTCGGAAGATCAACGAGACGGGATCAACGAGGCGTGCCTCGTTAACTATCAAGTTCTTCTTGTCACGGGAGGTTAACGATTCGGGAGGGGGGAGGGATGTGGAGGTTGGGGCGGAAGTTTGGCCCGGAGGAATAATCATAAGTTTTGAAGGAGGAGGAAAATGTTATTCGTATCGAATGAGGTGGCAGGTGCTTTGTCAGTCGTGTGCCTCGTTGTTTCCGGCATTAGAAATGTTAGTTGATCGGTGGCACAGACTTCGTTACGTCTTTAGCTTGTTATTTCTGTGTCTCGTTGTTTCCAGCATTAACAATATTAGCTTCATGTTGGCAGAGACTGTTATTTACGTAGCACGTTGTTTCCAGCATTAAAAATGTTAGTTGAACGTTGGCAGAGACTTTGTTACCTATGTATCTCGTTGTTTCCAACATTAAAAATGTTACTTTATCGGTGGGGGAGACTGTTGATTATGTAGCTCGTTGTTTCTTGCATGAAAAATATTAATTTATCATTTGAAGGGAGACGGTTTTTTTTACTTATGTATCTCGTTGTTTCCAGCATTAACGATGCTAATTATGTCAGTGATAGAGTTTATATTGTTTATGTAGCTCCTTGTTTCCAACATTGTTATGAAACAATTTTTTTGTGGGTAGCTTGTTGTTGCCAATATTTTTTGAAAAATGTTCTCTTTTTTTTTCTTTACACTGTAAAGCAGTTATTTAAATTTATTTGTGGCAAAGGCTTTTTCATTTTTGTATCTCGTTATTTACAACTTTAGATTTGAAAGCATCTTTGTTTATAGGTAATGAAGTTTTGTAACATTGTTCTTTAAATAATAACAGGGCACGCATTACTTCTGTATCTCGTTGTTGTCTACAAAATTGCAAAAGCATGCTTGTTTATAGATGACAAAAGGGTTATAATGATTGTATCTCGTTCCTTTCAACATTTTTTTTATAAATTTTTTTTTATAGCAGAGGCATTTGATTCCTGCATCTGCGTGTTTGTTAAAGCATGTTTAGTTATTGACGACAAGTTTATTGTTGTAACTCGATTTATTAATAATTTTTACTCTCCCAATGTTAGGCCGTGTTTATAAATATTTTTTATATTTAATAACTACAGAATCTAACTTTTGTTTTTATCGCTCATTATTATAATAATAATAATAATAATAATAATAATAATAATAATAATAATAATAATAATAATAATAATAAACGAGGAAATGTGTTAATTTTATTCCTGTAGTTGTTTGATTTGGCTGAAGACTCAGTTTTGCAACAAATAAAACTCTCTCTCTCTCTCTCTCTCTCTCTCTCTCTCTCTCTCTCTCTCTCTCTCTCTCTCTCTCTCAGAAAAGCTTATGTGAATGAGCCAAATCATTAGTTAGATGCTCTCTCTCTCTCTCTCTCTCTCTCTCTCTCTCTCTCTCTCTCTCTCTCTCTCTCTCTCTCTCTGAAAAGCCTATGTGAATGAACCGGATCTTTGCAGGCAAATATGTTTATAGATCCTTTCCTAATATTTTTTATTAATATCAAATTAATGCAGATATATAATTGATGTATTACATATCCCAAAGTTAATTTAAGGTGTGTGAATGCATTGCCATTAAGCAATTGCATACACACAATTTCTAGACATATAGGCCTACTTCGCTAATATATTTGAATTAATAAATAGGCATGAATGAAATATGTTTTTATATCATAATTAAGAAAGACAGCATTCTAGAAAAAAATCCAAGTAAAACACAGGGGTACCAACCCTTTGCCTCACCGAACTTCTTGGCGCAATGCGCTGCTCACTTTTTTCTCTTCCTCGGGCCGATAAACTTCCTGATGTTTACGTCGTTGAACGAGACAAAAAACAAACCGCCCCTGTAAACCTTTGTGGAGAACTTATCGGTTATTTTCCCTCCTCCTCTTTAATTCTTGTTTTACAGATACACTTCCCCACCGATGCAAATATACATTTGGGGGGAAACGACAGCTGGTAAAAGATATATGCGTGTTTACGTTCGCGAGTGTTGGGGGATCTATCGTTTCTCCATAAACAAAACAAAAGCGCATTGCGCTTGGTGATTCACGGCGTCTCTCTCTCTCTCTCTCTGTCTCTCTCTCTCTCTCTCTCTCTCTCTCTCTCTCTCTCTC
>NC_089766.1:11938507-11946007 GCF_040412425.1 Macrobrachium rosenbergii | reverse complement strand
TGTTTTGTACGATTGCCAGGGTTTTCTTATCAATTTCTTTTTAAAGGACTACAGTTCAAGAGCACTAGTTTTAAAAGAATAAGTGAATCAGATTTTTAAAGCAGCTGTTTTTACCTTTAAACTTTTCCACCACATAATAACTATTATTTTATTTCATTTCGAGGATATACTTAATAAAACACTCCTTATTGTGATGCGAAACATTGCCATATATGGAAATTACTGATACATGACAGGTTTAAACGTCACATTATTTAGGATATATAAGGAATCATGTTTTACATAATGTAGCTTATTATCCAAAACCTACAGAACAAGAATATCAGTCAGGTATTATATGAGATATTGCTCATTAACCTCCAGTTTCATTTTCACAAAAATTATGTAAAAATAACTAACTGGTCATTTTGTTGAGACACGTATGTAACGTGTTTTGGCTAACTTTTCTTGTAACTAAATAATGTATTCTACGTGCGCTATGGAGTCCTGCTCTGCTTGTGTAACACCTTTGAGATAAAGGAGATTTCTCTCTCTCTCTCTCTCTCTCTCAAAAATAAAAGAAAGAAATATTACCGCTACAAGTTTTCTCAGACAAGAATGGTATTCTGCAGAGGAATGCGAGTCTGTATTTATGTAGCTCCCCGTAGAATTGGTCTTATGTTTAAGAAAACCTTTTAAGTGATTATAAGTCGGGTTTTTCTAACTCCCTTTAATTAAATTATTCATTCGTTTTAGGCTGTCGGTGTTGTGTGAGATAGTTTACCATTAGTAATTAATTTTCTTTTCCGCAATCGTCATTCATGAGAGCCTAAATAAATCAGTATTAGATTAAATGGTCCTTTTTAACCACAAGGCTATTTAGCCAAACCTACGATGATTATAATGAAGGCATCTGAGACAGCTGGAATTTTCTTCTTGTACACTGGTAATTAGATCGATATTTGAGAATAATGTTCGTGATTATAATGAGGTCCAGTACTATAATACAGTATGTGGCAACGTTTTAAGATACATTGCAAGTTTATACGTGGTTTATACGTGTAATGTAGTTTTTCTTTGCTGTTGATCAGTTTCATAGCAGGTTTTTATAGCCGGATTTTGGTTTATAGCAAAACAAGAAGCGTTTTAAGTTACCACTACGTCAATTCATTTCTACTTTGACCAGTATAGCAGGTGAATGATTCCTTCGAGATTTATATAAACTCAGTTGACAAAGTTCCGTCAATGGGACTTCTACTGACTGAAATTAGCCAGTCGAATACACAGAACAAGTGACCGAGATCCCGACAGTCTCTCATCTCCGTTTTGCGGTATTTTTTTCAAGCGGGTGACATAAGGAATTGACAGTCATGTTAACAAGGTTATTTGCATGTAATAATAATAGTTTCTGCATCCGGGTTTTACTGGATTATACAGGATTACGAACGCGTAGTTTTAGTTTTCTGTAAAAGAAAACTATTGTGCCGGCTTTGTCTGTCCGTCCTCACTTTTTCTGTCCGCCCTCAGATCTTGAAAACTACTGGGGTTAGAGGGCTGCAAATTGGTATGTTGATCATCCACTCTCCAATCATCAAACATACCAAATTGCAGTCCTCTAGCCTCAGTAGTTTTTATTTTTAAGATTAAAGTTAGCCATAATCATACTTCTGGCATCGCTATAGGTACCAACAACACAGGCCACCACCGGACCGTGGCTGAGTTTCATGGACCGCGGCCAATAATTTCATGGGCCGTGGCTGATTTCCATGGGCCGCAGCTAATAATTTCATGGGCTGTGACTGAGGCCACCACCAGACCGTGGCTGAGTTTCACGGGCCGCAGCTGAAAGATTCATACAACATTATACGCTGTACAGAAAACTCGATTGCGCCGAAGAAACTTCGGCGCATTTTTTAGTTGTTTAATTATGCTCCAACCTAACTGAATGGTGCATTTCTTTACACTTCTTTTTTTAAACAATGGATGTCTACTATTTTATCACCTCTGGCGAGCCGTGTTGTCGTGTTGTCTTCTGACAACTCTTGTTTCATCTCTGGGTTAAACAAGATTTTCCTTTTTGCTGGAGATTTTTTTATAAAGCTTCTGCCCGGCAGCCTCATTTTTAACGCGAATGGAACACGTGTTCTGCCACTTTTCTTTCTTGAGGTTCTTAATGAGGTGTATTACCTGCACTGTATGGTCCTGCCCTCATTCTGTGGCGCCTTGAAGATAAAGGAGATTTATCTCTCTCTCTCTCTCTCTCTCTCTCTCTCTCTCTCTCTCTCTCTCTCTCTCTCTCTCTGTCTTGTCTGTAAAGAACACTGTCACTTGAAGTCATCTTGAATAAAAATGTTACCCTACAGGAATAAATGCTTATTTCTCTATAGAATTCTCTTATATATACGAAAAAGTCATATATTTTATGAACATGAATTATAAGGAAGGTAAAAGCTATATTAGAATTGGTGAAATCCACATTTGGCTTTCCTTTAGATAACATCTCGACGATGTTGACCATTGATAGAATGGTGCCGGTGTGATCTCCTATGTAGGCCTGTAATAAATATATAAATATTTATTTACTTGTTTTGTTTCTAACAATGATAGTCTGTGGGTTGTAACTTTGCAGTGTAAACTTACCGCTGCCCTGCCCGGAGCCAGCCTCTATATATATATATATATATATATATATATATATATATATATATATATATATATATATATATATATATATATATACACATATACACAGTATATATATATATATTTATTTATTTATTTATTTATATATAAGTATATATACATATACACACACGTATATGTACATATGAAAGCTATTACGAAATGATGATGATTGATTTTATTTTACTATATATACTGTATATATCATTGAGGCCTGGCTAGGTAAGACAGTTCAGTTGCCGTGCCGTCGGCCTTGGCGCAGTTAAAAACACTGGAAAAATAAAATCATTCAGTATCACTTCATGATAGCTTTCAATACCTTAACCCATAAACTCCTCAGAAGTAATTTTATTCGGTACCTTGAACGAGGAAAGAGATTCCGTGTACTTGGCATTAGACGAAGGTTAAAATATTCCCCCTTTTTAATGCCCTGGGTTAACTGGACAGTGATGGATGACGGCTGAGTGCAATCCGAAACTGCGCTTCTCAGAGATGTTTCAAGACATTTTTCGGGGCAATTTTCAAGACATTTTAAAGATTCCATTAATGTTAAATAAAGAAATACAACACGTAACTAAGCTAATAAATGCAAATATGACCAGCCATACCAATAACTTGCAACATCTTGCAACATTCACAAAGACATTTAAAGGACATATTATATTTGCTATTAATTTTAAATGAATAAATACATCACAGATCTAAGCAAATAAATACAAATAAATACAAAATAAATGCAAATATAATCAAGGCAGGACCCACTTAGAGGGTCCTGAATCAAGACCACCGAAAATAGATCTATATTTCGGTGGTCTCGGTATAATGCTGTATGAGCCGCGGCCCATGAAACTTAATCACGGCTTGGTGGTGGCCTATCCTATATCGTTGCCAGAAGCACGATTATGGTAAAATAAAACACTATTGAGGCTAGAGGTCTGCAATTTGGTTTGCTTGATGATCGGAGGGTAGATGATTAACATATCAATTTGCAGCCCTCTAGCCTCAGTAGTTTTTAAGATCTGAGAACGGACAGAAAAAGTGCGGACAAAAAAAAAGTACGGACGAACAGACAAAGCCGGCACAATAGTTTTCTTTTCAGAAAACTAAAAAGGGTTGAGTGCAACATACATAACGACACTTAAAGGGCATTTTAAATATTCCATT
Organism: Macrobrachium rosenbergii; assembly: GCF_040412425.1. Taxonomy (NCBI): domain Eukaryota; kingdom Metazoa; phylum Arthropoda; class Malacostraca; order Decapoda; family Palaemonidae; genus Macrobrachium; species Macrobrachium rosenbergii. Next base: position 11,942,182 of record NC_089766.1, on the reverse strand, counting down.
CTTGGTAAAAGAATAAATACTTAACAAAACCAATCAACTAAACGCAAATATGACCAGTTAAACCGATAACTCGCAAAGTCTCGCAATTGGCAAGGGAAAAGAGGAGTTGAGTGCAACACACACAAATCAGGGTTGCGTGTGTACTAGCAAGCGTGAGGGCGGGGGGGGCGGGGGTGGGGGCGGCCTCACTACCTTGGCATCCGGCCCACCGTGGCTTCCGACGCCATACTTATGTAACCAGGAAATGCACAGAATCAAATGACATGCTCTCTCTCTCTCTCTCTCTCTCTCTCTCTCTCTCTCTCTCTCTCTCTCTCTCTCTCTCTCTCTCTCTCTCTCTCTCTCTCGTGTGTGTGTTGGGCACAGAGACACAGACTTATTCTATATGATTTTGTGGTTAGGAGTTTTTTTTTTTTTTTTTTTCCGGTGGTAGTTGTCTGAATACAGTATTAAACTCTGAGACACTTAATTGAATATATACATAGTTTACAAATTATTATTATTTTTTTATAAGATTTTGATATATTTATTTTCCTTTTTTTTTCGTGGGAATTATCTGATCACAGCATTAAACTCTGAGACAGCTAAATCCGTAAAAATATATGTATATATATATATATATATATATATATATATATATATATATATATATATATATATATATATATATATATATATATATATATATATATATAAATTTCTGACTCACATCAGGATCGAACCCAGGTCCTCCAATTGAAAGGCAAGGGCGCTTGTGTGGTCTAGTGGGCAGCGCCCTTGAGTTTCAATTGAAAGACCTGGGTCTGATCCTGATGTGAGTCAGAAATTTATTTCTGTTCCACACGTGATTGTGTGTTGATTTTTCTATACACACACACACACACACACACACACACACACACACATATATATATATATATATATATATATATATATATATATATATATATATATATATATATATATATATATATATATATATATATATAAATTCTGACATTTATTTCTTCAGTACGAATTGCCGACTTCATTGTTGAGTATGCATATAGTGTGCTGTTGTTGTTAGATTAAGTTGGCCCTATGCCAGCACGGGTTAATCGCTCACAGAACAACCTTCAAGTCAAACTTTGACTGTGAGCTGATTTATATTACAACTTCTAGACGTCAAAGTAGGTTATTCCACAACACAGGTTATGATTGGCTGGTAAGCTGAGTGAGTTTAATCCGCAACACTGTGATTGGCATATTGGCTGGGTCAGTGAATCACGTGACCAGGTGTAAGCATTAATCTCTCTCTCTCTCTCTCTCTCTCTCTCTCTCTCTCTCTCTCTCTCTCTCTCTCTCTCTCTCTCTTCTGCATCGCTGATCGGAGGACGTAGTGATGGATGTGGTTGGCGTTGCTATATATATACTCTCTCTCTCTCTCTCTCTCTCTCTCTCTCTCTCTCTCTCTCTCTCTCTCTCTCTTTACCCCAGGATGTAGGCCATATGGAGGTATGCATGTTGTTTCAGGGTTCTGTAAATTTTTGGCTGATAAAATCTTGATTTTGAGGTCTTGACAAATTAGTGATAGGATAACCATCATACCTAGTTTAGAGGGACTGACAGTTCTCCGTTGGACATAACTGTAACATTGTATCAGACGTGGTCTTCTGTTCACTTTCTTAGCCTAAGGCTGTAGTATTCCCTGTAACAAGGAATGACATCTGGCTGAAGATTCCTAGTTTACACTTTTGTAACTGTAACTGTCTTATTCCTTACAGTATTTTTGTTTCGTCTCCAAAAGCAAAGACTGTGCTGTGTCCTTCAGCGATGTCTTGCAAACATTTCTTACTGTCTTTCATCATTTTTAGTCGATTGGTTATGCAAATCGTTCCTTATGTACAATGTTGGTTAATAGTTTCCTGCGCTCCTGGATTATGCTAATTTTCGCCCAACCTGCGACAAAATACAGTTGACTGACTACCTAGTAGCGCAATTCACCATGTAGGTTTACAGGGGTGCTGTAGGGTTTAGCCTCTGACCTCTCCCGTGAATCGAACCCATGATCCCATGCTGGGGAGACGAAGCTCAATACCACTTGATTACGAGGCCCTATTTATATATATATATATATATATATATATATATATATATATATATATATATATATATATATATATATATATATATATATATATATATATATATATATATATATATATATATATATATATATATATATATACATACATATATACACATCTTCTCTCTCTCTCTCTCTCTCTCTCTCTCTCTCTCTCTCTCTCTCTCTCTCTCTCTCTCTCTCTTTTAGATGTAATCTTCATTCTTGTTCCAAACTCTAAGACGAGTAGAGATTAGAATTGGGTTTTTGTCGTCTTTAAAAGAATGAAGATTTCCGTTTCCTACCATGTGAAATCTTTTTGAATATTCTCTCTCTCTCTCTCTCTCTCTCTCTCTCTCTCTCTCTCTCTCTCTCTCTCTCTCTCTCTCTCTCTCTCTCACCAGCTGCTGCTGTGGGTGAGTACCTCCCGAAGGTAACGAAGGTGGTGCAGTCTGTGCGTGGGTGATTTATGTTTTCCCCGTGTGTGATGTTCGTTACCTGGCACTTGCTAACGAATGAAAAAATAAAGATAAAATAAAAATATGGTTGAAAAAAAAAAAAAAACTAGTGCCGTGAAGGATTGATTTAACTTTTTTTTTTTACGCATACAGCTGTTTCAAGGAGGTCTCGCCGGTAGAACTTATTTTTTTCCTTCTTGTTTCAAAGTGTTTTCTTTGCACGTTTTTAAGCTGTATTTTTATGTTTTTTTTTTATATTTTATAACCTTGGATTTTATAAGTATGGTTTTGTTTTATAATGTTTTATTCTTTATTTTATAAATCGTAACCAGTTCATTTCCGTCACATACTTTACCATAATGCTGGTGTTTTATCTTTTCGTTTTATGTATGGTCCTCCTCATGAGACTTTATGGTCCTCCTCATGAAACTTGTTTAATAATTTTCTGTTTTCATTATTTGCTTCATCTCTCTCTCTCTCTCTCTCTCTCTCTCTCTCTCTCTCTCTCTCTCTCTCTCTCTCTCTCTCTCTATTTTTTTTTAGTTGCAAACCCCATTCTTGTCTCAGACTCTCAGATGAGTAGAGATTAGAATTAAATCTTGTCACTTTTAAGAAGAAATAAGATTTTTCATTCATTAAATTTTTTTACACACTCTCTCTCTCTCTCTCTCTCTCTCTCTCTCTCTCTCTCTCTCTCTCTCTCTCTCTCTCTCTCTCTCTCTCTCTCTCTCAAATGCTTTCGTTTATTATCAGGTTCGTAGCAAGATGCATTTTTTACACACTATTAGTATTTATACTTAAAAGCATATATATATATACACACACAAATCTGTTTTGTGTATAATCTCATTATTGAAATAAAGAGCACCAGTGATGCAGGCACATTAAAAGTTTGTCATCTACTAAGGCTTTGTAAACAGAGAAAAATATAAAACAGAAGCAATGAAAAAATCAGAAGGATATATATATATTTATATTTATATTTATGTATATATATATATATATATATATATATATATATATATATATATATTTATATTTATATATATATATATATATACACATACCAGTATAAATATATATATATATATATATATATATATATATATATAT
>NC_089766.1:11911007-11931007 GCF_040412425.1 Macrobrachium rosenbergii | reverse complement strand
TTTGTATATATATATTTTTATATATATATATATATATATATTATATATATAATCAATTTATATATATATATACATAAATAATTTCTGTATGTATATATGTACACACATATATATATGTGTGAGTGTGCGTGTGTTTGTTTGTTTGCCTGTTTGTATATATGACTGATTTATGTCAGCAGTCATTTATATATCGCAGACAAACAGAAGACCCGAAATCATGCATCCTCATCGAGAAGACACTTAGTAGGGATGAGCAGGGATTATGAGGGACAGATAACGAGGCAGCGGGAGACTCTTCAAATTACTCTCATGTTTTTTTTAAGTCTCTTTGCCGACGAGACTCAGACATTCGGGTCAAGGTGGCTGCGGCTCCCGACTCCGTAAACAGACATATTTAACAGACATATTTAGACTTTATTACGGGGGAAGGGGTTCCTCTCTCTCTCTCTCTCTCTCTCTCTCTCTCTCTCTCTCTCTTCCCCTTTAGCCGGGTTTTTTTGTTCATTTAGTAGCAAGAGAATGAATGTTTTTCTTTGAGGCTTTTGGACGTTTATAAATGACTATTACCTTAAAGTTTAACGTGAGAAATTGTGTTCTCGTTTTCACTCTGAAGGTATTAGGCGTCCAGGTTGATTTGTCAGAGATCAGAGGTCCACGCAAGGCCTCTTTTTCCCTTGGTAAAGGGCCCTAGTTGTTATAAGGCCGACTAAATCTAAACCAACCAACTGGTTTTTTTTTTTTTTTTAGGAAAATTCAGGAATTATAATTTTGGAGCACTGCTTAAATCTATTGAAAAGCTCGTCTTTCTCCTGATATAAAACAGTCTTCCTCACACGGTGGACTGTAGGCATTACTTAAGGTTCTTTGCAGCGTCTCTTCGTTCCGTAGCTACAACCTCTTTCATTCCTTTTACTGTCCCTCCGTTCATATTCTCTTTTTTTCCATCTGACTTTCCACCCTGTCTAACAGTTGTTTCATAGTGCAACTGCGAGGTTTTCCTCCTGTTACACCTGTAAAACCTTCTTACTGTCAATTTCCGTTTCAGCGCTGAATGACCTCATAGGTCCCAGCGCTTGGCCTTTGCCCTAAATTCTATATTCTGCTTTGTTCTAAAGAAGTCTATATCCTACTCCCTTTAAAGGGGCGGATGCATCCTTTCCTAACACGGTAGACCCTAAATTAGATAGTGGCCGGTTGACTGAGTGCATCTGGAAATGAAACTTAAAAAAAAAAATTTATACTGAAGTCAAAACGAAGCTCTTTGATTTGATTAGAATGAATTTTGGCTTAGTGAACTATTCGTCTATAAAGCCCTTTCTGTGTTTTAAACACATCGAATGAAACCGTTGTGCTCTATTTTAATTTTTATAATTAAAATAATGTTTAGCGATCACAATCATCTGATCTACGAGGCACTCGTAAGGGTGTTTAAAATCGCTTTATATCACAAATGTTCCTGAGTCCAGTTTTATTTCAGCTCTTGCAAATTGTGAAGGTTTAACTTTAACTGTTCAGAAACCTCTTCGTAGGAAGGGCAAAATATATTGATTCCTAAAAATGTTTTAACTTGAGATTGAAACACCGGAAACAGAAATTTCGTGTGGGCCTTTTAAACCCTTCAGAGAAACTGGTGCCCGTTGAATTTTGGCAAGAGATGTGTCTCCTGTTTACCATATCAACGAATAAGGTCTTTGGATTAAGTTTGTAAGTATATACATATGTGTGTATATATATAGACACATACATACATACATATATATATATATATCTTCTTCTTCCTCTCTTTTAACGTGCATTTTTCCCATTTTTGTATACGATGCCTTCCTTTGAAGGACTTTTGATATAGTCTCGATCGGCTGCCCTGCCTGACATCGCTTAGACCCCGGTAGCGTATGTTTCACGTATCATACCCGACCCAACGCCCTTTCTTCCCAGCAGCGAGAAGTTGTTGCGCGGGTAGGGCGATAGTTTCAGACGTGTGAGATGTTTGTTATGTTTTAGAAGGTGTTGTAGTATAACACCCATTTGCTTTTAAGCAAACCTATCCGTTGATTACATATATAATCCCGGGATGTCTACACGGATACTGATCAGTCGGCTGCGGATTTGAACCCGCGCCACATACGAATAACCCATCGAGGCTCCACACATATAAAATATAAAATATATCACCATTTTTCACTATGCATTTTTCTCCTGAGAGGGTATTTATAGAGTGAGGTTTCGAGGCCTACGCCATTCCCCGTGAATGCTCAAAGGGTCCTATGTGTCGACGGCTTTATCTTTCCTTGGTGATCACCCACCCAAGTACTGATCAGACTCAAAGGCCCATTTCAGGAAAGTAGGATTTAACCTAAATAGCGCAGGAATTATTTATTGTGTATATCTCCGCGTATGATATATCTGTATATCTGTAAGTCAAGAAAATATAATTTAGATTTTTAATTGTATGTAGTTTCTCTCTCTCTCTCTCTCTCTCTCTCTCTCTCTCTCTCTCTCTCTCTCTCTCTCTCCTGAGTTTAATCCTATTCTGCCTGTCAGTATTTGTTTATGTTAAATCAGCGTCTAAGTCCAACTTCAAACGAGTATCTAAAAGCATTTTATTTTTCTGGCGTTCGTCTCGACCTTTTCTCTCGATCCAGTTATAGGATTTCAGGCCAAAGTAAATCTCTCTCTCTCTCTCTCTCTCTCTCTCTCTCTCTCTCAGGTTAAGCTTGCTAGTAACCCTCGTTTCATCATTGGGGTTTAGTTTGAATTATACTTACATACAAACATGTATCTGCGTATGTGTACAGCTTGCAGTTTTTAATAACCACAATGCCTTCTTAACTTCTAGATTTTTTCCACACTTTGGAAACACTTGCGACTACTAGGCATAGATCTAAATGAAGATTATAATTAGAGAGAGAGAGAGAGAGAGAGAGAGAGAGAGAGAGAGAGAGAGAGAGAGATTGACTGGTAACTAAAAGTATTATGGCGTATTTATATAGTAAAATTAAGAGTGTTTGTGAAATTTGATACCTGAGAGAAGCAATGTAGTGCATCATTCCATGTATTTATAAATGCATAAACCCTTATAGATACACATATGAACCAAAATACACACACACACACACACACACCAATTGGCAGCCTTTGAAATATTCCCCCACGACAGCCCGCTAAGAGGGGGGGAAACGTACCTTTCTGCATCTCGAAGGGGAAACGAACATATTTATTTTATCTATATCTGGTTGCGGATGACGATCTATAAATGCGAGAATTTATCTTGAGAAGGTTTTCCTTTCCTTTTTTTTTATTTTCTTATTTTTTATTTTGTAACTTGAAGGATGCTGCTGGCGTTTACGTCACGGCCTATTTGTTTGTCTTGTGGGGCTTATCGACTGACGTCATCGTGCGACGGTGGTGGTGGTGGTGGCGGTGTCTTGAAATGAATGATGGATTTAGGTGATCACTTTATTTGCTGATTAACTCCCGTGGGTCTTCGGTATTTTTTTGGTCTTTGGTTTTAAGGATTTTAAGGAGATTCTTGCTATATGTATAAGCTGCTTTTTAGTTTTCTGAAAAGAAACTATTGTGCCGGCTTTGTCTGTCCGTCCGCACTTTTTTCTGTCCGCTCTCAGATCTTAAAAACTGTTGATGCTGGAGGGCTACAAATTGGTATGTTGATCATCCACTCTCCAATCCTCAAACATACCAAATTGCAGCCCTCTAGCCGCAGTAGTTTAATTTTATTTAAGGTTAAAGTTGGCCATAATCGTGCGTCTGGCAACGGTATAGCCCAGGCCAACACCGGACCGTGGTTGAAGTTTCATGGGCCGCGGCTCATACAGCATTATACCGAGACCACCGAAAGATTATTTTCGGTGGCCTAGATTATACGATGTACAAAAAACTCGATTGCGCCGAAGAAACTTCGGCTCATTATTTACTTGTTTTTCCCGTCTCCGCTGAAGACCAACATAAAATACAGATAAGCAGACTAATAGACAAAAGGGAGATTCTGTTTTCCATCTCTAAAGACCAGCTTAAAATAGATAAATAGTTAAGTACACAGAACGAAGTGAAAATGCTTAAAGAAAACTAGCAACTCTTTTTCTGTAGCTTATCACACATCATCTCCATCTTACCTTGACAACTTGTTTAAAAAAAAGTGCCGGCTGTAAGTAATGTACCAGTGAGGAATTTCGACATATATTTTTTCAGTGCCATAACTAATTTTGTTTAGCGTTGAATTTTATATATATATATATATATATATATATATATATATATATATATATATATATATATATATATATATATATATTTTTTTTTTTTTTTTCAGTGCCATAACTACAGATTTTTAACTATTATTTTTTTCGACACACACACACACATATATATATATATTTTTCAGTGCCATAACTATATATTTTTAACTTTTTTCGACACACACATATATATATGTGTGTGTGTATATTATATATATATATATATATATATATATATATATATATATATATATATATATATATATATATATATATATATATATACACACATTATTTTTTCAGTGCCATAACTACATAATTTTAACTATTTTATTTAGCATTCTCTTTGATTTTACGATTTTTATAACGTTATTTTTCACCAGTCTGCAATTTCTCCTAAACATCCCAGTCAACATTAAACTATCTGCAAGCTTCTTAAGCCACTCCACCTTTCATAAAGTCCTTTTCCCTTATCACAGGAACGTAAGTAATCTGTGCAATCTTGTTCAGGTCTATTTTTTAATAGCAAAAAGGTCCCCGTAGGTGGGGAGGGGTTAGTGCCGTCAGTGCACCTCCTGCGGTGCACTCTATTCAAAACTTAAAGTTCTTTGCAGCGTGCCTTCGGCCCCTAGCTGCAACCCCTTTCGTTCCTTTTACTGTACCTCCTTTCATGTTCTCTGACTTCCATCTTACTCTCCACCCTCTACCAACAATTGATTCCTAGTGCAGCTGCGAGGTTTTTCTCCTGTTTCAACTTTCAAATTTTTACTGTCAATTTCCGTTTCAGCGCTGAATGACCTCATAGGTCCCAGTGCTTGGCCTCTGGACTAATTTCTATATTCAGTTCAACAGCAAACAAGTAAAAAGTGCGCTGAAGTGTCTTCGGCGCAATTGATTTTTCTGTACAGCCGCTACAGCGTATAATCAGGGCCACCGAAAATAGTTTTATCTTTCGTCGGTCTCAGTATAATGCTGTATGGGCCGCGCCCCATGAAACTCTCAGCCGGACGTGGTGGCCTGCGTTGTTGTGTTTGCCAGAATCATGATTATGGCTAACTTTAACCATAAATAAAATAAAAACCACTGGGGCTAGAGGGCTGCAATTTGGTATATTTGATGATTAGAGCGTGGATGATCAACATACCAATTTGTAGCCCTCTAGCCTCAGTTGTTTTTAAGATCTGACGGCGGACAGAAAAAGTGCGGACGGACAGACAAAGCTGGCACAATAGTTTTCTTTTACAAAAACTAAAAGGTGAAATATTCACGACAGACGACCGTCCTTGTCATGTTCGAAATTTCGTACCCCCACTAAGTCCTTGCTAAGAAGGGTTGTGGCTCTGTGCTTCTCTCATTCATATCTATCAGAGTTTTCCTTCTCCAGTGGGGCTTATTTACTCTTATTCATCTTTTGGAACCTCCTCTGTATTCGCATGAATAGTGAATATTTTCGTCAGCCACGAAATCCCAATATCACAAAATATGCGCCGCAACGAACGTAATTTTTACTGTGTCACAAGTTTATGTTTTTTAGATTCTTAGATTTTTTGCTGTCTTCAATTTACTGTAGTCATTGTCGCTATTGTTGCTAAGCTTGCTTTTGTTATTTTTCTCCATTATTCCATTTATATGTCGAAGTACTTTATGAAGCTTCAAGGTTTCTTTCTTCTTTCGGAGATTTTCGGTTTTCGTTTTAGTTTTCTGTAAAAGAAAACTATTGTGCCGTCTTTGTCTGTCCGTCCGCACTTTATTCTGTCCTTACTTTTTTTCTGTCCGCACTTTTTTCTGTCCGCACTTTTTTCTGTCCGCACTTTTTTCTGTCCGCTCTTTTTCTGTCCGCCCTCAGATCTTAAAAACTACTGAGGCTAGAGAACTGCAAATTGATATGTTGATCATCCACCCTCCAATCATCAAACATACCAAATTGCAGCCCTCTAGCCTCACTAGTTTTATTTTATTTAAGGTTCAAGTTAGCCATAATCGTGCTTTTGGCAACGATATAGGATAGGCCACCACCGGGCCGTGGTTGAAGTTTCATGGGCCGCAGCTCATACAGCATTATACCGAGACCACCGAAAGATAGATTTATTTTCGGTGGGCCTTGATTATACGTACGCTGTAGCGGCTGTACAGAAAACTTGATTGCGCCGAAGAAACTTCGGCGCATTTTTTATTTGTTTACTCTCATGTTCATCTTCTCATCTTTTCGTTTCCTTTCCTTCATTTTGTCCTCTTGTCTTAAATTCACGGTTACTCTGTTTTAAATTCCGTTTTCCATCTCCCTTTGCATCCATCCACGTACAATAGCCTCCTTTGATCATATTTGGTCCGAGTTCGCTTCAGTATCTGCACTATTATTTGCCATTTTCAGTGTCTTCGTATTTAGCTCACTCGTCTTAATTTAAACCAGGTTCACGTTGAACAATTCTCCATCCTGCCACCAAAGAAATACATTCTCATTTTATATATCTAATTTATACCCTTTTTTCTTCGCCATTTTCCTTTCTACCAATTAAATGTGAGAATCCCCCTCTTTGGAGACCATGTGTTCCTGACAGTCATTATCCTTTGCAGGAGAAGACAGCTAAACAAGGTTCTCTTCTTTCTTATTCACTGAAGGAATATTAAATTTGCTAACAGTGCATCTTTCTCTGTCACCTACTTTTGCGTTCTGGTCACCCAGCACAGCCACTTTGTACCGTCGGGGTGCTCATTCAGACAAAATTAGACATTTCATCCTTAATTGCCCTTCCTTTCCCCCGTGATTGAATTATACATTTATTTATTCATGCTTCTGTTCGTTTCAGTAGGTCTGAATCTTGCATTACTTCATACGTTTCCTATCTGTGGCGTTGCGTCTTTCTGTTAAGTCAGCGGCCTTTCCAGTGTGATGACAAATTCAAGCGCACTGTATTTTCCCTTTTTGGTTTTCTGTAAAAGATAACCATTGAGATGGCTATTTGTTTGTCCGTCCGCACTTTTTCTGTCCGCCATCAGATCTTAAAAACTACTGAGGCTAGAGGGCTGCAAATTGGTATGTTGATCATCCACCCTCCAATCATCAAACATACCAAATTGCAGCCCTCTAGCCTCAGTAGTTTTTATTTCATTTAAGGTTAAGTTAGCCATGATTGTGGGTCTGGCATCGCTAAAGGTGTCAGCAACACAGGCCTCCACCGGGCCGTGGCTGACAGTTTCATGGGCCGTGGCTGAGAGTTTCATACAGCATTATACGCTGTACAGAAAACTCGATTGCGCTGAAGACAATTTGGCGCATTTTTTACCTGTTCAATATTTGTCATTTATTTGATTTCAGGATTACGCTTTTGTCTTGTTTGTCATTAACTGTGACGTTCAGTAATGCGTTCTTACTTGTGTAAATCCTACAGGTACCGCCATGTATAACTTTCGGTTTTATATATATAATAAAATGGTATTAAGTGTGCATGAAGTCCCTAGGACATTAAGGGGTATGATTTATGTATGCGGACGTGCAGTTTGAACAGAAAACAAATCTTTTAAACTGCACATAAATTTAAACTCCACTTATAATTTTAATCAGTGTTACCAAAAATTTATTACTTTTAAACACTTATAATTTTAATCAGCGTTCCCAAAAATTCATTACTTTTAAACTCCCTTATAATTTTAATCAGTGTTCCCAAAAATATATTACTTTTAAACTCCCCTTATAATTTTAATCTGTTCCCAAAAATTTATTACTTTTAAACTCCTCTTATAATTTTAATCTGTGTTCCCAAAAATTCATTACTTTTAAACTCCCCTTATAATTTTAATCAGTGTTCCCAAAAATATATTACTTTTAAACTCCACTTATAATTTTAATCAGCGTTCCCAAAAATATATTACTTTTAAACCCCCCTTATAATTTTAATTAGTGTTCCCAAAAATATGTTTCTTTTAAACTCCCCTTATAATTTTAATCAGTGTTCCCAAAAATATATTACTTTTAAACTCCACTTATAATTTTAATCGTTGTACTTTTAAACCCCTTATAATTTTTTAATTAGTGTTCCCAAAAATATGTTTCTTTTAAACTCCACTTATAATTTTAATCGTTGTTCCCAAAAATACATTAATTTTAAACTCCACTTATAATTTTAATCAGTGTTCCCAAAAATATTTTACTTTTCAACTCCCCTAAAATTTCTAATCCGTGTTCCCAAAAATGTATTGCTTTTAAACTCCACTTATAATTTTAATCAGTGTTCCCAAAAATATACTACTTTTAAACTCCACTTATACTTTTAATCAGTGTTTCCCAAAATTTATTATTTTTAAATTCCTCTTATATTTTTAATCAGTGTTGGCAAAAATATATTACTTTTAAACTCCCGTTATAATTTTAATCAAAGTTCCCAAAAATATATTACTTTTAAAAAATAGTTTCCCCAAAAATGAGGAACAAAACCAGAACAATAATCTCTGAAACAGATTATTTTCAAATTGCACTGAATTATTATTATTATTATTATTATTATTATTATTATTATTATTATTATTATTATTATTATTATTATTATTATTATTAAGAGGAGCAAAAACTAAAACAATAATCTCTGAAACAGATATTTGAAAATTGCACTGAATAATAATAATAATAATAATAATAATATAATAATAATAATAATAATAATAATAATAATAATAATTATTATTATTATTATTATTATTATTATTATTATTATTATTATTATTTATTATTATTATAATCCTTGCTTGTTTGAATACCCCCTCATAAATCACGCTGCCCAAAGACTTTATAGCTTCAGGAGCAGTAACACTCTCGTGAAAGTCAGGCGAGACATCCAAATTGGCGACTCTAAACAGGAGGATTTGAAATTAAAACATTTCTCTTATTTCTATAACGAGCTCAGTTAAATGAGAGGAGTAGTTTGTAGCGTAGCTGCTGCTGTCTTTGTCATTTAAAATGCTCCGGGGAATGTTTTTCCTCTCTCTCTCTCTCTCTCTCTCTCTCTTTGTGTGTGTGTGTGTGTGTGTGTGTGTGGAGTGTCCAGTGGCTTGTCGTTTCGTAATGAGTCTAAGGTTTTTTGGAAATATATGTTGTATAATTTAGTATTCAGTTTGCTTATACCTTTCAATTTTTTCTGTCTATGAATGACTCTCTCTCTCTCTCTCTCTCTCTCTCTCTCTCTCTCTCTCTCTCTCTCTCTCTCTCTCTCTCTCTCTCTCTCTCTCTCTGTGGAGGTACCTCCAGTGTAAGGTATGTTTTAGAACTGTACGAAATATTTATGAAATAAAATACGGTTTGCACACACGTGCTTATTTTTGTGTGTGTAAAAACGATAGTCAATAAATAATTACCTTTCTGCCGTTCTCGGTCGATGCAATAGGGAGTAATTAATGAAAGGTTTTTTAAAAACACAAAAGAGATATAGCTTCCATAAGTTTTTTCGCCTCTCTTGACTTTTTTAAGTTGCAAAAAATGATATTAAATTAAAACGGCAATAGCCTAAGGTTATAAAATCCTGTGAGGATATTGCAAATTTACATATTCAATTAGCAGGCTTGATATACATCAGCTGTAAGTTTCAAGATATATATATATATATATTGATATACATATAAATTATAGGGCTGAAACTGTGTAAGTTTCAAGATATATATATATATATATATATATATATATATATATATATATATATATATATATATATATGTATATGAGACTGTGGATTACTGTTTATAATACTCTCTCACCAATGAAAGGGCCTGAGTTCGATTCCCAGCCAAGGCAGCGTGCTTCGTTGAATATAATTGTGCTTCTGTTGATCTAAGTAGTGAATTTTGTTCCTGGTGGTGAGTCACCTGTGATGGGTTGCAATCAGGCTGGAGGATGGTGGGATTAGCAACTTCATTTTTATCTTTTCCAAAAAGCATCACTTTTGGACCCACTCTCCTCTACGGGAGATATATTTAAAGGAGAAACTCTACTGAAACATTTCGTTTTGAAGTGATGTCTCTCAGTCTCCTTTGGGCAGAAAAACATGAAAGCCCCCACTTTTAATACCCAGACATATCGAAATTCAAGCGTGGCCTCGCCCTCTCTCGCGAAATTCCGAAGAAGAAGAAGAAGAAGGAAAAATCAAGAAAGGGTCGAAAAAGAACACAGAAGACGAGACCGTTAGCAGCAGCTGCGTCTAACACGAGAGCTTTTAAAACTTGGCCATCCCGAGTCGGAGCAGGTGATCGCTAGAGACGTCACTTGTCACGAACCTGCCAGCGGGCGCCATGTTTGAAAGAGGAAAATCTCCCTCGGTTATCGTCCTCTTTTCGTAATGGCGCTCTGCTACTTTACAAGGTTTTGTTCGTACGTGATTCGTAGTTGCGAGGGAAATTGAGGCCATATACGAGTGTTCTGATCCTTGGCGTCGAGTGAATATTTTTCTAAACTCCACAATCTTTATATTTAGATAATTGTAAATACAAACAGGATAAAAATACGAGACGAGGAATGAAAATAAATGGGGTCTAACCTCTATGGAAGCAATAGAACCGCCTGTCAAAAGAGAGAAGGTTATAGGTATCAGACAACAAAAGGAGAGAGAAAGAGAGAGAAAGAATTCCAGATCTTTGCTATTTATTTCCACAGGATGAAAATTGGGATGCGGTGTCATGACAGGTAGTACATGATATATCTTGTAGTTAAAGCTGCCAACACAGAGTTACTATTATTATTATTATTATTATTATTTATTTTTTTTTTGTCTATCACAGTCTATAATAGTCATCTTATTCGACTGGATGGTTATTATTATTATTATTATTATTATTATTATTATTATTATTATTATTATTATTATTATTATTATTATTTTTTTATTATTATTTACGTTTTCAATTTTTATGTTTAAATATTTTAATGATTTAAATTTGAATATTTTCATTTAATTTTCAATGGACGGAATCGTTCCTATGGCTTTTGTACAAATGGTATCAACGTCACTTCATCTAGACGGGATCGGCGCTATGTATGTTTGTATACATAATCTACGTGTCATATTCAGGTAAAGTGTCACACTCAGTTTATCGAATAAGGATTGTGTCAGTAAAATTTTCTAGATAAGATAAAGTTCCATCCATTAAAGTGTTGTTCACAGTTCACTTAGGAAAAAGTTATAAATTTCGTTTATCGATAAGATTAAAGTGATAAATTACGTTTATAGAGATAGGGAGTTGCTACGCAGTTTATCAGTTTATCAGATCCTCGTAGGACGAGTCGGTAGAGTTCTCGGCTAGCACTCTGCTAGGCCCGAGGTCGATTCTCCGGCCGGCCAATGAAGAATTAGAGGAATTTATTTCTGGTGATAGAAACTCATTTCTCGGTATAATGTGGTTCGGATTCCGCAATAAGCTGTAGGTCCCGTTGCTAGGTAACCAGTTGGTTCTTAGCCTCGTAAAATAAGTCTAATCCTTCGGGCCAGCCGTAGGAGAGCTGTTAATCAGCTCAGTGGTCTGGTTAAACTAAGGTATACTTAACTTTTTACGCAGTTTATCGAGATAGTTTAAAATGGTGCCACGTCTTACCTGTGTACGTATAGGTCAGAGTTGTATATCCAGTTAGCCTCCGTCTAGTATTATTACGGTTAGTTCATTTGACAGGATAGTGCAGTGGTTCTCAACCTTTTTTGGCTCGTGCACCCTTTCACCATATATCAAAATGTCATTCCCCTCCCTTTCCAAAATAGTCTGCCTCAAACGGCGCATTCCTAATAATATGCAGCAAAATACTAACACAGACACACAATCTAACGGGGAGAAAGCCCACCGTCACCTCTCAGTAGCACGGACCGATGCACATTGCTTTGTGTGTGGTCCTAGAGTCAGCTTGCGTCTGCCAATCTGCGATCACAACTCCTCCCCTTTCCCCACTTGAAACACTAACATTCCTCCTTAGGGGTGAATTCCCCCATGGTAGAGAACTACTCTATAGTCTACAGAGTTTTCCAGTCAGCTTTCCTAAACAGGATAGGCTTGTGTTTGGTGTATCCAGAAGGGATATTATTAGGATGGTGTAACGTCATTTCATCTAGACAGGATAGTATTGTGTTCTGTTCACCTAGACAAGACAGTGTTTTGCCAAATAGTATCTAGAGAGATAGTATTATGAAGTTGATCTGGATTTCATGAGGGTAGGGTAGTTTTACGCCCAGTCTATGTGATTAATATTAAGTGGTATTTATAAGATGAAAAAATTTATAATAAATACGTTCAGCCTAAAATTTACAGGGAAGAAAATGAGATGTTTGTTTCATCATACCGTTGACATTTAATTCAAAATAGGCAATAAAATTTTGAAAGTATTATTTACTAAAGTTACAAATAATGTTTTCATGGTTACAACGTCAAAATTTTGTAATCGAGAGAGAGAGAGAGAGAGAGAGAGAGAGAGAGAGAGAGAGAGAGAGAGAGAGAGAGAGAGAGAGAGAGAGATTTTTCTTTACTTAATCTTTTTCAAATGAAAATTGTAAAGTAAAAATTCCTAAGGATAAGCACTAATTAAAAATTGTACATTCTAAATAACCTCTCTCTCTCTCTCTCTCTCTCTCTCTCTCTCTCTCTCTCTCTCTCTCTCTCTCTCTCTCTCTCTCTCTGTGGGTATATCTTTTTGAAAGACCTAGGAAATCCTGTTTTGAATTCTTATGAAGAAAACCCAGTTAAAACTTGCTCATTCTAAATAATATCTCTCTCTCTCTCTCTCTCTCTCTCTCTCTCTCTCTCTCTCTCTCTCTCTCTCTCTCTCTCTCTCTCTGGTTATCATATCTTTCTTTTTGAAAGACTTAAAGGAAATTTGTATAAAATTCTTAAAGAATAAGCCGAATTAAAACTTGTTAATTCTAAATAGTCTCTCTCTCTCTCTCTCTCTCTCTCTCTCTCTCTCTCTCTGGTTATCATATCTTTCTTTAAAGACCTAAAGAAAAACTGTACTAAATTCCTAAAGAATAAACCCAATTAAAACTTGTCCATTCTAAATAATCTCTCTCTCTCTCTCTCTCTCTCTCTCTCTCTCTCTCTCTCTCTCTCTCTCTCTCTCTCTCTGACATTATTTATGAGATGTTGTCGGCATTGTGTCTTCGCTGTTGGCAGGTCGTGAAGGGGTTTTCGGGAAACTCCTGGGAGAAAGCCCAAGGGTAATTGGGTCTACACACACACACACACACACACACACACACACACACATATGTATGCGTAGGCAAGCGCCATCCATGCATGCGCGCGCTCACGCACGCTCACGAGCATACGGCCACGTGCGGAGTGTGAAGGAAGACTTCAGGTACCTGGCATTCGTTTTTGGCATTTCTTCTTAAGGCGATGCTGCCGCCGCTTGTGTGACGGAGGGCGTTACTGGGGACACGGCGAGTTTTTATTTTATATTTTTTAGTTAATGGGGACGTGTTTGGGCGTGTTTGACGTGGGGTTGTATTGTGCGTTAGGGCTAAGGCTAGGTGTTGTTTGGTTTTGTATATATGTGTGTGTGTGTATGCGTGTTTGTGTGTTTGTGTGTATACATATATATATATATATATACATATATATCTTTATATATACAGTATTATATTTACATATGTGTATATATATATATATATATATATATATATATATATATATATATATATATATATGTGTAAAATAAATAAATGAATAAATAAACATGAATTATATATAAATTCATATAGAAACATATTTATTTATTCATTTATTTAGTTTTGTACTTATTTATAAATACAAAGAGACCCCACCACTTACAGTGCAGTTGTTAATACCATCGCCCTACTAACTAGATGCTAATATGGTACTTGGTGGTTAGTTGACTGTGATGAAATGCACCTGAGAAGGAGAGGGTCACAGGGCCAGCAGCCTCATCTCAAATACTTGCTGAGAAAAAAGGCGTTTTGTGGGGACAACGCTTTTAGGAAAAAATGATTATATATTTTCTTATTTATGAAGGTTTTGATTATGTACTTACGGTTTGGATACAGAAATCGATTTTTATTTTTTTTTGTTTAATTGGTTGGTTCATTTTTAATTGCTTTATTAATCCAAGAACGATTAGGGATTGACTGATATTTTAAAAAGCATCTAATGCTGTTTATCCAGAAAACTCGTGAGGTTAAATAGTCATTGACAGCTTTTTTTCCCATTACACTCTTTGGAGTGGTTACCTTGCTGCTTTTCATTCCCTGCCTGATTTTCCTCCTCATTGTCCCTTCTTTCATGCATATCGTGTAGTAATTTCGACAGGCAGGTATGCTAAGTCATTAGGTGTGTGACGGGTAATAATGACATCACCTGTCAAGGCGATGTCATGCGAATATCGTTTTTTATATTTGTACACAATCGAAGATGCTTGAGTTCTTTAGGTAACGCCCCTGTAATTAGGTTGTTAGGATACTTTTTCGTATGTTTTTCGTATTAAAATGGTAAACAGGTATACCATCAGATAACATAATAATATAAAATTTGCCGGATGTATGATGCAAGTCCCGTCGCACGCCACTTTGTTTGAAGACGTACGATTCTCATCTCTGGCACTTACCTTTGGTGATGTACGATAACGATCAAACTTGACCGGGTTACAGGCAGTTGCATGCATAGAGATGTACGATAATGGACCTTTACGTCTGCCACACATATTTAGTGGAAGTAGGGAGCCAAAACTGACAAGGTTTACCAACTAGGAAACAAACTCTCTCTCTCTCTCTCTCTCTCTCTCTCTCTCTCTCTCTCTCTCTCTCTCTTGAATCTTGCCATTGAATTTAGGTCTTGCCTGAAACTAACCTTCTGTAATAATTTTTATAAATGTTTTACAGATATTTACAAAAAATATTTTTGCGAATTCTTGTCAATATTTGTCTTTTGACAATTTCTCTTCTCATAATTTTACTGATTAGCTAACTATTACAGTAGTTATCGCCGTTCATTTTCTTATCAGTATTTGGTTACGTTTAAGTTATTTATTTTATGTATCTACTTTTTAATGTTACGTTACTTTAGATATAATCTAAGATTGGACTCTGGTTAGTTGCCAGTTCTGCTAAAATGTTTGCCTGCTAAGAAACATATGTAGGCGTATTTTATATCTGCTGAAGGCCATATATGTTTACGGTTTTTTTTAAATTAGAACAGGGTAGGAACGTTTGATTAGATTTTTATATAGATATTTCCTCGCTATACTAATCATACTTTACTTTTACTGAGAAATTAAAAGCAATATAAAATAAAATTCACGTGTTATCTGAAGTCCTATAACAAGTCTCGGCAAAGAAAAATTTTATTTAAATTTATAGAAATTTTTTTTATAAATGTTTTAAAATTTTATTTTTTCATATTTACTATATGCATGCCGACGGGAAGGGCAACTCAAAGCCCATCTGGCGAGAAACATTGAAATGAAGAAAAAAAAATTCAAAATTGCAGAAATAAACATAGTGAGTATTTAAATTATATATATATATATATATATATATATATATATATATATATATATATATATATATATATATATATATATATATATATATATATATATATATATATATATTTTATATATACTATTTTTATAGACATCTTTTTTATATATACTATTTTTATATATTTTTTATTTTTATTATTTTATTTATATATACTATTTTTATATATACCATCTTATATATATACCATATTTATTTATATCGTTTTTATATATACCATTGTTATATATAGCATTTTTATATATACCGTTTTTATTTATACGATTTTTATATATGCGATTTTTTATATATCCTTTTTACATGGACCATGTTTATTTAAATATTTTTCCACAGTCGGTTTTCAGTACACGTGTCTGGTTATTAATGTAGTCCTATTTAGCGCCATGAATGGGAAGATAGATAACAGGAATATACTATTAATTTATATACATTTTGAATATATGAAATACACTCTTATTTAACTCACATTACGTTTTGATGAATACTTTTAAAAAGGAACAAGTTTTCAGGGAGATACAACTTAATATACGATTAAAGAATATATTAATGTAATTTTATTCTTTTCATAATCATTTGTCATTATGCACGTCCGTATGATCAAGAAGGTTTTATATACGCTTTGAAATTCTTCTAAGTCATTATTATTATTATTATTATTATTATTATTATTATTATTATTATTATTATTATTATTATTATTATTATTATTATTCAGAAGATGAAACCTATTCATATGGAACAAGCCCACCAAAGGGGCCACTGACTTGAAATTCAAGCTTCCAAAGAATATGCACATCTGTACGATCAAGAAGGTTTTATATACGCTCTGAAATTCTTTTAAGTCATTATTATTATTATTATTATTATTATTATTATTATTATTATTATTATTATTATTATTATTATTATTATTATTATTATTATTCAGAAGGTGAACCTATTCAGTATGGAACAAGCCCACCAAAGGAGCCGTTAATTTGAAATTCAAACTTCCAAAGAATATTAAGTTGTTCATTAGGAAGAAGAAGAGGTAAAGGGAAATACGGAAAGATCTCTTTTATTAAAAATTATAAATAAAAAAATAAAACCGTATTAAAATGCAAGGAGAACAGCATTAGGGTATGACTGATAGAAAAAAAAAAATTACAAAGTATCGGCACCTATGCTACAAGTGTCTTGAGATTATTTAGTTTACATCCCCATTAAGTTTCTCCATGAATTAAAGACTGTTAACTTGCGTTTAAAGGGATTCCCGTGTTTTGTAATGAAAAATGTTTTTACGATACCAGGTGGTTTCATCGATTTTTGACATGTTGAATAAGGAGCCTTCTGGTAACTTTTTTTACATTTTTATTTTAGAAAACATTAGATTTGGTAACAATATGTCTGTCTGATATATTTACTATTAAGTATGTAATCACACACTGTACATATATATATATATATATATATATATTATATATATATATATATATATATATATATATATATATACTGTATATATATAATATGTGTGTGTGTGTATTTTTTATTCTGGAGGCTGACAGCCCACTGTCCTTCTCTACCCTATTTATGACCCACCATAGCTAACTGACCCCCTCGTATATAATCCTCTGTTTAGGTCAATAGGGGCACAATGAATTTTTAAGAAAACGGGGCATAGACCCCAACTCCCGCCCTTCTAATTAAGACATATGCTACCTAATTATAGAGATACAAAATGCAATGTAGACAGTATTAAATGAATGAAAGAAGAGAGAGAGAGAGAGAGAGAGAATAATGATGAAGTTTCTGATTCGGCGGTATCCCTCTTCCCTGGCGCAGGCGGCAGATTTAGGTCGTCATTGCTATTTCCGTGTCCTGTTGTGGCTGCTTAGTTTGTTTACGGCTTGATTACTTGACCCGGTTTTAACGCCAGCAAGATGCCTGCCTATCCAAGTTCATTTTTCTAGTCCCCAATAAATCAGTGTCACGGTGACGTCTGTGGCTCGTGTTGTTGTTGTTGTTGCTGCAGTCTGGGTTGTTGATGTAGCTCAATTATTATTATTGTCTCTGCGCTTGCAGGAATGTCTTGGTGTCTCGTTCACTGTCGCTCGAAGTGATTGTTCCTCATTTGTCTCTGGAGGAATGAATATCTTGATTTGTTTTGGAGTGAATATTTACTCCAGCGTTGACTGATACTGATTCATGATTTGGGGGGGGGCATTTGTTTCAGTTTTAGATTGCATTTGAAGTTCCTATTGGAATTTCTTTCTCTGTACCTTTTCCTCAGTCTTTGTCACATTTTGTGTGTTTAAATGTTTTGCCTACAGTATAAATATACCTTTTTACCCCCAGCCTTTGCCACGTTTTGTATGTTAAAATATTTTACCTACAGAACATATACCTTTTCCCCAGACTTTGTCACAATTTATATGCTAAAATATTTTACCTTTAGTATATATACCTTTTTCTCTAGCCTTTGTCGCATTTTGTATATTAAAAGATTTTTCTTTTTTGATTACATTTATGTGACTGTATCGTCCTCCAATCCCTCATTCAAATCAAAACATCTAAAAAAACTTTTACCTTTTTACCAAATCCTCGTTGTATCCTCACGTTGTCAACCTTCTCGACCCTCCTCAGTCCAAATATCCTAAACAAACAAGCTTCTAAACAGCCGCATTCATTCATTTGCATAACATCCACACTTCACTCCTGTAGATAAGATATTTGTTCGACAATCTTTTCATACATTTGCAACCTTTACTCCCACAGACTCCCAAGTAGTCACTCCTCTTCATCTCTCCGTATCTTTTGCCTTTGTAATCGGCTCATCTCGAACAGTATAATTGTCTACCTTGCTCTTTGTTCTAATGCAGCTGACGCCCTCTGTCCTTATTTCCTTTGTTTCCTGAATGTCTGGGATTTTGCAGTTTTTTGCAAGATAATTTGCGTGGATGCTGCAAGTCGCAACCAATTGGCGGTTTCCTTTTTCATTTTGGTCGTATCTTGCCATCTTCGTTCCGAGGCAATTGGGATTCTCATACCATTGGTTTTTACGAATAAAAGGGTTTTGTTAGTCGGGTATAAGGTTATGTAAAGCAGACTTCCTGATTATGCCTTACTCTGTAAATTTTCTGTGTTTATGTTTGAACCAACTTGTCTGTTTCTGCAACGGTTGAAGTCGCCCTGTTCTCTCCTCAATTTTTGTCTTCCTTTTCAACTTTGAAATGTAGAAGTCTCTTGACCTGCTGAATCAGTCACATCTTTGTCTTCTTTCGAATCTCGTTGTAAATCTTGCTATTTATGTTAGAGGCTGCTCATGGTGATCTAGATACTATCACTGACTGGAGCAAAGGGTACCTGGAATGTTTCTGAGGACAAATTTCATTCCTTCTTTTGACAGATACTCACTCAAACTCCCAAGTAAAGTCAAGTATTTTGTGATCTATCAGTACTTTTCGCTTTGAAGTTGACAGTAACTTGTATCGTAGGGGCTCCAAGCATTGACCCCTAGGCTAATAGATGTAATTTGTTATGGAAGAGGTCCACAGATCTGCATTTTTGGCTTACCGAAGTGGTCTAAAAAAAAAAAAAAACTAGCATACTACAGGGGACACAATTATGAGAATTTGAGGCATATTTGTGTAGGTCTAATCCATCCTTGCATGAAATAATGTTTCATAAGGGAGACTTTCGCTTCTTATCACTTTTGAATGAAGTTTAATAAAATATATTTAGTTTTATTATGTACCTTGCAATGACTTCCAGCTGATCCACCGTGCACCAGATCTAATGGGTGGCATTTACCCATCTTTATGTGGCAATTGGATTTTAAAGCATATTAGGTCAAAAAATGCATTCTCCTTATAGCTTGGATTCCCTATACCTCCTCGGCCATATAGTTACATATCTGTTTTTCTACAGAAACCACTTTGGATATTGCTCTTAATATCCGCTTGATTATATAGCAGGGAAGTCTGCATTTTTTTTTTTTGTTTGTTTTTTTTGTTTACCGAATCCTTAAGTCTGTGTCGGTTTGAAAGGACAATTTGTAATCACCTAATGGGAGTAGTCTAAATGTTTTATTTCAACGTATAATGAGGCCTTCATAACACAATGGTCTCATAAGTGTGAAAGATCTATTATTATTATTATTATTATTATTATTATTATTATTATTATTATTATTATTATTATTATTATTAATGTTGTGGTTTCAAGTGTGTCAGCTATCCACCCTGTTACTAAT
>NC_089766.1:11886007-11901007 GCF_040412425.1 Macrobrachium rosenbergii | reverse complement strand
TGTTTCTTCAAAATTATTGAAATTGTAGTGCTTTTAAAAATTGCTGATTTTTAGACTGAAGTAAACTATAGAGGGCCAGACGGACAGGTCAGTTTACCAGGTAGCCTGACCACACACACACACACACACATATACAGTATATATATATAAATATATATATATATATATATATATATATATATATATATATATATATATATATATATATATATATATATATATATATATATATATATATTTATATATATATTTGCCACAGAGGGATGTATTATTAAGTCCTAACTTGACCAGGATTTGAACCTATGCCTTTTTGTGTCGAAAGCAGGCTATACAAATTCCCTTAAAATTCAGGTTCGTTAGGTCAGACTAAAGCCAAGAAAATGGATACCGAGGATAAGAAGTGAAGCATATGGAACAGAAAAGAATGGGGGTAGACCCATTTGTGTTCATATGTCAGTTTTGATTTTTGAAGTGTCCAAAACCTAACCGCGTAGTTTGTGGGTTTAACCCGTCTTAAAACTTCCTTGAAGTTTCTCCATATTTATTTGTTTGTTTTTCGAGTGTCTCTGTTGCATGTATTTATTTACCTCGCAATGATCAATTGCTGCTGGCAGAAGAACGCTAAGGTATCTTGTAAGGTTCAGTTATGCCAGGTTTTGTTTACAGAATAGGGTCGTTAGCGCTTCTCTCAGTTATGGCCTGGGAAGGCATGAATGAATCAACTCTCATAGCGGAGTTAATGATGATATGGATTATTATTATTATTATTATTATTATTATTATTATTATTATTATTATTATTATTATTATTATTATTATTATTATTCTGGGTCTTGGCTTTTTTTTGTCAATGCGCCAAGCAACGTCTTTCTACCTTTAGCTAATAAATAAATTCATAAATAAATAAATAAAAAAAACATGTAAATTTCTTAATATTGTAAGCAAATAAATGAAATCCTTAATAAAAACGACATCCAGCGAGCGAGAGCATTACTGACGTCGATATAAATGTACATCCTTGGCAAACGCATAGAAACTCCTGTCACGCGATCGAAAGCAACTGAGAAATCCCTCTACGCTTCATTGGTGGTGTTTTGTTTCTCCTGCCATCTGGTGGCCATTAAACGATACTTTCGTTGTTGCTTGTATACATTTCATTCTCTCGCTTCACTTCCTTTTCTTTTTCTGCCCTCTTTGGCAGTTGCGAGTTCGTTTCCGTTGGCTAGGTCGAGTTCTGCGGTATGTACTAGGCTTCCTGTTTCATTTTTTATTTTATCTTACGAGGGTCTTAGGTCTAGGACCTATGTTGGTCTGCCTGGTTTATCTGAGTCAACCAGTTGCTAATTACAAAGAGAGGTTTTGTTTATAATAATAATAATAATAATAATAATAATAATAATAATAATAATAATAATAATAATAATAATAATAATAAAATAAGAGCACTGCTTTGGTCATCATCATCGTTAAGTCTAGACACATTAACGATTGTTTTTTTTATATTTTTTTTGGGGGGGGGGTTAATTTGGACAAATTTACGAACGCTTGCTACCAAGTGCATGCGAAGCTTCGGATACTAATTGCTCACTAATTACATAATGTGATTCCAAATTATGTAAATATAAGACTCATTAATGAAATATCTCCTTCGGCCATATAAAAGAATTAACTAGAGGGATTTTAAGATGCGCAGCTTTGAAGTAACTTTTTAATTGTGAACGATCGTGAAACCAATTGCAGTAGTATCCCCTTTAATTTACCACAATACATCTGGTTTTCTTTAAAGGGAGGATTCTTTGAGTTGCCAAGTTGTTTTGAATATAATGTACTTTGATGACCGTAGAATTGTCAAAATTATGAATTTACCAGTGGGTGCTCGAAAGTACAAGGGGATCCACTGGCATAAGGCCACCTTAAACTAGCAAGAACAGTTGCTAATTTTATTTGCGCGTTATGCTTGAAATGATACTTTCGGGGAATCATGAGGGATGACTTATACCACTGAATCAATCAGTGAACACTCATATATATTTCAACCAGTAAAATTATTTATGTTGACTTAGTTATAGTAAACAGTTTATGCCTTGCACTTTTGATTTATATATTACATATCTTAGTGATGACAAGTAGTATCTATATTTAATTCCCAAAGTTGGGCAGTAATGTGTACGTGTTTTCTCATTTTTTGGTTTAAAATATAATTTATTGTCTGTTATCTGTTGAATGCAATCCATGTTTCTCACCCCAACTTTACGTGAATACAGTTGTTTTTATTAGACCGACTGTACCGTTTTCCCTTTAATTCTGAGTGGCTCCTTCACTTCATAATACGTGTAGTTATTTTTCTCTGATAACTATAACTCGGGGAAACCAATATACCATATGATTAGATCCTAACTGACTGTTCTTGAAGCACAGCCGGGAAGCCTCAGAGTGCATCTATGAGTTTAAGGTAAAGGTGTATGGTGGTGAGTTTCTAGGTGTTTGGCGCACTGCTTATGAGTGTTCCCGGTAGGTGTGTGAAATAACTGTTGTGGAAGTTGTCTGCAAAGTCATCCATGACTTAGCATTTCAAGTTTGAATGTGACAGTGACTGTCGTAGTGCTTTTGCTATGAAACCACCCTCTGTTATTGGAAACTTCATAATGTTATCAATTTGCCTATCTGTATATTTACATTATATATACACATATATATAAGATAGACATTGATTCTTAATATTATCAATTTGTCTATTATATATAATTATGTATATATACTGTATATATGCACGCACACATACATACATATATATATATATATATATATATATATATATATATATATATATATATATATATATATATATATATATATATATATATATCGATAGATAGATAAATAATTTATGGATAAATTAAGATCCTTCGTAAACCTCTTGAGTCGTGGAGACAAATATCACATCTCTCTCTCTCTCTCTCTCTCTCGCCAGCAAGCACAAAGTTTCCCACTTAATTTATGTCTGCAAAGAAACGCAGACGGACAAAGTGAATCGATTTTTGCGTCTTTGTTATAATTGGCCTCAATGCGTCTTGTCTGGGAGACCTTGATTGTGCGCTTTGTAACATTTGTCCAAACTATCTTTTGTTTTCTCTCATTTGTTTACGTCAGAACGAAATTCTCTCATTATTTTCATCTCTCATATGTTTACGACGGAACGAAATGGTCTCACTCATTATTTATTTCTCTCATCTGTTTACGACAGAACGAAATTGTCTCGCTCATTATTTTTATTTCTCTCATTATTTTACGTCAGAAAGAAATTCCCTCATTATTTTGATCTCTCATCTGTTTACGTCAGAGCGAAATTGTCTCACTCATTATTTATTTCTCTCATCTGTTTACGTCCGAACGAAATTCTCTCATTGTTTTCATCTCTCTCTGTTTACGACAGAACGAAAATGTCTCACCCATTATTTATTTCTCTCATTTGTTTACGCCAGAAAGAAATTCTCTCGTTATTTTGATCTCTCATCTGTTTACGACAGAACGAAATGGTCTCACTCATTTTTTATTTCTCTCATCTGTTTACGTCAGAACGAAATTCTCTCATTGTTTTCATTTCTCGTCTGTTTACGCCAGAAAGAAATTCTCTTATTATCTTGATCTCTCATCTGTTTACGTCTGAACGAAATGGTCTCACTCATTATTTATTTCTATCATCTGTTTATGTAAGAACGGAATTCCCTCATTATTTTAATCTCTCATCTGTTTACGTCCGAGCGGAATTCTTTCATTATTTATTTCTCTCATCTGTTTATGTGAGAAAGAAATTCTCTCATTAAATCATTATTCCTCGAGGTCTTTCTCTCGTATAGATGAATATGTCTTACAAACTGTTTTTCTTTTAATTTTTATTTATGACAATTCTTCTTTAGCTTCTGTTTAATTTTTTTTGTTTGAATTTTTTTTTTATCTTTTCATCTACTTTTGGTATATTTTTATGAATAATAACTAAGAAAAGTAATATTTTCCCTTATTTCATATATATATATATATATATATATATATATATATATATATATATATATATATATATATATAAATTTAGGTTTGCGCTAATGCACATTCAATCAGGAGTACACAAACTGCCTTAGCTGTAATTTAGATTTAAATATCTACGTGGATCGTAGTTGAGTAAATCATTATAAAATGTTTTTTTTTTTTTTTATGAAAGTTAAAACTTTCCAGTACTTATTTCATTCATTTCTCTAAATTTATGGAAACTTTGCATAGGGTGATAAAAACTGCTAGAAAGAAACACTGCTTTATTAAAAAGTGGATGAATAAGCTAATTACTCGTTATAGTTTTTGTTGAGAGAGAGAGAGAGAGAGAGAGAGAGAGAGAGAGAGAGAGAGAGAGAGAGTGTGTTTCATTTAAATGGAAAAATTGGTAAATATAATTTTGATTTTACGTTTGACTTGTGATATATTATGCATATGACTAAGAGAGAGAGAGAGAGAGAGAGAGAGAGAGAGAGAGAGAGAGAGAGAGAGAGAGAGAGAGAGAGAGAATGCCTAATTTATTATGAGACATGGATCAGCTATTGTTATTTGTTTTTGTGTTTGACTTTTGATGAATAATGCATATAACTGAGAGATAGAGAGAGACTAAATGACTGAGAGAGAGAGAGAGAGAGAGAGAGAGAGAGAGAGAGAGAGAGAGAGATTCATGTTATTAACAACTAATAATAATGATAAAAAGGCCCCCCACGTCTACCGGGCGACGGAATGGGTGGCTGGGGCTCCGGGTAAGGATTCTGGCCCTGGTCGGCGCCGGGCACCAATGCAACGATCCCGCATCCTTCGCGCCCTCCGGCGTTCCCCGTGGAAAGGCTGTCAGCGTTGCCGCCCCTCCCGAGGTCATCCTCATTGGCGTGGATGACCACAGCCCTGTTCCCGATGTAGGTCTGGGAGCTGGGGTCCAGGGAGATGTGGTTGTCGACTAAGCTGAAGGTGGTTCTGCCGTACTCGTCGGCCACGATGTTTCCTAAGTCCCCGGCGTGGCGGTTGAAGTCCTTAGGGCTCCCGTGCTTGCGCTGTTTGAGGGACAGGAAATTATTAGGATTTTACGAATTCTCCTGCTATTTAAAGGATTAAGTTTGGACGACAACGAATTGGGATGAATCTTATTCAAGCCCGCTGCCAAAGACCCCAAGAGGAAAATAATCCTTCAGATTCTCACGGGTACTTTGATCATAAGGGAAGTGGGACTGGTTATTAAAATAGGATTGGATTATGATGAATAGTGATTAGGATAGGTGAATGTGCATTCATTCTCAGTTATGCATTCACTGTCGAATCTCTAAGGTTTCTGTAACGAATTTATATAAGAGCGTAAGAGATAAATGATTCGGTTAAAAAGGGAATTGTCTGATCTGGTTGGTCTAATTATGTCAGTCAGTGAAATAAAATTGTAACAAAGTGAGCACTCCTGGTTACTACTGAGGGTTTCAGATACAAAAACAAGAACGAACGGTAACCCACCTTCTCGGGATGTCCAAGTTTTAGTAACGGGCGAAACGTCCTTTTACCATTTCCAGGTTTCTAGTTACTGGCGACGTGTCCTGTGGTCATGTCCAGGTTTTATGTGACTGGAAATGTCCTGTGGTCAAGTCCAGGTTTCTAGTGACTAGCGAAACGTTCTGTGGTCTTATCTAGTTCCTTTTGACTGGGGAATTAGTCTCTGTTACCTGTAGACTCCAGTACTATCTTCTCTCCTGTGTAAGTGCAGGTGTCATGGTCATTTTGTCTTTTGAACAGAGTGATTAATATTACTGTTCATTTATAGCTTTCTGTGCTTTTAATTCCGCTGTGTCCTGTGATCATGTTAAAGTGTTCATCTTCGGATCCCTTAGTGGGATTCATGTGTTTTTCTGCTGGTTTCATATTTGAATGTTGTGTTTATATGTTCGCCTGCTGATTCCACAGTAGGGTTTCGTGTTGTTCAGCTAATCTGTTGATTCTGCAGTGGAATGTCGTACATGCTATGGTTATGATGTTTATTTGCCGATTCCACAGAGGGGTATCATGTTGTTTCTCAGTTGATACCACACTGATGTGAAGTGTTTATTAATATGTAGCGTAAACCTTGATAGTGTGCAGGATGCTTATACAAAGGACCTTGAGAAGTCTCATTATATTTATAGATATGCTTGAGTTTTTTATGGTGAATGGCTTGTATAATGACAAGCCGTATAACAGATATGAAGAAACATTGAATGGAAGGGACGAAGGGATAGAGTATTATGTTGGTATTAATGAAAAATATTTTAAGAAAATAGTTCGTTGATGAAGTGCAATGTCCTGAATTGCATAGTACAGCAAAGCTACAGTAGATTTTGCTTTATGTATATTACTAGCAAAAATAACAAGTAAAAAAAATAGAGGGCGAACTTCTTTATTAAACTGCCCAGTTTATCACCGATAGCCTTAAGTTACCTGAAGCTTCGGGTATTTCAGCAGCAAAATATTTATTTTGTTCAAACACATAAGAAATGTCTGTCCTAGTCGTAGTCAGATATTTTTATTTCCGTCAGTTCTCACTCAGAGTAATGGGTGGCTGGCTTTTCTTTGGTGAGAAGGGATAGAATAAAACCAGTTGCCTGGTGATTTAGATAATGAGTGAATGAATTAGAGGAGAGGAAGGCTTAGAGCTTTTGTTTGATGGGGAAGGAACATTGTGGCTTACTAACCAAAGTAACATTACTCATCCTAACCTAACCTATCCTTACGTTATCTAACCTAACCTTGCCTTGTGGGGTTGATGACCCCTGTTGTATGCATCATTGGGGAAATGCATTACTCAGCTCCCCACCCCCACTTATTTTGACTACAGACATTAATTTTTTTTTTGCTCATATACTGAGCTTCACGTCGGTGGATGTTAAAATGATTTGCAGGTTAGAATTGAAGTTACATAACTAACATTTATTTGACTACGTAAATAACAAAACAGCAGTAATCTAAACACAAACAAAAACGACAATAATCTAAACACAAACAAAAACAACAATAATTTAAACACAAACAAACCAGTCAACAATAATCTCAACACAAACAAAACAAGCAACATATTAACTCAACATTAACAAAATTATTATAACAAGGTCAGTTCCAAACAGCAAAGGAAGACACTGTGTTGGTAACTTGATAAAACTTTTGAAATTTGGAAGCTACAGTGGTTTTAGTATTACAGTCGGTAAGGAAAATTTTGGTCATTTATGTGAAAAATATACTAAATTATGTGTCACGGCAGGAGTCAGATAACAAGTAGCACAGATTGGGTCATAAGTAATAAAAAGTCATATTAGTCTATGTAAGTCTTCTAAGTACTAATGCCATGGTACCTCCAGAACTGATATGTTGGACCATATGTGTTTATTTTCAGATACTTGCAGCTGTAAACAATGTAACATTATATTATCAACAACTTTAAAGACATCATGTGTCTAACGGAATGTTTTCCAATATATTTTATAACATCCTGATGATGCCACATCCTTCCCGCCCTCCGGCGTTACCGGTCACGAGAGAATCGGCGTTGCCACCCAACCCGAGGTCGTCCTTTAGAGTGTGGATGACCACGGCTCTATTGCCCACGAAGGTCGGGGTCCCTGTGTCAAGAGACAGTTTGTGGTCCATGATGAAGATGTTGGCGACGCCCCTCAGGTTGGCCAGGATGTTCCCTAGGTCTCCCGCGTGCCTGTTTATGCTCAATCGGCCTCCGTGGGTTCGCTAGAAGGAAGGATCGAGTCGGCCTTAGGTTTCGTCTATTGGTCTATGTTTGCTAGTCATGTTTGGGAAGCGTTTGTAGTTTTAAGCTTCGAGAACAGACGAAGAATTAAGAGTGTATATAGATTTGTCTGTATTCTCATTTTCTATGGAATTGTTTATTAATTTTTAAAAATCGTTTTAGGTGCGTGGATCCTACACGACAGAGTGTTTAAACTGTATATTTGTATCGCTAATTCGCTTCCTTATCAATAAATCCTGTAACGCTGTCGTATTTTGTATTGTATTTTCATGAAATAATAATTTTACTTACTGATAAATAACAAAAAAAAAAACTCATAGGCTATTAGGTGGAATCGTACTTTGAAACAAACTGGCAACCCGGCCAAACGAATTTGAATTCTCAAGATGTAACGAATTCCAACCTCCCTCTATATAAAGCACTCGATTTGGAGATAGCGCAAGCCGTTTGTCTGCGCGATAGCGCCATTAGATGAAGTAAACGCTGCGATAATGATATGAATTGTAATCGTTAGACTATTCGGAATGGTCGCATTCAAAATGTTTTAAGCTCTTATCCCCTCGTAGATCGGCGGTATAAATATCACTCCGAGTGACGCAACCTTTGTTTGAGTTAAATATGATGTGGGATTCGAATATATTGTTTCTTTTCTTGCGAGTCGTAGAACTGCATTGTTGGGAGAGTTGGATTGTTGTAAATTTATTAATGTTTTGCTCTATTTCTATTTCATTATTTACACGTATTCTTTGTTTTTCTATTTCTGCTTATTTTGGGGTGTGCTTTTCACGTTTTCTTTATATATTTAGATTGCGTTCGTTATTACTTTTGTTTTTATGCTTTATTGTGGGTAATCAAGTAGCAAGATAATTTATCTGTGTACTTGTATAATATCATGAGGGTTTCATTGTAACTTCCCCAGCAGTGTTTGCAATTATATGCCAGTTTTCAAATATATATTTGTATCAAGCTTCAAACTTATATTTTTGTGTCAAACTTCAGATGTATATATATTTCGTTTTTACACTCGTATTTCAAGTTTCGTTGACATTTATTCCCAAAACAAAGTCAGGACATCTTTATGAAACTCTTTAAGACATTTGTGTCAAGCCAAAGAGATTTTTAGGTGAATTTTCAAAGGCATGTTATGTCAACTGTGAGAGACATGTTTATGTCAATTTCTGTAAGTACTTTCATGTGCGGTTTCAGGTGGGATGAAATTATAGCCAATGAATTTGGCAAGTTTCAAAGTATAACGTTTTACAATATACTTTCAAGTTTCAAAGTATAAGATTTTACAATATGCTTTGTCAAGTTTCAAAATATGACATTTTACAATATTCTTTGTCAAGTTTCAAAGTGTAGGATTTTATAATATGATTGGTCAAGTTTCAAAGTATAATATTTTATAATATACTTTGTCAAGTTTCAAAGTATATTACTTTATAAGACAATCTGTGGAACATTTGTGCTGAAATAAAGGCGGTAATTGAGTAGGTCAGGCCTCACTGTGACGTACCCGCGCTCATACCAGACTACTAAGGTATGTTACATGTTTCTTTGTAATGATATTTAGGGTGAGGTTGCTAGTCCCATGCCAGTTTTATCACTGATTATTATGGGCACTTTTATAGCGGGGGCTGGCTTTCGATGGTGGTCACCACAGCAAGAATGTACTAGATAGTTGCCTAACTTTGCTGGTAGGCAGGCCAGTTCTATAGCAAATGGGTCATAAAGAACTGGATCCAAAATATGAACATTATCATGCAGTTTTTCCCCCCCCTCCTCTCTCTCTCTCTCTCTCTCTCTCTCTCTCTCTCTCTCTCTACAGTATGTGTGTGTGTGTTTGCCAGAATTGCAATATTTCTTCATATGTTCCTTATTTGTTTCATGTGTAAGACGATATCAGGTACTCCCCTCCTCTCTCTCTCTCTCTCTCTGTCTCTCTCTCTCTCTCTCTCTCTCTCTCTCTCTCTCTCTCTCTCTGTGTGTGTGTGTGTGTGTGTGCCAGAATTGCGATATTGCGACATTTTCTCATTTTCTTTATTTGCTGTAACTGTAAGATGATATCGGGTATTGCAGTACTCTCTCTCTCTCTCTCTCTCTCTCTACAAGAATTGCAATGTTTCTTCTATTTTCTTTATCCTAAATTAATAGCTTGGCTGTCTTTTCCCCCAATTCACTCAGCGCCGAGAAAAGGGTATTCTGAGAATGCTATTTTACTTTCCTTGTCATTTTTTTTTTAACTTTCACTTTCTGTCAAGGTCTCAACACTTCTGTAGCACAGAAGGAGCTCATTACTGTTAAGTTGTCTTAAAAAGTTATTCGCAAATGTGGGCATGTTTAGAACTGTTGTAGTCTGCGACAGAAAAAAATAGGAAGTGGAACATTTTATTTTAATTGTTATCATTTATTTATTTAAAAAAAATTTTAGTTTATATTTAAAAAAAATTAATTATTAAAAATAATTTTGACTGTACTTCCTTAGTACGGGATGGATACCAAACTTAGCTGTAACATGAAAATTTTAATTTTTTGGTGTAAATTGGTTTAGATAATTTTGGTTAGTCCTTCTTCCCTAAAATGAGCGGTTTTAGCCACTTTGTAGAAATTTTTAACTTCCAAAATAACTGCGTGAAGTTACACAGAACTTCTTTCTCAGGGGCTTAATTCTGCTTTTGTAAAGTAGCTTTTAACTTGGTGCTACTGACTTGAGTTTTCTGAATTGTGTGACCCCCCCCCACTTTTTTTTCGTAGAACTTTTGCCAGTTTGCTTCATTTTAGCTCCCTTTCCAAGATGTCTTGATGCAAACGACTCTTTATATTAAATCTCCCCTTTTGTCTCTTTCTGCTCTTATTATTATTTTTGCACGCGAATCTATACCACATTTCACATGTACTGTTGGACGAAAATCCCGTATTTCACCACTTCAGTACCCCTACTTTAAAGATACGTATTTACATCTTTATAGACACTTATATCACTTATTTATACCCTCTGTAAAGATCCCCGTTTACAACTTATTTATAGACACGCATTTACACCGTAAAGACACTTTAGTTACACCCTCAGTAAAGACTCCTATTTACACCCTAAGGAATATACCTAAATGCACCTTCCCGTCAAGACATTCACTCACACTGTAAAAGCAGTTTTTTTTACACCCTCCGTAAAGGCACTTACTGACAATTGTAAAGACATCTGCTTACACCCTTCGTAAAGAAACTTATGTACACGCCTTAAAGACACCTATTTACACTTCAAGATACTTACACCCCCAGCAAGAATACCTGTTTACAGCCTCTGTAAAAGCACTTATTTACTCTATCCCCTACAGAGAAACATATCTACACCCTCCGTTAAGACACCTTTGTAAAGACAGGTATTTATACCCTCCGTAAAGACACATATTTACACCCCTTGAAAAGACACTCCCTTACACCTTCCGTTTTATACCCACTGTAAAGACACCCCTTTATACCTTCTGTAAATGCACCTTTTAAGCTCTCCCCAAAGCTACGTATTTAGCCCTACGCCAAGACGCTATTGAGATTCGTTTAAAAGCGTCAATTCTAATTTGAGTTTCCTTTGTTATCAACATTCTCAAAGTCAAAACAGTAAGACAAAGGACTCCATTCGTCTTGCCAGCACACATTATTCCTTGTCATCTCATATCCACAGATCTGCTCGCTAATTAATCTTTTTTCCTCTCCATTTACTCTTCCCCATCATAACTTTTTCTCCCCTGAAATTCTGATTGTCTTCGCTTTTTCTTTCACCCCTACTCACTTTCTTGTGGACTTTCTTTCGTTCTCCCTTTCTCTGCATCTGTTACTTATTGCAGTGTAGATAGTTATTTATCTTGCTTGTCAATTAGGATGCACTAACTTCTCTGTTGTTGAAAATTACTCTCGATAGAGAGTAGGTATAGAGATGTAATTTCTCATGTTTAGAGAGGACTTACTGAGAGAGAGAGAGAGAGAGAGAGAGAGAGAGAGAGAGAGAGAGAGAGAGAGAGAGAGAGAGAGAGAGAGAGAGAGAGAGAGAGACTCAATTTTCCCTTTGGCATGTCGCAAGCGTTATCTTAATTTTATGGGTAGTCATCTCCCTTTGAAACTTGGTCGTTTTGTTCATGCGTGCGTGCGTATGTTTGTGTGTCTTTTTTTTATAATTAAATCCCTCAGAAGGTCGGTTAGGTATTTTTAGCGAGAAATCTGCGCGTCATCATTACCGCTGCCAGAGAGAACGACCCCTCGTCACGGTTTTCGGATTTGAAGTGGTCGTTATTTTTGTTTTTCTTTTCACTGAAAAGGGGGTTGGGTCTCTCTCTCTCTCTACTAGAGGCTTGTTGATGTGTAATGGAGAAGTACCACAAACGTACTAAAAATGTCTGGTATTTGTTATTTCATATTTCTTGCAATGAAAGCAGCATTTTCAGGTAAATTTACCTTGCCGAATGAATACAAACCAGTCTAGTATAGATATATAAGCATACTATTTGTGCCTGTATACTTGCACTCATGTACCCAAGCAACAAACATTATTTTAGCCAAGCCTTTGGTCATCACCTCTGAGACCCAAGGGATTTGTAAGATATTAGTGAACTCCCACACACACCAAATATCGTTTTCCTTCTTGGCTTACTGTCCTCATCCAGGTTTCCATTGGCATCTGTCGTCCCTCTTGCGAAGGATATATCTTCCCAGTTTTGGCAAAGATTGTAGAATAGTATTCGCTTACGGAGAGTCGAGGGGCATCCGAATTCTGTACTTGTTGCCCTTATTATAATTTTCTGTAATCTCCCATTTTTTTTCTAGACTAGATCAAAACGGTGGGTTGCCGATTCCAACGACCTTTGCGTTTATTTTAGGCTAATACAATATATTGACTCCCTTGAGTGATATTATTATTATTATTATTATTATTATTATTATTATTATTATTATTATTATTATTATTATTATTATTATTATTATTATTTTAGCCGGAATTATAATTGACATGAAAAGCACACTCGTCAACAGCAGAATCATTATTATTATTATTTATTATTATTGTTGCTTATAGTGAAAACTTACGAGATTCGGCTGGAAACTGAACGAAAATCACTTGACATTTTCTAGCTCCCGCAAAGCATTAACTGTCGATGTTATTATAGATTTATAATTATGATCCATTTCTCATGACGGTTCTAACGATACAAAGTATATTCCAACGCTACAAAGTATATCCCAACGCTACAAAGTATATTCCAACGCTACAAAGTATATCCCAACGCTACAAAGTATACTCCAACGATACAAAGTATATCCCAACGATACAAAGTATATTCCAACGATACAAAGTATATTCCAACGCTACAAAGTATATCCCAACGCTACAAAGTATATTCCAACACTACAAAGTATATTCCAACGATACGAAGTTTATTCCAACG
This sequence comes from Macrobrachium rosenbergii, assembly GCF_040412425.1. Taxonomy (NCBI): domain Eukaryota; kingdom Metazoa; phylum Arthropoda; class Malacostraca; order Decapoda; family Palaemonidae; genus Macrobrachium; species Macrobrachium rosenbergii. Next base: position 11,887,777 of record NC_089766.1, on the reverse strand, counting down.
CTACAAAGTATATTTAATTATTAGTTGCGGTAGGTAGTAGTAATAATTATTGATGTCTTTCGGAAAAGTAGCATCAGTAGAAGTCAATGTCGCTGCAGTATTTAGTAATAGTCGTAGCAATGGTGATATGATATTAGTAATTGTCGCTATTATTGTTATGATTGTTATTAGACAGATTTCCTAAATTCCAGATAAATGACTGTTGCTTTACTTACCGTTAACGTAAGTTGATTCTTGTGCTAATTATTCTGAGCTACGACGAACACTGTAAAGGTTAAACTACCAGTTCAGTTAATGTTAGAAACATCCAGTTTGACACTTTGGCCGAATCAACCGTTTTAAGAGTCATGCGCATGCTCGGAAACTTTACACTTACATAATTCAAATTTTAGTGAAAATTGTATTGCAGAATTCACCTCGGATAAGTCCATGGTTTTAAGTGTATGAATTTCTGTAAATAAATTTGTTCTGATTTAATTCCTGAGAAGTGAATGACTTTGCTTGCTTCAGTTCCTGTTCGGTGATATAGATTAGTTAACTCATAAATTTAGCTTCACTGATCTAAGGTGAATTCTGTAATATTAATCAGAACTACTGCAAGTTAGATGTATTTATTTTATGTTAATGCAAAATTTAATGCAACGTGAAACACGACTCAGGTATGTAAGAATAATGCTCAAAACAAAAGGAAAGTTGAAATAAGTGACTGTTGAAATAAGATTCAAAACTGAGTTGTTACGAAGGAAATTACAGCAATGCCCAGAACCGAAGCCCAATCGAAGATTTTGAAGAAATAAACATAGTTGAAAGGAATAAAGATGTTGGAATAGCACAAGAAACAAACAATGATTGCAAGGCAATGCCAATATACCCATAGGCAAGGATGCTAAAAAACAGAAAAAAGAGATTTTTTTATGTAATGCCCAGGATTGAAGGATATCCAGAAGGAAAAAGATGAAAAAAAGAAAGGACTTCAGTGTGACGTTCAGAACTGAAGTTTGAACAAGGACGGTAGAATAAGGAAGAAACAGGACAAGGATTTTAAAGCAGCGACAAGAACTGATGGAAAACAATGTTGCCAGAACAGAAAACTCGGAATTTAGCAAGGCTCTTAAAGCATCGACCAGAACGCACAAGCAGACAAGCATGAATTAAATCAAGCATTTTTATTTTTACCTTAGAAGCATCCCCCAGAACTTGAAGGCAAGTAAGAATTCAAATGCAGGCTCACAGCAGAAAGAGAGAATCAAAGATACCGGAGGTACGAACCAAGCTTAAAGTGACCTGAGAGAGCCTTCATGTTGCTTACCATCAGTGGGTTGAAATGTGCCCCAGCCGCTGTGCAGGCGTTGCCGGTATCCCCGTTTTCATGGACGTGGAAGCCGTGGAAACCAGGTGCGAGCCCTGTCACGGTACCTGGAGAAAGGTGTGAAAGGTTTTGATATTTTAAATCGAGTTTGAAGAGTCATTATTTTCTCTCTCTCTCTCTCTCTCTCTCTCTCTCTCTCTCTCTCTCTCTCTCTCTCTCTCTCTCTTTCGATTTTAGGGTAGAAGTAGTGTGAGGGATTTTTTTTATATTTTGATATCAAGGATCGACTTTAGGGATGACATTCTCTCTCTCTCTCTCTCTCTGCGCAAGGGGCGTGATAAACCATTCTTCATTTAATCTAGACACTACTTCAATTGTGACTCTCTCTCTCTCTCTCTCTCTCTCTCTCTCTCTCTCTCTCTCTCTCTCTCTCTCTCTCCAATATGCCCAGCGCAGAAAGA
>NC_089766.1:11876007-11881007 GCF_040412425.1 Macrobrachium rosenbergii | reverse complement strand
TTTCTCAGTTTTTAAATATATATGTATGTAAAGAACAATTGCTTTTGCATGCAGATTATTAATTATTTAGATATAATTCCTCATTAACTGGTGACTGTGTTGGTATTGTGTGTCTATTATGTATAAGAAACAATTAATGTTCGTCTCTTATTACCGGTTGCGAATCAGCAGAGGAACGGAAGTTGAAAACATTGTGGAGATTATTGTTTTTATTATTATTATATATATTATGTGTATATAAATATACAGTATATATAAGCAGCAGTTATAATAATAACAATAATATCCACAATATTGTGATATTATTGTTGTTAATACTATTGCTGCTTATATACATATACATATATATATATATATATATATATATATATATATATATATATATATATATATATATATATATATATATATATATATATATATATATATATATAAGCGAATCCCACAGGAAAAGGACAGGCAGAAGTTCAGTACTCTGCCAAGTAAAGGACTATAAGTCGAAAGGCCTTGCAGACTCCATTGTTTCTGTTTCCTGCGTGGATTTTGTCCATATATATCACAATGCCACTTTGTATAAGTAGGAAATGTTTAAAAAGTTGATTGTAAATAATTTTTCGTTGTTATCTATTCCCACTTTCTTCATAAAAAAAAAAGAAATTCAATATCTTTCTTATTTAATCCTACAACTCAGACAGCTGCTGTAGAAAGTAAAGTCGACGTTCGTTGTTTAGTAATACAGTGTATTCTGAAGGTCGGCTTGTAACATTTGAGCTTTATGTAAGTTTGCAGACAGAGGACATCCGCTAGAATAGCCTTCTTGAAAGTTATAATTGAAGAGTTGTCTCTTTGTCAGGGACATTTTGGGAATTTCGTCCGTTTGGTTGCTTGTCAAGGTTTTCAAAATCGATATTCTACTTATTCATCTATTTATTGAGTGATTGATTGATTGATTAATTTATCTATTTATCTAGTTTTTTATTTATTTTAGATCTCTTGTTAGGGTCAACCTTTCAAAGTGACATTTAGTTTTGTGTCATACTGGAAAGTTTTCAGTCATGCTATTTCTTAAATTTTTAGGACAGATTCGATTTTTTTATATTGTATATTTTGTATTTTATCTTTACGTTTTATTAATAATTTATACGAGAAATATGCTTTCTGAAGAATGCTTTTAGGACGTGATACATTTCCAAGTGACATTATTACATTTCAGTATTTAATTATTGCATTTATACTGCAGTATTATACTTCACGTGGGTGAATGTAAGTAAAAAAATTAAACACTGCAAAATTAAAAATAGTTTTTTTTAGATATATTCCGTTAATATACGTTACGAGATTTTGTGGTGCAGCTAATTATTGCTTTTGATTTCGTTTAATATTTTCTGTTAGTTTAAAACTATTTTGATAGATTTTGAGCCTCTTGAGTATATTGTAAATTTTCACATTTTTTATGATTGCAAAACATGTAAATTTGAAATTCTTGATTTAGGTGAACAAGATACCATCTCAGATATAATGGAAGAAATGTGAACGTTCCGAAACATTGTAAATAGAACTCGATCAGATATTTGCTATAATGAAATCTATTTTAAAAATTCGTAAAATAGAGATATAATTCATTTTGAAATAGTCAACTCAGATATAAATCTTTGTAAGATATATTTTTGAAAAGTTTCCTTACTCAGATGCAAATCTTTGCAAAATATATTTTTAAAAAGTTTCTTTAAAAACAGTGAGTGCTAGAAGATTAAGGGTAAAAAAAAAAAAAAAAAAAAAGAATTGTTCTAGATCCGGGCCTTACTATCACGCGAGAAATATCAAGGTTTCTGACATATTGCATCATTGGGTTTAATGGGCACTTGGCGCCTGCGCACATTGTACAACGCCTTTTCGGTCGAAAACCCCGAATCACTTGCGAGGAAAGTGAACCGTATTGCGTTGCCAGGCATATCATCACTGTTATTATCGTTATGACCTGGAATGATTGGTTGTTGGAGAGTTTTTTTTTTTTTTTTTTTGAGAAAGTGACGAAAAGGCTATTCAGAACATGTAGCAAGTTCTTTAACCTTTTAAAGAAACTGAATGATACTCATAGTGATACTCACAGTATTGTGACATTATTGCTGAACAGATCACACCTTAAAAAAGAAACTCCTCACTAAGAGTAAATCTGAATAAAACTATTTAAGTGTTTTAAATCTTTATGACATAAATCAAGATTTAAAGTCAGAACATATAAACTCATAAATAACCTTCAAGTGTAGGATAGTATTCAACAGTAGATATATGTATTAATAATACTGCATTGTTGAAGCTGGTGGTATTACTGTTTTCATTGTTTTTTTTTCTACGTATTTTTATCATTAAGAATTTGCATTGTGTATTTCTATAGTCAGCAGTGCTGGGCCAAGGTTCTTAGAGTTTATAACAGGCAAAGGACAATAATGTATTTCACTTTACCTTACTTCCTAATAAGCACCATATTTTTTGGAAGCTTGAATTTCAAGTCAGTGGCCCCTGTGGGCTTCTTCCATAATAGGGTTCATATCCTATATGAATAATAATAATAATAATAATAATAATAATAATAATAATAATAATAATAATAATAATAATAATAATAATAATAATAATAATAATATTTTATTTTGTATCCTCTTTTTATTAACAGTGCAATTTATCTAGGTTGTATGAGTCCTGATATTCGTATTTAAAACAACCTTATATAAGTAAATAGCTGTACATGTTGTTACACAAATCTAAGATCCCTTACATATACTTTTATTTCCTAACCTTAACGCCTATCCTCTCTTCCTACATTAAAAGAGATTTGAAACCGCTTTGATGCTCATCTGTTTCGTCTGTGCTTTAGGTAGTGTGAATTATCTATCACTGATTAAAATTCATTATCAGTGGGTCGGAATCACCTTCAGTTTTGTTTTTCTTCATGATCAAGTGTTTTTTTTTTAACTAATTTTCTAGTGTGCTTGCTATGATGTACTTCTTTTAGTTTTCATGTAGCTTATTTTTAATGTCGTTGTATCTAGATATTCATTTAATATTTTCTCCACCTTTATCAAATTTATCTCTCTCTCTCTCTCTCTCTCTCTCTCTCTCTCTCTCTCTCTCTCTCTCTCTCACACACACACACACACACACACACACACACACACACACACGCGTATACATTATTTGTATTACGTCATTAGATTCCTTTTTTAAATTTTTTTTTCTCTGATCCTCAAGGCAATGCATATCTTACAGTAAACTCATCGATACACATTATTTATTCATAAGATGCACTGTGGACTTTCTAACCGCTTAGGTAGTCAGTCTAGACAAGGTCGTCTCTCTCTCTCTCTCTCTCTCTCTCTCTCTCTCTCTCTCTCTCTCTCTCTCTCTCTCTCTGAAGTGTGCCGATGTATGTATGTAGTAATGTAGTATTCAACACACTTATTTGTATTAAGTATGTATTTCTGTACGATTGTGTATTGCTTTGTTGTATCAGTTTTGCATGTTATATATATGCACATATATATACATATATATACATACATACATATATATATACATATATATACATATATATATATATAGTGTGTGTGTGTGGTTGTATACCTACTGTACGTCATTTTAAGTGTCTCTTTATACTTTCCTAATCAATATATCAACACCAGTCACAGATATCACCTTTAAATTAAAAATGTCACACTTGGAAAAAAGTGTCTTTCGGTTTAGTCATATACCTTCAGCGAAGTGTCCTTATTACAGGACATCCTGTTTTCTGAAGAGTCCTGAAGGACACCCTCAATATAGCCGTCCTCAGAGAGTCAAATTAGAAGTGGTTATTGACGTCATTCTGGATAGTGTGAGATAAAATGTGTGTGTGTATGCGTGTGTTCGTGGTGGGGGGGGGGTTTACAAAAGGGAAAAGGGGGCGGATATTGCGGTGGTTTTGTAATGAAAGGGCTAGGTGGAAGTTAGGAATGAGAGGAAACGATAATAAGGAGAAATGATGATTTGCAGAAATGTCTTCACTAAAATGCGTAGATTAATATTATTATTATGTTATTGTTATTATTATTGTTATTAGTGTGTCGTCTCTCTTATCGTAACCTCTTCCTCCTCTTCACTGCTGAAGGAGACCGAGTCAGCTAATGAAACGAGTGATCTAATGAAAGAGAAACAGTGAACCAAAAGAGGTCTAACCGAAGGAAGAATAGACCAAGTCACTTGATATGACTCACGTCGACGACATTTTCCGAGCATTTCTTGACGGTCCGCAAGCAAATTCCTGAGATGTATGCTATAGTATCCCACCAGCCCTGGTTTTCTTTTTTTTTTTTTGGCCGTACCCCTATACTCTGGCTACAAAAGGTTGAGACTCGAAGGTGAGTTGCACTTCTGCCACATTTTCTGAAACCCGTTCAAACTTTTCGGGAAAAATGGTGATAATTTGGTAGATTTGGCAGATTTTTTTGAGCGGCGCTGCCACTTCCTCGTGCAAAGATGATTAAGGGAAGTGACCACGTGTCAGTCATGAAAGGATTGTCTGCTGTCACCTCCCTCCATTCGTCAGTACAAAAGCAAAACACGAGGGTCAAAACATGGTGCTTGGACCTTGCTGTACATTTTTCAGATTGCTCAATACAAAATTTAATTCAAAGTGTGTGCGTATATATATATACATATAAATATATATATATATATATATATATATATATATATATATATATATATATATATATATATATATGTATATAAATATATATATATATATATATATATATATATATATATATATATATATATATATATATGTATATATATATATATATATATATATTATATTATATATATATATATATATATATATATATATATATATATATATATATATATATATATATATATATATATATATATATATATATATATATATATATATATATATATATATACATATATATATATATATATATATATATATATATATA
>NC_089766.1:11858507-11871007 GCF_040412425.1 Macrobrachium rosenbergii | reverse complement strand
TAATACGACTTAAAGTTCTTTTTGAAAACTATCTCTTCCAAGATTATCCACATTCCTGTCTATTAATTCCTGTCTTTTGTACCATTAAAAGCGAGGAGCGTTCATTGCCAAAGCTCTCACGTTAAATAAGACTGTTTCTACATAATGGTTTTAGACACTTTACAGAAAAAAAATAAAGCAACAAACAATGCTTCCGTAGTTTTAAACATTTTGCAGAAAAAAATAAGCCAATAAACAATGCTTTCGTGGTTTTCAACATTTTTCAGAAAAAATAAACCAACAAACAACGCTTTCGTGGTTTTAATATTTTGCAGAAAAAATAAACCAATAAACAAATGTTTTCGTGGCTTTAAACGTTTTACGGACAAAAAATAAACCAATAAACAACGCTTTCGTGGTTTTAAAAATTTTGCAGAAAAAATAAAACAGTGAACAATGCTTTCGTGGTTTTAAAAATTTTTCAGAAAAAAACAGAAAGTAATGCTTTCGTGGTTTTAAGCCTTTTGCAGAAAAAATAAACCAATAAACAATGCTTTCACTTGATAGCTTCACTCACGCGTAAACAGTGAATCACGTGAATTAAATGTCGTTTGATCGTGCTTTGAATATTTTGTATCGGAAAATCTGCACGCGAATCATGAATCGTTTTACTTCAAATAATTGCTACATTAAGCCAGTTTTTGGTGCTAAAATACTAGTTGGCGTGTATACTGGAGAAAATGCACTTTGATATGCAATGACTGGTTCGCAGACTCTCTCTCTCTCTCTCTCTCTCTCTCTCTCTCTCTCTCTCTCTCTCTCTCTCTCTCTCTCTCTCTCTCTCCAGTCCACTAGTACTAAGAACATGAGTAAAAGTATACCTGTACGAGAAGGTCATGGAAATTATAATGATTAAAATAAAGGGGGCCATAGAGGCAGATGCTCATGAGTGAATTACTCATAATGTTATAATATTAACAGCATGAGGAACGCTGGTATTAATAATAATAATAATAATAATAATAATAATAATAATAATAATAATAATAATAATAATAATAATAATAATAGTAATAATAATAATAATAATAATATCAGTTCCATGCATGAATCAATCAAGATTGGTTCCATGATTTCCTGTAATAATGACGGCAAAAATTAAATTTTTGTTTGTACAAGAAACAGGGGTTCTGTAAGTAGTAATTCACACATCGTTAAAAACAAATGAACATAAAATGTTACATTATTTTTTTATATTTATAAGTGTACATGTGTGTACTTATTGATATAACCCTACTCGATGTAAAAAATGTTATAAAAGAAGTGAAAGACATGATGTAATTTCTGCCAGACAATTTCACTCTCCAACCGACATCGTCAGAAGCAGTTTATTTTTGAGGATAAGGTCTGCTGGAGGAGGAAATTGTCAGGAGTAATTTTCATCATTTTAATCTCGGATTTTTGGCTTCAAAGGGGCTGATTTAAAATTGCACACACACACACACACACACACACACACACACACACACACACACACACACACACACACACACACATATATATATATATATGTGTGTGTGTATACATATATACATACATACATATATATATACATATATGTATATATATACATATTTATATATGTATATGTATGTGTGTGTCTGTGTGTAGATATAAAGGTAATCCATGTGGATATACGTATAATTAGTCATGTCCGTCATCTACACTGAATCTAATTTTGGCTCCACTGTTCAGTGAAGAGACCTATTTAATTTCTCAGTTTTACCATTAGATTTATTAAAAGCAAAACGTAAGGATATTTGGTACTTACTTGTAACCCTCCGTAAGCCGCACACACTAACGTACTGACGAGAAGTAAACGCAGCATTTTCTGTAAAGAGAATTTTTGTTATTATCATCGTCTTGGTAGTATTATTAATCTCTACAGTATAATCACTCAATTTTCCTTTTAGTTTTGTCAGTATCTTGAATGCACGATAAATGGGTCTTTATAATTTTCGCTTATTGAAATCTACGAAAGAAAAATTAACACAAAATTAATTTAAAGTTTTATGAAGGATCATCGTAACCTTCAATGAAGGTTAATGGAGAAAATGTAATTTATTTTCGTGGCATGTGATTACGTTATTTGTATAATTTTCTTGTTAGTGATCATACTGCTAGATCTAATTTATGGCCGTCGACCTGACTCACTACAAGTTAGTGAAGAAAAGATTTTGCCTAATGACTTAATTGTATGACTCATTTTGTTTCAGAATAATAGATTTTGTGATCATTACCACTCCCGTTGCTAGGTAACCAGTTGGTTCTTAGCCACGTAAAATAAATCTAATCCTTCGGGCCAGCCCTAGGAGAGTTGTTAACAAGCTCAGTGGTCTGGTTAAATTAAGATATACTTACTTTACCACTTGCGTCAATAATTTGAATTACTATCAACTTAGACCGTAATGTGAGAGAGAGAGAGAGAGAGAGAGAGAGAGAGAGAGAGAGAGAGAGAGAGAGAGAGAGAGAGAGAGCTTTCGATCTCTGTAAGTGCAACCTTCATCAAATAATTAAGCGATAGAACTCGTCCCTTGCCTCTTATTTCCCCCGTGAAAAGTTAAAAGAAAAGGGAAAATACATGACAACGATAATTCGGCAGACATCTTCATCACTTAGGCTGCGGTTTCCTGCAACCTTTGCGGGTTTTGGTTAAGTGTCTGGGGCTTAGGGGTGGTTGGTATGGGGTTAGTACCAGGGGGGAAACGAGGCTGGTCAACTCAGGGTCGTTTGGTTGATTGTTACGTTCTTATACAAGCCTCCTCCCAAACCCCTCCCTCCTCACCCCATCCCATCCCATTATACAGTACACTGACTCAAGCGCTTCATACATACAGACATACATAAATTACACATTTTTTAATATATATATATATATATATATATATACATACATATATATATGTATATATATATATATATATATATATATATATATATATATATATATATATATATAATTATAGAGGTTTGGTAAGTTTGTTCACTTTCGTTTTCTTTGGCGGAGATATATACGTAGAAACCTAATTGCTATTAAGAATTTATTCATTAAAAGCATGACGTTATAGGTTTTGTCTTTCCGCGTGCGTGTTCCTTGAGATTTCCGTCATCATCATCATCATCATCATTATTATCGTCAGTCACTGTAAAAGTGAGAAGACAGATACTGAGTAAGAGGAATTAAACTGAGCAGTGGAGACTTCAACGCTTCCTGAAGTAGTGATCCGTATGGTACCGGTACATTTATTGCTCTTCGAAGCGAATCGTGAAATGCAGTTCATTGACGGCTTGTGTGATGTGATGCATTACCAGAGAAAATGTAAATGTAAATGTAAATGTAAAACCTTGAAATAAGGAGAATATAGAGACGAAATTCTCAACGCAGGAAACTTAGATGAATAGTGACCACGAAAAAGATGAGTGTTTTTTCAACCAAGCAAAAAAAAAAAAAAAAAAAAACCATAAAACCAGTAGACTGGACTTGTTTGACATTCCGTCTGGGATTCCCACTGTTCGAGGCCTGTAGGCCTAAAGGCAGAGATAGGCTTCAGATAAACCTAATTATGGTTTAATAGTTTATTCCTTATCTAATAGCCAAGGCGACTTTAAAAGCATATGCTTGTAATGATAATTTAGAAGTGCAAAAGATTTTCAGTCGGCGGTTGGAGACAAAAACTTAATATATTATGGATTAAGAAATGGAAATTATTTTTACTATTTAGAGGTGAAATATGGATTTGTAAGCATTCAGGAAGAGCAACGAATGTGTTAGGCTTGAAATTAACATAAGTGAAGATATTTGTTAAATCCACAAAAAATGACATTTTTGTGAAAAATTAAGAAGGCTGGTGATCTTAAAGCCACGGAGGCTAGAGGTTTTATCGTCAGTTAAAAGAGCCAATGTTAAGAGGGCCAGAGACTAGAAAAGGGAAGAAATTCACCAAAGGTGCTCGTTAAATATATTCATCCCCACATTATTTCTTTGTTGGAAGTTTTCATCACGTAAAGCCGTGAAATTTTTTTTTTATAATTTCTTGTATAGTCACGAAAGAAGTAACCGCTAAAAAACTCCAGTTTTCCATTCAGTAAAGTACTGCAGGCAAAATTTTCCCTATTTTGTTCGTTCACGTGTGTCCGTAACGCTCCGATGTACAGCAAGACCAGGGAGGGACGAGTTTCGTAATGGATCTGAAGCAATCGTATGTGAGATAGGACGACTAAGAGAGAGAGAGAGAGAGAGAGAGAGAGAGAGAGAGAGAGAGACTGGAATTCTTATTTCTGGTTCGTTATTAGTTCCGGTTTGTTTGTTCGGACGTGCATGTTGTGTCTGTTTAATTCACAGTATTATCTGCATTGTAAATGACAGGCTTAGAAATTATTTAAATTCTGTATTTAATGTAGACCTTGTTATGAAGCTTTGTATATAGAAAATATCATGTTTTAAATATATTTTTAACTGGATAGAATGGTATATCACCATAACATTAATATCAACACTAATAATCTTAATGGTTATTTGTACTGAGAAAATTTCTTTATAGATTATGCAACGTCATATACTTGTTCTGTACCTAAAATGTTAAAGTTCATTAAAAACTCCAGCAAAAATATAGGGTATTATAATGAAAATGCTGACAATAACAATATTCATGCAGAATAAAAGATATTGGATATCTCCAGTACACCTGCCTGTCGTCCACTATTCCACTAAAAAAAAAAAAAAAAAAAAAAAAAAACACGATGCCGTACCTTGTCTCAGGTGGCTGATATCAAGCACTTTCACTTTTGGGGTCACGTCGATTCGTTTTCTTTCCAAGAAATCATTACTGATTTGTTATATTCAGTGGAAATAATGAATGTTTAATTTTTTTATTATTCCGGTGGAAGGCTGGTATATACGATGTTTTGTTTCATTAGTTGCTTCTATTCATGGGAAAAAAATCGTTATCTTTATTTACCAGTTAATTGTCTACAGGAATTCGTGTTACAGCATTTATTTGCTGTGTATGTCTACAGAATCTCATGCTGTATCTGTATTTAATTGCTGCTTCACTATAAGCTGAAAAATATTAAATTATCTGCATTTTTCCACAAAGGTCATCGGCTGATCTGTCTGTCCTAGCATTATGTGAATGTAAAATAGTCACTTTATTGTTTATATACAATATAATGTCATTGTACTCAACTTCATGGCATTTATGGGAAATGTTAATGTGTTATTCATTTGGTTCTTTGTTCTATACTAATTTCCCTTTCATTCATTTCCTTTTTCATTCTTTTGTACATTTCAGGTTCTTTGTAGCGAGTTATAAATTTGGGGCGAATAATGTAGGACCAAAATAGATCGCATTCTCTTTAGGAGTGAAGGACATCCAGTTTTGATAGCCGCATAAAACTGGTTCTGAGTTAAGGGGACACATAATTTATCCTCGTCAGGGCTAATGTAGTGAGTTAATTAAATGATGAATTAGATTATGACGATGATTATTATTATTATTATTATTATTATTATTATTATTATTATTATTATTATTATTATTATTATAGATATATTTGTCAACACTACACAAGATATAGATGAAAAGAATGAACCAAAATTTTATATAGAAAGCAACCTTGATAAAGGCTTGATAAGTATTGACAACTAGGGGCGTGGCAAATCCTGATAGTGTCTCTCTCTCTCTCTCTCTCTCTCTCTCTCTCTCTCTCTCTCTCTCTCTCTCTCTCTCTCGGGTCACATTCACTATTGTTTTTCTTATTCACTGACCCGTTTGATTTTCCTTGTTGAGAACAAGGACTCTGACGTGCCACCATTTACCGCCTTTTAAATCTCATATCATTGTTGTTTTTGTTGTGGTTTGGGGTGATGGTTGTGGCAGGTGTTGTTAATATTGTTATTCCTTAAGTAATGTTATCGAGGCTTTGTTAATGCATGACTGAAAGATTCCTCGAACTTGTGAAATTACGATGAACGACGCTGATACACTTGTACGTATACCAAGAAATGAAATCGTGTTACTAATAGCTAACTATAATATGCAATAATCTTTTGTACCTTGTATTTTTATTTTTCTGTTGGAATTACAAAAATATATAAAGTAAAAGTTATCCCTTAACAACCCCGCGCAGGCGATATTCTTTTTTCCGTGCTATTAGATACAACAGTTGTCTATTATTTTTTCTACTTTTTATGTTCTTTTATATTCATATTTGGAAATTCCATTAGGGAAGAAACTAGAGAAATCAATTGGTACGGGTGCTTCACACACACACACACACACACACACACACACACACACACACACACACACACACACACACACACACACACACACACATATATATATATATATATATATATATATATATATATATATATATATATATATATATATATATATATATATATATATTGCTAGCCTCATGCCCGGCCTCATAGATGTTGAACTGATGTAAACGCCCTTTGGCCTTTCTTGTGGGTCACCCACCCCATTAATGACCGGACCCAACGGACTTGCTGCATGCATATCATGTAGCAAGTCCATCCTTAAACTTTTACATGAAATGAAAGAAAAAATTTAGTGACGAAAACATTCAAACCGACCTTTCATCGGCTCAGCACGATTTCCAAATCATCCGTTTCTAATACAGTGGAAGATGTCTGATAATGAACACTTGTTCACGCAAATAATCGATGGATGATAACTTCTCGTTGAGAAAACTGAACACAAAAGTACGTTTCCGTTTTTGTTAACGGTAAAATTTGTTATATATATATAAATATATATATATATATATATATATATATATATATATATATATATATATATATATATATAATCATGGTGGTCATGGCAAAACAGTGAACATTCATACACATATATACGTACAAACACATACACGATGTATATATATATATATATATATATATATATACGATATATATATATATATATATGTGTGTGTGTGTGTGTGTGTGTGTGTGTGTGTGTTTGTATGTATGTCTGCTTATAAAGTGTGTATGCATGCGTTTATGATTAACTATGTTTAATGCATATGTATATATGTATAAGCCGGAATATATTTATCGAAAGAGGTGAATGTAATGTACACGTAAGCTTATAATAGTATATGTCAGCGAATTCATATTTCTGTATATATTGTATGTACATGCTTACGAGTGTCAGAACAAACCACACAGCACGGATAGTATATTATCCGGAAGACCACTAACTAACTCATAAAAAATACGCAAACACTCAAGTTATTACGAAAGATCGACGTTACTTACGACTTTTGTGTCCGACTCCCGCGTGACTCGGTAACCAACTGATTGAGGAACGAGGCCTCCTCGGTATATATATGTGAACAGTGAACAAGGCCCTCCCTCCCCCCGCCTCTTACCTTGTACCCGGTCTCCCCCCCTCCCTTCCCTCGTGTTCTTATTTTGCTTGTCCTCTGTCTGTCTGTATGCCTGTGAGTGCCTTGGATCTGACCAATTTCTCTCTCTCTCTCTCTCTCTCTCTCTCTCTCTCTCTCTCTCTTTCTAGTACTACTCCCACTGCCACTGCTACTTTTCTTCTTTCTTTTCTGTTGTAATTAATATCCTAGGAACTGGCATTACTCCAGGTGATTTTGAATCAAACCTGTATATGTCGTGTTGGAATTTGACATGGACTTTTGTTGTTGTTGAAATTACAGCGATTAATAATTACATGGATTTCTAAATAAACTTAACTTTTTTTTTTGTCTTCATTCTGAATAAACTGAACTTTCTTCCCGTTATGTCTCTGAATGAGCTTAATTGTCAATTTTTCTTTGTGCACAAACTTTAGGTTTTTTCTCATTTCTGAATAATCTCATATCTTTCTGCTTGGTTTCAGAATAAACTCAGTTTTTTTCTGTCTAGTTTTTATTTTGTTCTCATTTCGAAATAAAAGTTTTTTATTGAATGAGCTCAATTTTATTTTTCTTAAAATAATTTCTAAAATTTTTTTTGTCTTATTAAACTTTACTTTTCCGTTCTGAATAAGCTAAAGTTTTTTCTACTTTGTTTTGAAAATTGTTTCATTTTCTTCTTTTGAATAAACAATTTTTTCCTGTTGTTTATGTAAGTAAATTAATTTTCTACTCAATGTATAGTAAATCCAATCCCTTTTTTTCCTTGTTTCAAAGTAAATTTTTATTTCTAATGTTAGAAGGTAAGCTTTTTTCATTAAAAGAATCTCAAATTCCTGTCTCATTTATGATAAAACCATTTTTTATTCCTTATTTTAGAAAAAATTAAATATTTCCACACTCGTTTCTAAATAAACTAAGTTTTTTGTCGTTTCTAAGTAATATGATGTTTTCTTTCTCATTATTATGTACAGTACTATTAGGTCTTTTAAAGAAGAGAGAGAGAGAGAGAGAGAGAGAGAGAGAGAGAGAGAGAGAGAGAGTGAGAGTTTACATATTTATGAAAAATAGTATAATTTTCCAATTAGTTTATCGTCACATCACTGGTAACTATAGTGGCATAACCTCTTGAGGTGACGCAGAGTTACAGTAAAATTTTAAACTTTAAAATGCGGGAACATTAAGGTGAGAAACTCTCTCTCTCTCTCTCTCTCTCTCTCTCTCTCTCTCTCTCTCTCTCTCTCTCTCTCTCTCTTGATATACTTGTGCCACCACGTGATTCCAAGCGTTCCCGAATCTATATTAACCGCAGGGAGGAATGCAAATTTTTTAGTAATTCTCTTTTACTTTGTTTGGATTTGACCTTGGGAGCTGAAGCATACTGATCTATTTTTAACCTCAGCATGAGTTTTCTGAGACAGGTTTCATAACGCTAATGAAAGTCCTTCCTTTTGATGTGTATCTTGATGATAAGCAGTAACCCCTTTTGGAGAGAGAGAGAGAGAGAGAGAGAGAGAGAGAGAGAGAGAGAGAGAGAGACTAATTGACAATGCGCTGTCTTTTGGACTGCTTTGACTGCCATTGGAACCGTAACGTAATTGTTTTTGTCATGTAATTGTTAAATGAGCTCCTACGTCACGACATACATGACCTATCTTCAAGAGTTACGTGGTCACTTCCTCTAATACCGTCTTGGAGTAACGAAAACTCTGGCAATTTCGCTTGTATTCATATCATGATACCTTGAGCTGCAAAAATTTAAATGATGCTTGTTCCCATGCTCTTTCTGTGTGTGTGTATGTGTACAGTTTGTGTGTGTGTGTGTGTGTGTGTGTGAGGCTTAATCATTCCTTACTTTATATAATACGAAAAACTTTATTTTCCCTTTTTTTAGTGTCACTTCGGCTTTTGTTAGATTAATGGTTAGGATAACCCTTTATAATTTTTGGGCTGATGAAGTTAACATGTTGTTAATGGTTCTTATATTTTTAATTAAAACAAGATGGACCCTTTAGTAAGTTATCAGGACAGGTCAACTTGTTTTTATCAGATTTCAAGGAACCAAGGGACGCGCCCTGTTGGTATAATTATGCTGTTAAAAGTAGGAACCAGTCTATATATTTATAAATATGAAGAAGGAGCGTAATTACTATAGCTAGTCTGTTTATTTTATTTCGCTTTATTTCTTGGTATATATTTCCGTGAGAATATTTAGTCTTATAGATCCATGTGTATCGCAATGTGATACTTGTCAGTGTGTTTCAGAAGAGGTCAAGAATATATTTATTCGGTTTTTTTAATCAACCAGTAGGATTGACTAGGTATAAGATGCAAGGCCTACCCGTGAGTCGTAGGCATGTAAAGGAAGAAATATCCAAAGGCGTAGGGATTAGGAAATATCTTGAAATGTAGAGGAGGAAAACAAACGCCCAGAGAATTATTGAAAGAGAAGCATTCAAACACATATAGAGGGCAGAGATGTCTAGAGATGTTAGGAGGAGAGAAAATCTAAACTCCTAGATGAGTCAGTGTTTAAAGATATATAAACAAACCAATAAATATAAATATGAGGAAGCAGGGGCGCAAATCACACTGCAAAACGGGAAAGCAGACGACACGACATGTCCTCAATAAACCTAGCTTAACCAGCACCGTGTAACTCAACACGAATCGGCAAGTGCGGGGAAGCTTTCCCTTGTGTCTTTGTATATCGCATAAAGGAAGTGAAATCTCCCGTTCCAGTTCGAAGTTGTTGCAGGCTGACGGCCAAGGCATTCGAAAACATCGAGAAATTTTGATAAATTACTTCGGAAGATAGAAAGAGGCACAACTGGAAACCACTAAGTGTGAATTGTTCAATGTCGTTGTTGCTGCAAATAGTTGACAGGTTATTTCTGGCTAATAAGATTTTTTAAAGGTTTATTATTCTTGTGGTGCATATTGTATGTTTAATTGAGTTTTCTTCTTGGTGATGTCATTTCCCAAGGCCTTGTTCAGGTTTTTGTGATGTATAATGTTAACGCGTTTTTTAGTTATTTAATAGTGAAGATTAAGTCTTTAAATGATCTCGCATGTCTCGCTTGCAGTTTATTAAGTGGAGCCTATTTATCAATTATTAAAAATGACCGGCCGTAGATAATTTGAAGAAAAATAGAAAATAATTTCCCTTTTGAATTATCGTAAATAGGTGAGGTTTTGATCTTTATGTTAATAGAACAAATTATTCATAACCTCTGTTTACAGATTACAATGTGGACAAGGAAATATTGCTTGTTGTTTTTGTCCAATTTTTTCTCCTGACTAGGAAAATTTTGGACAACATGGGCTGATAGGGACGTTTCTCAACGAAGGCCATGCTGTACGTAGGTAGGTAGGCCTTGGTAGGATGGTGGTCATGTATCTACGAGGAAGTTGTGTACTGAAGTCACATTATATTCAAGAAATGGGTTATGGTCCTTTTACGGGCTGGTGTATAAGGAAGAGCATGCGCTAGCACGAGGCTGGCTTAATCGAAAACAGTGGTTCTCAGCCGGGGGGGCGCGCCCCCCTAGGGGGTCGTCAGCAATTTCCAGGGGAGGCGCGAGGCCTAGGGAAAATTTTAAAATTCTAGAATTATATTCGTTATTTTCTTAACAAGAGTGAGGAATTAATATTCAGAAGTTTATAAAAAAAAAAAAAAGTATCGCCTTTTAACGTTAGTTTCCTATTGTCTACCATTCTAGTTAGACTCATTGGGCTTACCGTGTTGTGTAATTATTTAGCTCCCTCCCAATCCCTCGAAACCCCTTTTTATTCTCTTTTTTTTTATTTTCCTCTTAATCTGGGAGGGAATTTTACTCGTAGATGTAAGGGGCGGGGGTGGGGGCGTGTAGGGAAGGACCAATTCTTAGAGGGGGCGTGGTAATAAAAGGGTTAAGAACCACTGGTCTAAAACAACAAGAGAGCTACCTGAAGAGTCCAGCTTTCAGTCACACCTACCATATGGAGTTAGGAACTGAATTTAGGATGTGGACAAGTTGGGTATTTAATGGCCTCAGATCACTAACACAAAGACATCAGAGAAAGATATCTACTAATGAGGCTCCTCTAGCCTGCGATAAAAAAGTCATTAAGGAGATAAGTTATGGGATTCATGGATGGGATAAAACAGCCATTAAAGAGATAAGGGACTGATTGATGGGAGGGATGAAACGCTAAAGCCAGCTACTCCAACAAAGTGAAAAGGGTTAGGGGAGTCGACGATAGGTAGGGATGCCACGTATGATAAACATAAAGATATTCTACCAAAGAGAAAATATGAATAAACTGAAGGGAAAACTGAAAAGAAATGTTGCAAGGATCACATGCTTTATTTCCATCATATGAACTTTGGATTACCCTTAGAAATACCTTCTTTACCATACGTCCTCAACACCATTTTCTTTCTGTCAGTTCCAGTATAAGCTGTTTCAGGGACGGCATATGCCATGTACAATTTTTTCGATTTATTTTCGATTTCTCACATAGCAATTTCATAACAAACACCTGATCCACACATCAGTCCCTGTGTCATCTGTTACATTTAAGATTAAAAATTTACCATACAGTTCCCCTCGTATACAAAGCATTGTTATACCCTGTATACTATACAGGGTATAACAATGCTATACAGTGTATAGTATTTGTAGGCTTCTCTGTCAATTTCACTCTTTTGCAAAAAAAAAAAAAAAAAAACTTAATTTCTCTCACCCATTCTTTTGGAACCTTTCCATCATCTACACACACCTTACACACCCTGGTCCACCATTCATTCATGCTTTCGCCATTCTTCAATCTCTTTATTGCCGCTTTTATATCCTCGGCAATTACTGCCGCGCGCATTCTAAAACTTCACTGACGTCTTTTACTCTTGCTTCCCTCAGCTCTGCCTCACTTCTTTTTTCTTGAAAACTCTTGCTCCATTGGCCCAGGACTGCATTCACTTCAGACAGTATTTTTTCCATCTGGATCTCTTCTTCTTCTTTTGTCGAAACCCTCAGGTTAAAGAGCCGGTATAATAAAAAAAAAAAAAATGTCGGTCTTAT
>NC_089766.1:11763507-11853507 GCF_040412425.1 Macrobrachium rosenbergii | reverse complement strand
GTGGCAGTTTCTCTCTAACGTTGGGCTTTGTTGAGAAATTGTTAAAAATCAGTTTATGGAAATCTGTCTTTAACCGTTATAATGGTTATCAATTGAGGACCGAAGATAGTTACTGTTTTTTTTATAAAGAAGTACGACAACTAAATTCTCTTTCATATAAATGGTTGATACAGTTGGAAATTAGTTAAAAATTAAAATGGTTATGTGACCTAATTATAATAGTCAACTTAAGTATTTTCTTCAAACGCCATAATATAAACTCTCATAAACCTGGAAACTAACAAAAAGTTGATTTAATTAAAAGTAAGAAAACTCATAACTTAATCTACTTTCCTTATTTGTTTCTTAACGTCCAGAGCAATGGCTAGAGATTAGGAACCCGAGAGTAAGTCACATTCGTTGATTAGTTTGTCTTATGTGACCCCAGGCTCCGGAACTTCTTTGTACCTTTTGTGTTCGTGAGTTCTTGACATCTCTTTAAGGACATGTCTCTGGTGGTTGGGCGGAATCCAGACGACCACACTAGGCCTCTTATAACCTTTCACACTTTACCACAGTCACGGTCCGGCTTTGGGCAAGGGCCTGTGCTGGCATAAGGCCGGCATAGTTGGAACTAATGCCATCAAAGGACTGTCTGCAGTTGAGGACATTCCAAACATTATTTTATCATTCCGGACGGGGGCAGTCTCTCTCTCTCTCTCTCTCTCTCTCTCTCTCTCTCTCTCTCTCTCTCTCTCTCTCTCTTCATGTTACGTATCATTCTTTATGTCTTCTCAACCTAATTCCACCCTCTCCCCCTAGCCTCAAACCTCTCGGTCTCACTCTCTCTCTCTCTCTCTCTCTCTCTCTCTCTCTCTCTCTCTCTCTCTCTCATTAAAGCACGTTTTTTTTTTCTCAGAACATCTCTTACATATTCATATTACATATCATTCTTCTCCCTTCTCAACCTAACACCGCCCTCTTCCCCTAGCCTGCAGTCGTACCTCTCTCTCTCTCTCTCTCTCTCTCTCTCTCTCTCTCTCTCTCTCTCTCTCTCTCTCATTAAAGCACGTTTTTTCTCAGAACATCTCTTATATATTCATATTACATATTCTTCTCCCTTCTCAACCTAACACCGCCCTCTCCCCCTAACCTGCAGTCGTACCTCTCTCTCTCTCTCTCTCTCTCTCTCTCTCTCTCTCTCTCTCTCTCTCTCTCTCTCTCTCTCTCTCTCTCCAACTACCAACATCTAATCTTGCCTACCGATGTACAAGAGCTGCACCATATGGGAATACAACAGATACATCTGCACTGCTTTTTAATTGCAGATATTGGAGGCTCATTGTTAAACAAGTAAAAGAATGCAATAAATCCTTATTCTAAGAGAGGATTAAAAAAAAAAGAAATTAAATGTTCATTGCCTTCACTGAAAGCTACCTGGATGAATCAGCAAAAGATTCTGACTTCTCCAGAGGAAGTTTTTCAAACATTATATCAAACCGTTATGACCGATGAGAGGCAAGGGTTATATTATACCTAAAAAACAACTATAAATATTAAGTTATATCAGTGAAAACAGCATATGGTATTAACTGGCAATTCCCCCCCCCCACCTCACAATAACCACCCCTACCACCACATCATAGCTCAGATAATCTTTACAGTCCTTCAAGAAACAGCATCGTAAACAATACACCATCAGTAATAAATTCACGGGGCTCGCCTGATCCAGATATAATGGTACTGGATGATTTTATTTTTCCTACTGCATTACAAGAAGTAGTTGTCCCATTGCAAGGTGAAGCCTCAGAAACTAAGATGTAAACAGCTTTAATCGATATTTATGATATTCATAATCTCCTACAGGAGATAGCTTAGAACGAGGCCAACACAGTCAGTAAAAAAAATTAAAAACATTTAATTTTCACAAATAATCATAACCTGATAAGCAGCATCTCAGGATAGCCTTCAGCTCTATCTGCTCACAACTTAATATTAGGAAGCATTGCATATATGTCCAAGTGAACTTCAAGCACAGCATTACTCAGAACGCCTCTTATCCTTTCTTGTTGGCATTCAGCCTCTACAAGGCTAACTGGGTTGAGATCAGGGCTTCTTATCGTCTGTCTATTAGGATGCATTACCAAGAAACAAAGCGAACACTGAAACCCTTCAGATTATTACATCAAAGGCGTACGAAGGGTTAGATAAAGTCTGTCGCAGATATAAGAGTCTCCCAGGTAGGACAAACTACACAATCCTGAGTCACTGACGAGTCACACTCCGGCAAAGAAAACGGTGACTGCCAAACTCAACCCGAGCCCTTTTAGAATAACGGCCTAAATACTGCAGATTGAACTTAGTCTAGCAAGTTCTTTTGAACACGAAAAGCAAGCCGACGAAAACAAGGAGGCAGAGTATATACGGAATAACCCAAAGGTTTTCCTCTTAAATTCCTGCAAACGCTAAAGAAGTGAAGAATGAAACTGTCGCGCTTAAGTAAACACATCTCCTATCACATCACCAGAACAGATTTATGAGTTCCCGTCAGAGCAGTAATCAATCGGAGAACAGATCTGGATTTGCGTAGGACATGATCGAAAGGAAATCGATAAACTTACAATTAACTCGGCAGCCGGAGAAGATCACTTCCGTCCATCGCCATGGAAATCATGCGGAAGAATACTGAGGAAACATTCATCTCTTACGTCGAGAATCATCATGATGCTGCAAAAATCTTCAAGCACCAAGGTCAAGCACTGAAAGCTGTTTCCGGAAATCATTCCGTCCTGTATCAGTAATACCCCAAATTATGCAAAATCATTCCGTCCTGTATCAATAATACCCCAAATTATGTAAAATCATTCCGTCCTGTATCAATAATACCCCAAATTATGAAGAGCATTGAGAAAATCACAAGAAAAACAATCGTTAAACATCTGACAGTAAAAGATCTACCCCCAACCAACTGGCATGACTTATGTAAGAGAAGTCTACGGAATCGCAGCTAACCAACGAAACAGTCAATAATCAGAATCCAAGAATCTGGCAGTGAAACTTACGCTGTTCATATTGATTTAGCTTAGGATTTGACAAAGTTGATTACTTCATACTGTGCAACAAACTTAAAGAAGAGTAGATAAGTGGATCTGTAGGAGCGTGGCTGAATAATTTCACAAATCGAACGCTTTAAGTATCTGCCGTTATCAATATTATGATCATTGATATTCATAATAGCCTCTCTCTCTCTCTCTCTCTCTCTCTCTCTCTCTCTCTCTCACACACACACACACACACACACACACACACACACACACACACACACACGCACGCACGCGCGCGCAATATTGAAAATCGATACAGTCTCCTAGTTTTTTTTTAATCAGAGCGAATATCCCATTGATTTTCTGGTTCGCTGAAAGAAAATATCCCCTGACCCGCTTTATTTTCTAGTAGGTCAGGAAACGTTGGCGGAGAGATTTGCCAGATTTTACTGCATGTTTTGTGTTTGTTTTCTGGGGCATGTGAAGTAATTACGTTCTCTTAAAATTACTGTGAAGTTTGAGTCCTTTTTTAGGCACTCGTTGACTCTATCAAAAATGAAGGATGTGCAGATGCAACTCTAGCTCGTAAATCTTATTAATTGACTTTATAAATATTATAATTTTTGTTTATTTTTTAGTTTTATTTATTTTTGAAACGATGAGGTAGGTAAACAGAAGTATGATTGAACAAAATTTTAAAATCTGTATTTTTTATTGAAATTTTTATTTTTTCTATTTTTACAGTAGATTGTTCATCTGTCTTTCAAGACTGATTATCCTCCTAACAAAGACAGTGATTAAAGACGAGTAAGACAACAGCCAGTCTGCAAGCGTCTTCCTAGTTTTGTTCTGGTTTATGTTAGGGAGACTCAATACCTCCCTCTATGAACAAGCGGTTATGATTTGTATTGATTTTTTGTGTTTAAAACTTAACTTTCATTCATTTCTTTAGAGTTGCTGTAGGAGAAGAAGCGAATTTGGTTCGTTTTTAGTAGTAGGGTCTTGGGATGAAATTTCCTCTATAACTGAAAAGCAGATTCTTGTTATGAAACGTCTGGAAAATAGGCTTAAGCGTAATGTGATAACTTATTAAATTTATATATATATATATAATATATATATATATATATATATATATATATATATATATATATATATATATATATATATATATGTATATATATATATTATTTTCCTGTGCACATGTAAAGGTATGCATTTGTGAGCATGTCTGTCTGATTACAGGCCAGTTGAATGATCTTATTCGTTCTAATTTCTTAGGTATATGAAAGTATAACTAAGAAAATGTTTATCAACGTTATTTTGTCTGCATTTTGCTATTATTCTCTTGGTTAAATTTTCTGTTTTTATTTTTACATATCGTTATTGTCATGTTTTGAAGGCATTTTTAATAAAGTCATGAAAATGATAATGATACGTGTTTTCTAGCATCTGTCAAGCACTGATAAGAATAACAGTAATAACAATAATGACAGTCACTTCTATACACAATCCCCCAACTTCTAACAAACGCCCCTTCTTCTCTCCCACCGCCCAGGGTACGGCCACATAGCGCCCAAAACGGACTGGGGCAAAGTGATCACCATCATCTACGCCATCCCGGGCGTCCCTCTCATGATGCTGTGCCTGGCGAACATAGGCGACGGCATGGCCCACTCCTTCAGGTTCCTCTACTGGAAAGTCTGCTGCTACGCCTGCACCAAGAGACCCAAGAAGAAGAGAAGAGTCAGGCACATGAGGGGCAGCACTAGAAGGTGAGAGAGAGAGAGAGAGAGAGAGAGAGAGAGAGAGAGAGAGAGAGAGAGAGAGAGAGAGAGAATATTTTAGGAAGGGGAAAGAGCAGGCATTTAAGGGGAGGTCGAGTGTGTGTGTGTGTGTGTGTGTGTGTGTGTGTGTGTGTGTGTGTGAGAGAGAGAGAGAGAGAGAGAGAGAGAGAGAGAGAGAGAGAGAGAGAGATAATATTTTAGGAAGGGGAAAGAGGCAGGCATTTAAGGGGGAGGTCGAGTGTGTGTGTTTGTGTGTGTGTGTGTTGAGAGTGAGAGAGAGAGAGAGAGAGAGAGAGAGAGAGAGAGAATATTTTAGGAAGAGGGAAAGAGGCAGGCATTTAACGGGAGGTCGAGTGTGTGTGAGAGAGAGAGAGAGAGAGAGAGAGAGAGAGAGAGAATATTTTAGGAGGAGGGAAAGAGGCAGGCGTTTAACGGGAGGTCGAGTGTGTGTGTGTGAGAGAGAGAGAGAGAGAGAGAGAGAGAGAGAGAGAGAGAGAGAGAGAGAGAGAGAGAATTTTTAGGAGGAGGGAAAGAGGCAGGCGTTTAACGGGAGGTCGTGTGTGTGTGTGAGAGAGAGAGAGAGAGAGAGAGAGAGAGAGAGAGAGAGAGAGATATATTTTAGGAGGAGGGAAAGAGGCAGGCGTTTAACGGGAGGTCGAGTGTGTGTGTGTGTGAGAGAGAGAGAGAGAGAGAGAGAGAGAGAACAGTCAGGCATTTAAGGAAAACTGTAAAAGGTGTATGTGTGGGAGAGATAGAGTGGAGAAATAAGGATAGATAAAGAAAAAAGTTGGGAGAATTAAGGATATAAGGCAGACCTCTAGAAGGTGAGAGAGTGAGAGAGAGAAAGACAGGAGAGGTAGAAAAGGAAAAGTCGGAGACACAAGAAAGAGAGAGAATGGGACAGGCAGTACGAGAAGAAAGAGTCGAATAAATAAGAGGGAACTCCAGGTGTGTGCGAAAGAATAAAAAAAAAAAACTTTATGACGTTTGGTAATAAAAGGACTATTGCTAACTACAAACGCAAAGAGAGAGAGAGAGAGAGAGAGAGAGAGAGAGAGAGAGAGAGAGAGAGAGAGAGAGAGAGAGAGCCTGCTTGCTATATTGCTTTAGAAAGTTGCTAACGGTAATTGGCGACCTGTTTAGGCTGTGGGTTGCCATGTCAAAAGAACACTTTTATTGTGGTCTTGTCCGCAAGCAGGGCTGTAAGGCGATCTGAAATAGATACCCCTGTGAAGGGAAAGCGTGTCATTCCATCCTTCCTTACCAATATTTAGCAAGCAGTGAAGTTGGACTTCATTTTGGAGGAATGAAAGCTAATTTTCCTTCGTTTTAATCATGAAGGTGCATTGCTTTATGCAACTGCAGTGAGACACTGCTTCATTGAATTGGCTGATAAACATTTTTACCCAGGTGGTAATGCACTGTTTATTTGTAAGCTTGCTTAGAGACTCTCTCTCTCTCTCTCTCTCTCTCTCTCTCTCTCTCTCTCTCTCTCTGTTGCTAGGAAGACAAATACTTTGATAAACAATATTTCTAGTTATTTATAGCAGAAAGCTAGCTTAAGAGTAATGATTATGTAAAGATATTCTTGGGTCATTTGTCTGAGGAAGCTAGGTATGGGATACGAAAATTAGAGCTTGTGTTGGAAAACAGTAGGATGGTGATCCTCTTAGAAGAAACCGCATGTAAGACAGAAAGTAGTTGTGGGCCAGATGGAACATTTGGGAGAGTTTAGAGAAACAGGTACTTTTGGATTTTTTGAAGTTTAGGAATTGGAAATGAGTGCTGTTCTAAGTTCATCATTTGATAGGATAATGAAAGAGAGAAAAAAAAAGGTGAATATCTTTATTGTAAGAAGTTTCCGGAGAGGATGAAGAATCGATATGTAATTTGCGTGTTTGATGGAAAGAGGTGTGAAAACTGACTTGAAACTTGGTAACTCATGAAACCAATATCCGTTCAGATACTTGTATGAAAATTAGACATAATACTATACATCATGAAACCAATATATATATATAGATATATTGTATATATAAAATTAGATATAATATATATACATACAATATATATATATATATATATATATATATATATATATATATATATAT
The DNA here is from genome assembly GCF_040412425.1 of Macrobrachium rosenbergii. NCBI lineage: Eukaryota > Metazoa > Arthropoda > Malacostraca > Decapoda > Palaemonidae > Macrobrachium > Macrobrachium rosenbergii. The sequence continues at coordinate 11,846,586 of NC_089766.1, read as the reverse complement.
ATATATATATATATATATATATATATATATATATATATATATATATATATATATATATATATATATATATATATATATATATATATATATATATATATATATATATATATATATATATATATATATATATATATATATATATATATATATATATATATATATATATATATATATATATATATATATATATATATATATATATATATATATATGAAATGTGTGTGTGTGTGTGTGTGAAATTGAGCAAACCCACCTGCAATATCAAACACAGATTGAAAGTTGATTGTCTTGTAAAGTGTGAAGAGTCGTAAATCTAAAATGTACAAAGAGAATGAATTGCAGGTATAAGACTAATTGTTGTTACTTGGTAGTATTGTCAACTATCCAGAAGCACCGAGCACAGTGTTGTCAATGTAAAGAGAATCACAGAGCGAGACACGGTGCGAAATTGGCTAATCATGGAAGTCTTAGTTTTGCTGAAGTTCAATTTCATGCTACGTTGACTTCGCCACCAACTGATATTTTCTAGACCTCTGTTAAGGGTAACAGCAATTTGGCTAAGTGCTTTTGGGAATGAATAATCCAGTAAGATTAGCATCATCTGCACGCCATTGTCTTATTTTCTAGATAAACCGTCATGTCACTGGTGCACATTAAAAACAGCGGAGGTCCCAGAACACTATCCTGTGGAACGCCAGGCAAGGCACTGGACTGTAGTACGCCTCAGAGATCTTGGCACATACAAAGAAAATGGAAACTTAACTATTATATACTTACGATTCATGGCTGGAGTGCTTTGGGAGGATCATTGTTAAACAAAATTTAATGTAAAATTATTAAAGATTTGGTGTCCAACTGCTGGAAAACAGATGAGATCTCAAAATTTGAGATAGTTTGAACATGTGAGGAGAAGGGGAGCACATCAGTTAGTAGTAGATATGACAGCGGCAGGAGGAAGACCAGTAGGAGGACTCAGAGAATATACATATACACTTCAAGCATTACTGTCCATTGCGTGTTTGTTCCTTAGACGTCTTGTTAGGATCGAATCATTTTTATTGTCACTCTTCCAAACCAGTGACCATCACACTGAGACGTTTGACCTGCACGCCAGGGCAAGATCTATGGACACCTGAAGTTTTCATGGGCTCTCCATTGCCCCTTTAGGTGAAACCATCTCCTAACAGAGAAATAAATCAGGATTGTTGGAGAGCAGAGGTGCAGCAACTTCTGAGGGGGACAGATTCGGAATCATCTTCTACCCACCAGATGCGTCCGTAATGGTGCTCTCTTTTTTTGGGAGGGGTGGGAGATGGGTCCTGGGTAGTCCCTTAACCTTTGACAGTTTAGTTAACCGCAAAGCAATGGAGCTGCGCCCTAACCAGATAGGCTTATAAGTTGTACATCTTGCTCAAGGGTGACCTGGAGGTAACTGCAATGCAAATTAACCTCATTCTACCCTTGAGCGGAAACTTTGCAGTCGGGTAAAGTTTATCCTAAAGTCCAGGATCAGTATGTGTGTGCGTGTGTATGTGTATGTATGTATGTATTTATGTATATAATAAGCCATATAGTCCATAAGTATTTATAATTTTAACCTACCTGAATTACAAATACAAATTTCTATAATAGCATCTCATTAGCATGCAACTTAGTATTAAGAAAGAATAGTATTTCCATACCCACCTTCAGTCGGGCCCATTTAGCACGCTCCTACTAACAAGCAGCAGCAGCAGCAGCACGGGTATCACTCTGTCCCCGGGGCATTTGCAGATACCCATCCCAGCAGGGCTCGGGCCGGATACGTTCGTCCTCCTTCAGGAGATCAAACAGGGCGTCGGAGAAGTCGGCTGACTCTCACCTGAGCGATTCGGCTTTCTATACGTCCTCCTATTCGGAACCTGAGTATAAGTGAGTATTCTGATTAAGAAGAAGAAGAAGCTGAGGAAAAAGATGACGGAGGAAAAGAGAGAGAGTGAATGATAGATGGATGTTCGGTAGTTTCTCCTATAAAGGTTTTTTTTTTGTTTTTGCAACCCTTTTAAACTTAGTTTAAATACCTTAAATTTTTTATTTTTAAATACTTCAAATTTTGATTTTATGCACCTTAATTTTTGTTGTATTTTTAGTATTTTTTTTAATGCAAATGCCAATAGGACAGGCAACTAAATTCCCTTATCTCGCTCAGGGTCAGTGGAAACAATGGGAAGGAAGGGGAGGGGAACAGGGGAGGGGAGGGGAGGGAACAGGGGAGGGGAACAGGGGAGGGAACAGGGGAGGGAACAGGGAAGGAAAGGGAGGGAACAGGGGAGAGATGGGCCTCAACCACAGTGAAAGCCTCTTGAAGGACGGAAGGTGTTATGAATAAGGGAAAACAGAAGTTCGGTGAGAATTCCAGAGTATAGTAGTAGAGGAAAATCAAATCACATAATTCTGCAGTCGGAGAATCACTGATTTTCACAGAGTAGATATGGGAAGAGGTGTCCTGAAGGGTTTGTTACAAGATAGACAGAGAAACCGCCTTGCTGTGGAGACAGGGAGATTTGCATGGCAGCCAAAGGCAAGGTCATTATTAATCGAATGACCTCATCTTCAGTCCCACTGTGGTGAAGACATAACTTGGAGCATCTAAACGATACAATGAATTTCATAGGACAAGTCTGAAACACCTGAGCACCTAAAATGTTGGTAGAAGTGACAGGCTCGGTTACACACTCAAGAAAAAAAACCAGAGAACTGGATAGGAGCTGAGACAGAGAAATTAATAGAACATGTCTTGGAAGGGTTTAGTTTGACTTTGTTATAAAAATTTCATTTCCGTTGTTAGGAGATGAAGAAATGGTGGTTGGAGATTGAGTGTTAATTACAGGAGAAATGTGGTAAATTAAGATGTAATCACCTGGAAAAGCCTGGATAGGTAAAATGAAAAACATCATAGAATTTAGTAAATAAGTAGATAAGAAAACGTAACCCTGAGGAACACCACTTGGGATGGGGAAAACAGCAGATATAGTGCTGTCTGAACAGCAAATACAGAAATATGAGAAGGAAAGCTAGAAATAAGTTTATCAAGAGAATAGGCACAGTCATTTCAGGGAAGTTTAGGTAGCAGAACCTTATGCCAGAAACCGCCAGATGCCTCAGACATCAAGAAGTGACACAAAAGATTGTCCAAAGCCTCATTGAACATGATCACACATTATTAAGACAAGAGAGAAGTTCACCAGGTAATCTTGCCTTGCTGAAATGATACCAGGAATCCAAAAGAAGAAATTTGGATTCATTGTTTTTGAGAAACTGGGAACGAAGTAAGGTTAAGGGTTAGAGCTCGTCCTCGTTTGGAATTTGCTAAATAAAGAAATGTTTCCAAGAGGAACAGTAAGAGCAGAATTTGATCTGGCGCATCAGCAAACTCCTTGCGGAAATACGATCCTGGCCAGATGCCTGGCCAATTATTAAGTTGCTTGAACTCATTGAGCCTTAACGAGCAGAGAATATTGGGGAGGGCACAGCATTAGAGAGGAGGAAAGTACGAGAAACAGAAGCTCTGAAATAGCTGACAGAAGTGTTAGCTGAAAAAAATTAGCGCTGAGATGTATGCCCTTCTCACTAGGAAACCCAGCTAGGCTTGATATCCATGATTCGCAGTTTTATTGTGGTACATATTCACACGCCCTTTTTCAGTTACCGTATAAAGAAGAGCGTGCAGATAGATTTTTAAGAAGGCTGCTCTGTAGGAGTTCTTTACAATAATGCTTTAGACGATTTTACGTGGGGGTCAAAACCAAGACCGCTAGACGGTCACCCTAAAGTCTCTAGGTAATGTGTCCCTGTCTGAGAAATGTCAGCTGTAGGTACAGTACTTTTAATTATCTGTACAAAGTTCTTGTGCCTGTTTAAGCACCCATCACAAACAATCATCCTAATCAAAGGACTTTTAAATTTACAGAAATATTAAAAGTCTTAAAACAAAGAAGGTGAATGTTAAGAAAGTGGTCAAACAATGTGAGTGTGTTAGAAAATCCACTTGGTTCTAGTCTAGCCAATGCTAGTTTTGTCAATAATGTTGATGGTCCATTGTTCCACTGACGGTGTGCAGACGACACGTTTTCAATACTTACCTCTTAGGAACATGTACTTCTTTTTCGTCAATCATCTTAATTCTAAACATGCAAATGTTGAATTCATCTCTGAAGCAGAGCAAAATTGCTTTCTTTTAATGTGCAAACTAAGAAATAAGGTAAAATCTTAGCATCTCTAAACAGAAAACTGACAGATACGGACTTGAAACTAAATATGCCTGTTAAACACAAAAGTAACTTGGACCCTACAATCGTAATCCATGCTTGATATATATATATATATATATATATATATATATATATATATATATATATATATATATATATATATATATATATATATATATATATATATATATATATATATATATATATATATATATATATATATATATATATATGTTGTGTAAATGCACGTTTGCATGCGTATGTATGTGTACACATACACACAAGTATAATGTGTGTGCGTGTGTGCTTGCGTGTGTTTCCTTTTATATATGCGTGTGTATTAGGTAGACTGATTGATGTTGTGCACATTTTTTCTTACTGTAATTGATTACATTTTTTTATGTTATTTGCATGAAATGGAACTTAGATAGATACGTATGCTTCTTTTGAAATTTTTGTAGCCTTAAGTACTCAGAGATCTGAATAGAGTAACAACAAAATAGGTGGAAAGGTTTTTGTAAAATATAATTAAGAATATTCCGGACGAATTCTCAAATTTTAATGGCGGAAGTTAATGACGTAATTTTTCAACTTAAAAAAAGGCAAATGATAATGATGGCGATTTTAAAATGTTTATAAATGTATAAATAGATTTTATGTGTACTGTTCTGTGTTCTGTGTAGTGGATGTTTCATTTTAACAGTGTATAGTTTTCTTTAATTTATTTGTCTATGTTTAGTGCTGGCGGCCTTCCTGATTTGTATTCCCGTTTCTTTAGCCTTGCTGTGTCTTATTTCCGTGCTTTTCTTTCCTAAAATTCCAAGGAAACAGAACAGAGCCTCTAACGGAGAGATGTAAACTCGCTCTGCAACTGGTGTCCAACTTTTCCTCCTTTTTTGTTATTGAGTCCCTTCCAGTTCCCGTTTTCTGTTGCCGATCACCATTTTCTGTTGCCTCCCAGGATGTACGACGACATGGTCGACGCGGACATGCGAGGCCTGCAGAGGAATCGACCTTCTGACCGCAGCCACCACACCAGGTCGTCCCAGAATTCCAAGGGGTCAGATCACCTTACGCCGCCCCCGAAGGAGGGCTTGCAGGTGAGTCTTTGGGCGGGTGGGGATCCCAGTTACCCACTTGGGCGTGCAGGTATTATATTCAGTGCCATGCTTTGCTCAGGATTTTGTGTCTCGCGGGCAGGTTTTCTTGGCTTCCGGTAGCGGGACTTCATCGATTTATTTCTATAGACTCTTCGCAAATTGGCCCAAAGCTTGTAGCAGGAATAAAATAAAGTTGCGCATGCGCATCATCAGTGTCAAATTTTTACGAAGCTTCTAATTTACACAATTATGGAAAAGGTTATTGACTGCTTTGTGCTTCGTAAAGTTAGCCAGATGATTACACAAAGAATAAAATAAGGTAAAATTGGAAATAATTATATTTATTTTCCCAAAAGCAAATGGTCAACATGGATGGCCTATTTTAGTCATGTAATATATAAATATACCTATTTTAGTCATATATATATATATATATATGTATATATATATATATATATATATATATATATATATATATATATATATATATATACTCTAGGTTTTCCAAAGCATATAGAAAAGGTGTTAAATATCCTTCTATCTTTCAGGGTTATAAATTTGGCGTAAATATGCATATTCTCTTTAATGTAATGGGACTAAGTTAGTCAGAGGCCCAGGGAATATTATGAATACACCCAGCTAAGACTTGCCTAGAAATTATACAGTACATATTGATTTTGCCTTAAACCCTTTAAATGCAAGTGCTTCTAAACTCCCGTACTTAAGGTTTAGGTAGGTAAGTCCAGTTTAGATTAATAAATGTCTGGTTCAGGGATTATATTACTTGAGCAATTTTTAAATCAAGTGTTTGCCTCCCATGTACACCTGGAAAACAACTTGTGCTTCATTGTAATGGGGGCTCGTTCGGCTGACTCTTTCATTGTAGTGTTCTTTTTAAGGGGCATTTTCATTATAATTGTGTAGACTTTTCATTGTAATGATGTATGTTTAGACCAATTTCTTCCATGAACTGAAGTTTGTTCAACTGGCGATTTCATTATAATGAGTTATATTTAACATGTCATTGTGATATAAGGGGTTTGTTTAACTTGCCATTATAAAGGTGTTGTGTTTAGCTAAGTGTTTCATTCTAAAAGTCTTGTTTAAGAGGTCTGGTGTATAGAAGTACGTTTAACCAACAATTTTTATTATAATGAAACCACAACTGCCTGCTTCATTATATGCTTGCTAGTTTAGTATTTCCATATATTTGTTGTACTTACACAGAGGAGAACTTTACATTAGGGTCTTTGGAAGTTTACTCATGAAGATCAGCATTAGCTTATTATCATTGTCACTGCAACATAAACTGACACAGGGAGAGAGGGTTGGGTTTTAGCTATAGGGTCAGGAGTTTATATGAAGCAAAAGGAGAAATATGTTGAATAAAAAAAAAATCAGCTTAATCTGTAGGTATTTTTAAAACTGGTGTGAAAACTAGGAAGGTATATTTTTTATAAGACTCTCTCTCTCTCTCTCTCTCTCTCTCTCTCTCTCTCTCTCTCTCTCTCTCTCTCTCTCTCTCTCTCTCTCCAATGTTTTCAGGATGACGGTCGGGTTGCCGTCCTCTTCAACAAGTACGCTCTCGAAACAGAAGGCCTACCGGCTGATAATGGCCACATGGTGACTGAAAGCGACCGGGACGTAGAAGGCAGACCGTAAGTAGATGGAGAGTACATGTGGTGAGAACGGGGTGAGAATAGAAAACAGAACTTGCTTTAATATTATGATTTTGGTGTGATGGAAGGCAATGAGAATTTCTTTGGAAAAACAGGAAAGACAATGGTTATCAAATTTATTTGGAAAAATAACCATTTTTTCTACATAATGCAGTAATCCAAACAAAGGGACCTTGTTTTAAATATTATTAAGCTCATTCATATCACGTTTTCTATTTTGTTATTAGCCTTCTTAGAGCGAGTACGAAAAATTTTATATATCATGGCTTATAGTGCACCGTGAGATCGAATCGTCATCGTTGGGTGAATGATCAAGCAATTTGCAAGCTTATTGAAAACTTCTTGTGTAATTTAGATAAATCTGACGAGATTTATGTAAAATATAAGCAAGTCGATTCAGTTAAATTATTATGGTATTCACCTCTGAATATTATTGTCTCAATTTTTTGTCACTGGTTTATGAGCATCAATTGCATGACAATTCCTTTTTTCAAATTATTCACTCTGACTCACCTCAGAGATCACATGGAAGTTTGTGCCGTCATTTTCATAAGTAAGATGAATTGTTGCAATCAGTTCTCGTAAATCATTATAGTAAATTGATTATTTTTTCACAGTAATCAATTAATAAACCCAATATAATGAGTCAAAAGTATATTGCAAATGATTTTACGAAACAGTAAACACCGAAAAAGATTGATATGGGAAATTTGGTAAAGTATTTCCAGGTGTTGATTATACAAATTTATTATTCAGTTTTATAGATTTTACACTGGCTTATCGATTTCAGAATTTGAAAGAACTTCTTGATTTAAATGCAGAATACAATTTTCATATGTTGACATTTATCAGCCAGAGATTTATTAAATCCATTAACTCCGTAGGGGGTAATGCCGTCAGTGCACCTCATGCGGTGCACTGCAGGCATTTCTTAATGTTCTTTGCAAGCGTGCCATCGGCCCCTAGCTGCACCCTTTTTTGTTCCTTTTATTGTATCTCCTTTCGTATTCTCTTTCTTCCGCCTTACTTTCCACCCTCTCCTAACAGTTGAATCATAGTGCAACTGCTTTGAGGTTTTCCTCCTGTTACACCTTTCAAACCTTTTACTGTCAGTTTCCGTTTCAGCGCTGAATAACCTCACCCTAGGTCCCAGTACTTGGCCTTTGGCCTAAATTCTACATTGAATTCAATTCAGCTCAATCCATCAGGCTAATTCCTTTAATTCATCCCGACAGGGAACGAGAGAGCAAAAGAAGTAAAAGGGACGAGGATCCTGACCTTCCCGTCATCCACCAGCCCAGAGGTCCAAGAACTGTTTCTGGTGGAGGTGAGTCAAGGTCATCTAGATCTCAAGGTCATCTAGATCTCAACGTCATCTAGACCTCAAGGTCATCTAGACCTCTGTGTTATGAAGTCCAGGAGCACAGTTTAATATTTTTTTTTCTAGTAGGTGGGGCTGAGAAATCCATGTTCTTGAAGGGGAACTTTTGCATTCTGTTCTACGCTACTGAATTTGACAGTAGCTTCTGGTAAAAGATGTTCTGAAGTTGTTAATTTGAGTTTCTCAGTCAGGGGATATATAGCTACTGTATTTTTGTGCAGCTGGAATAAAGGAACCCATGCACTTTGCCTTATACTGTATGAGATCTTTGTGTGCAAAGTCACTGAAATACAATTAGATACAAAAATGTTTATTTCAGTTTGTGAACCAGAAAAGGTATATTCATCTTTTGTTTGGGTAACCTTTGTACTGGATTTTAAGAAGCTTAGATTCCTTTCACGCTAAGAATTATTGATGAAGATGAAATAGGAACCGTACCCCATCAACATATTCCATTTAGGGATCTACCAAAGTAAATCTCTTAGACTTACAGACAGGAGATAGAGCCCAACTCCAGAACAGCTTATATTTGAATCAGATTACGCGAAATAATTCATGTTAGGTTATTTTAGGCCCAACCAAGTCAGGTTATTTCAGGAACTAGGTCAGGTTATTTCTTGAATCATTTGTGTGCGTTTGTAAGTCAAAATAAATTGGGATAGAAGATTAATTCTTGGTTAGATAAAGGAAAAATGATTTATAACACAAATGGTCAGTTCGAGGGTCTGATTTTTTCAATGGTATTAAAAAAAATTGGATGACGTAGGTTACAAGTAGCCATAATGTCCAAGTTAGGTCAAGTTAATTTTTTGTGATATATAGCCCCCCCCCATTTTATCCAGATCATCCAATAATTTTGATACCGTTTTTATTCATGACTGTATTTCTGCCATGAGATTCAGTGCTGTCATAGTAATGTTTATATTGAGATTTTTGTGGTAATGATTAACTCGTAACTTCATTGTTGAAATATTTTGTAATGACATACAGATTTTTATGTGAATTTCATTCGGTATCCTAAAGGGAGCTCAATATCCCAGGTTCAAAAAAAAAAAAGGTCATTCTGTTAAGACACCAAAACGAAGTAAGATACTTAATCTTACTCAGGCAGCAAAAGTTAGTCACCTACTAAATTTTTTTTTTTTTTTTTTTTTTTGCGAACAAGACGCAACCAGGTATTCTAATTTTATTTCAAATGTTGGTCTGTTAATTCCATTTCTCTTTCAGAGGTCTTTTTCTGAGTGATATGTAGCATTAACTTCCATTTGCTTACCAAGGAATTTTTTTAACCCTTGCCCCCTTGGAAACAGGTCTACATCTTATATTATGCCTTAATTTTTTACACTTTTTCTGTGTCGAAAGTTCATACTTCAAGTAAGTAACAGGAGGAATATACAGAGGGAACCACTTGCATATACTCGCTTTGACAACCCCAGTACCAAATACTGTACTTATTACTACTGGTCTTTTTCTTCTTGAGATCTCATTCGAAGTAGTTACCTGTTTTTGGCTTAATTTCACCCATAATTCTGCATTTTTATCGCAGCTTAATGTACCCAGATACATTCTGTCTGTAGACGTGCACTGATGCACATATATTTGCACATTATAACATATGACTGTAATGATGCAAGCTTTGAAAATGGGTCTGAGAACTCGTTACTTCACAGAACCTTGTTTTTTTCTTTAGATGTTGCAAATGACCTATGTTTGTTGAAACTCATTATTTACGTTCTGATAACAATCAAGATCTTGGACTTTTTTCCTTTAATCTTTTATAATTTATTTCCAGATCTGTTCTTTTAATTTGGTTTGTTTATACTCCAGTCAATGTGCTTTTCATGTCTGCAGCGAAATTTGAAGACTTTTACAACATTTTTGAGACTTGCAATACTTTGAATTATATTTTTTTTTTACAATTCATGCAAGCACACTTATTTTGCGGGACAGTATTTGTGTTTACTTTTTCTAGTAGATGACCACCCCAGTATTTTCAACATATCTGTCTAACTGTTCTGAAAAAAAAAATGTCGACAATTCACTAAGCTTTAATTTTGTGTCTCAACATCTACTTTAATATCATCTTTTCGCTCAGAATATTTACCAAATGCAGGACAGCAAATTATATACCAAATGCTCCGGCAGGCTACCTGGACTCCCCCCAGATGTCCCGATCTCCTCGTTCCTCTGAAAGATATTCCCGCCATTTACCTCCACCCGCTGATCCAAGGAGTCGTCTATCCCGTTTAGATGAAGAGTACTACGACGACTATGAGGACGAGTACGACGACGAGGAGGAGGAGGACTTCGTAGGGGACAAACCGGTGCCCATCTGGCTTGGCGTCATGTTGGTCGTGGCTTACATCCTGGGTGGTGCTGCGCTCTTCTCCGGGTGGGAGGGGTGGGGGTTCCTCGACAGCATCTACTTCTGCTTCATCACTCTTACCACGATAGGTCTGTGGTTTTTCTGTTAATGAGGTGGTGGTAGTAGTAGTAGTAGTAGTAGTAGTAGTAGTAGTAGTAGTAGTAGTAGGCAACAAACTCTTAGAAACCATCTTGGAAAATATTATTAGAGTTAGACTAATTTAATTGAGACCACTGAGCCACCTTTCTAGACTCTCTGGATGGCGTGCTCAAAGGATGTGTTCTTAAATGAGAGGTAAAAATTTTATCAAAGTAAAGTTGGAGAGGTTGGAAAGCCAGAATAAATGCTGGAACCGAAAAGGTAGCTAATATTCCATCACACTTTTTTCAGTTTTATATTCAAATGATTTCATGTGGGGATAGAAAAATGTGACCATTTTCTATGCTCTTTTGTTTACCAGTGATAAGTTACTCGAAAACAAAATTTTAGGCACCAAAATGAATGAATGCTGGTGTACAGTATTTTACATTCTTAATTTTTAATTTATGTTGTTATGAGTAGTGTAAGAAGGATTCAGACTTATGATGTTGATGATGATGCTAATAATGATGATGATTATTATTATTATTGTTGTTGTTGTTAAGTATTTTAAATAGATGAGTGATTAAATTTTTAGACTCATAAACTCACCTTAAGAATTTGTTTGGGATTTGAACATGATTTTCTTCTTTTCAGCTGCGCAAATACACTCATAAATTGCATTGACACAAGTGTTCATGTTTATATCCTGCCTATACTGTACACTAAATGTATTCAGTCATGGTACTGCCCTAAAATTGAAAACTGCATATCTGCAAAATTTTCGAAATTGAGATATGCCACATATTAGGGCTTGTGAAACACTAATACACAAGTTACTGCAGTTTCAGAATGATTCTTTGGTGCTTTATTTGGGGGGTCTCATTTGCAGTATCTGCAAAATCAGTAGTAAGGCAAGGGAAAACTGCAGTATCTACCATTTTTCTCAGTACTGTATTTTTGCAGATACTGCAGTCTTCCATTGTAGGGACTACCAACTCCTCAAGTTGGTCCATAGATTTAACTTTAGCAGCCTCCAATCATCGTTTGAAATATCTTCTTACTTTGGGTATGTTACTTCATTTGAACGCTAACGAAGTCAGGACATCACAAGAATTGTTCTCGTCTCGATTTCAGGCTTTGGTGATTTCGTCCCGTCACAAAATATCAATGAAGACGTCGAGCTCAGCATTGCCCTGTGTTCCATATACCTGCTGTTCGGCATAGCGCTGCTGGCCATGAGCTTCAATCTGGTCCAAGAGGAAGTTATAAGCAACATCAAAACCATGGCCAGGAGACTTGGCATCCTGAAGGAAGACGAAGACGAAGATGATTGACGAATGTCTCGCGAAACAAATTGAAAAGATGACACATATACAAAAAAGTCTTGCCAAAGTATTCTTTGATGAATGTAGAAATAGGTGTATAATGAATGTATTCGAAAGTGAGAATACCACGTACTGAATTACTAAAAGAAGGAATCAGAGATAAAAGTGGCACAGTTGAAGGTTAAGGCTTCAAAGAAGAACTGTAGCTATGATTCTGAAACTGGCGTTTTGTATGAATCCGTCTGTAATTTAATTCCAGTGAGGTGTAATGTCTTGCAATGCTAAAAAAATGTAAGGGGGATTAAATTTGATAACTGGGGACATTCCTTTTCAAAGAGGTTTTGAAGAAATTCACTATGTATAAGAAAACTTCATGCAATAGACAACAAACTTGAATAATTAGAAGAACTGGTGACCGATTGAGGGTGGTTATTGATGTGCTAAGAGGTGGCAAGTACGAAAATGTTTCCATATTTAATTGATATACAGAGACGAATTTAAATTATCCAAAACACAGTTTCATCAGTTGCAATTTCCAGTTGAAGTAGGAAGTACTGAAACATGAAGGATCATGCCAATCGGCCTATTGCCTTATCTACAAACATACAGCATACTTTTAAGCTGATAGGTTACGAAAGGACAGTTCAAGACCAATCATGTCACCCTCAGTTATTATTGTTCGAAGCTTAGCTACTAAGTTCATTCACTCAGACCTCAGTGATTTTAGGGCACCTTGCAAAGCCGTAGGCCCTAGCCCCTTATATGCCTTTTAACTAAGTGGGACCAACCTGCTGGGGAGCTCTAGTGCCAAAAATAACATAGGGATAAGATTTGTAACTCAACTTATAACAAAGCTGTTGTTTATCTGTTGAAACAGATGACTAAGAATCCTCTGAAGATGCTAGATATTTTTTAATGCGTATAGATTTTCTACAAAAACAGATCACAAATTTGCAGGTTCTAAAAACCCTATGCTAGTTGCCAGTACAACACAAGGAATCAACGATTAAGTTTATTACTGGTTCGCAAGAATTTAGTCGAAAAGAACTCTCACTGAAACACAGTGAGGCAAATAGTAAAAAGAGTGAGACGAGGTAAATGGTAAGAAAAGTGACAAATATAAAGTATCCAACAGGTCAACTCAACAGTGGAAGTCAGAGCCAATAGCCAAGTTCTAAGCTTACCCAAATTAACATCAGGTTAGGAACTAGAATGGAAGTGGATGTTGATGAGGTCTTTTCGGAGAGAAAATAGGAACTGCGGATGAACCAGAAAATATCATAACAGACGAACCAATTCAAGTTTTGTTGTGAAGATGTTATTTCTCTGATGTCCTTAAAAAAAAATCGTGTACACATTCACAGGGCTCACGAGCAGGATTTGTTCTTGTATATGAAATATAAAAATTGGGTTGCTGTAAAGCTAAAGAAGCTGGACAGTCAGGTAGGAAAAGATCAAAGGGAATGGGTGAAATGGGAATTGCTGAAAGAAATGCAGCTACAAAGAACCTCAAGTGTTGTCTGTGCTGTGCCTTTCAGAAAGTTTTGTAAAGCTTGAAAACTTACCTCCGGACAGATTCTTAATATTTATTTCTTAATGGCATGCCATGAATCTTCATTTGCAATTATTTTTCATTTTTTATTACCCGGACATGAGTTGAATTCTTATATTCTTTGGTTCCAGAGAGGAGCACAGATTCAAATAACAGTTACTGTGGCATTTTTTATCAATGCACTGTACTGCAATAAGGGTTTTCTTCAGGGGCAAGAGTCCATTCTGACAATGCCAGCAATAAATCTACGACATGAAAGACAGTGACGTACCACAGCCATCCTCGACGAATTCTGTTTAGAAGCATAAATTAAACGATGAAGTTTACAGAGTAAATGCAAGTTGAATTACGACGTTTTGCATTGTATTATCACTACTGTAGTGTTTTGAATTACTCAATACAAAATAGGTTTCAGTTTCAGATATAGCATCTTTCTTCTTTGAACCTTCATCATATGTTTAAAAATTTTGTTTTTACGTGTAAACACCTGAATGGGCCTTGGCATATAATTATGTTAATCATTTTCATCCTTCCTTCTTGCTTCGTGCCTCACTCGAAGTTGTTCTGAAAGACAATTTTAAAAGATAGCGAGTAAGCATCACATTCACAGAAAGCAAGTTATTTGCTCGAAAATGTAGTAAGTATTAAGTATCTTTCCAGAAGAGTGTATGATAAGGTGCATTTCAATAAAAGAGAATTGAAAGAATCAACTAAATGTCTGTGAAGAAAGACAAAACAAACTTGGAAATGTGTGACCAGTGAGCAGGTTTCTAGACTTCTAAGTGTAGATATAGCCCTTGCGTTCCGTATCTACTTCATCTTCGGTTGTTGAGTATTTCCAGTGAGAGAACAGTATTTCCTCTTTTGATATTAGACACCTTGCTGCTCTAGGAAGCTTTCTATTTAATGAAGAGCAGAGAAAGATATCTGAACGAAAAATTACGAAGAATGAATCCCCCTTTGTTTGTAGCTCTTTCGTGTGTGAGAGGCTTCCAAGAACAAGTTGGGTTGATGTCAAAAGAGCTCCTTTGCAGACCTTGGAAGATCTTGTATGTAGTAAGCAGATGGTATCTTATGGTTCTCCTTTTGAAATGGTTTACAGTCTCCAGGGTGGCATTTTAAAAGAGCACATGGTAAACTGAAGAGTTCTGAAGCTAGTTTCTCTCCTCTAGTCCCTCTCCTTAATCCGTCTATATTCTATATTTTTCTTAACATAATTAAATCACAGCTAACTTACTTCTGGCTTTTTTTTCTTCATCATGTATTCTCTGTCCACCAAGCAATGAAAATAAATCGGGCAACATCAAACAGCCCTGTCTCATCTCATGTTTCATCCCCACCGTTCTCTCAGCTGCTAGTTCCTCGTTGGGACAGTCGGTAGAATTGTCGGCTAGCACTCCCTAGGCCCGAGTTCTAGTCTCCGGCCGGCTAATGAAGAATTAGAGGAATTTATTTCTGGTGACAGAAATTCATTTCTCGCTATAATGTGGTTCGGATTCCACAATAAGCTGTAGGTCCCGTTGCTAGGTAACCAATTGGTTCTTAGCCACGTAAAATAAGTCTAATCCTTCGGGCCAGCCCTCTCTGGGAGAGCTGTTAATCAGCTCAGTGGTCTGGTTAAACTAAGGTATACTTTACTTTTTCTCTCAGCTGCTTCAGTCTTGACTGTATCCTTTTGATTCCAGTACAAGTTTTCTATCAGTATAGTATATTTATCATCCACCCTTATGCACTTTTGACATTTTTACTGTGCTTTAATCTATTGAAAGCACCCTCATAATTTGCTAAACAAGTATACAGCCCTTCTGCACTTCAGTTGTTCTCTCGGACAGTATTGCCAGAACAAAGCTATCATTAATTGTACCCTTCTTTTCTTCCCTGAGCTCAATTCCTACCTCTTGTCTCTTTCTTCCTTTAAACCTTTCTCCGATTGCTTTCAGCAAGAGCATACTACAGAAATAAAGAGAGCCACAGTGTTTTAAATTTCATAAAAGTTACATGGGTCACACGGGTTAAAAGTGTGATGAAGAATTGGTTTTTCATCATTTTGCTTCAGAGTTAAATCCAGATTATTGCAATGTGTGCACATTATTAGTGTGAAGGGAAGGATTAATAGTTTTTCATGCAAGAAGTCTTCTCTTGGAAGGTCAAAATTTGGAAGATGTAAAATAAATGCACAAGTGAAGAAATTACTGATTTCTATTTTAAATGTACTATATACGAAATAACTCACAAGCATGAGATGGTGCTGTCTAAGCACCGTTTACAAGATCTTAACTTCTGCAAAGGTACTATGAAGCATCTAGTCCAACCTGAAATGTGTTCTCCAATGTTTGTCTACAGTGAAAAGGTGTATGAGTTGGTAGTTTTTGGTAGACGTGTAATTCATTCCCCATGCAAAGTAAGACAACAAAAAATAGAGCTCTCGGCTGGTGAAATGGGCAAAGCTAAGTGGATTTGAATGGAAAGATTTTATTTAGTATTTTATCTCATTGCACTTGTGTGAAAGTTGCTCCTTTGACCATTGTTGATATTGTGTATTTTATGGAAAATCCTTGTTCATTCCCTGAACATTGTCTCCAGTGGGGTTTTAGCAGTAATTGTGCAAAATTAATTCTGCAGAGTGAAAAATTGTCAGTCCATTGAAGAAGAAAACTTCATCTTAGAATGGTCAGTGCCTTAATTGTCGCTATTATTGGAAAGAAGGTAGGCTACAGTAATTTTGCCCTCTTCAGATGGGAGTATTATTTAGTAAATCAAAACCTAGAAGTTCCCTTGCAGATGTTCATAGTTTTTACACATATTCTGGCACTTCTGATATTTAGTTTCATATTGAATCTTAAATAAACTAATTCTGAGAAACAGTGTAGATGGTGCTAAGTATCAAATGCATTGTGATATACTCTGTCCTGTTCGCATAACTGTATGCACATCCTACTTCACGTAAATAGATCAAACGACTGTTGTGAAGGAATGACATTTTAAACTTCAAGCTGAAGCCCACAGTTAAACCCCTTTTGGCTTTACCCATTGGCCCAGCTCAACATGAAGCCAGTGATAGAGCTCCTGGAAATATGCCGGATGACAGTCGTGAGGTCTTGATACCCAAGTGAGTGATTTACATATGTATTTTTGTTGACAATAAACTAAAGTGCATCGTCTTATTCAGGGATTTTATATAAAGTGTTAATCTAAATGAATGCCCTCCAGATTATGAGCATTTAGTGAAAATGCGTAACAAGGCCGCAAATTCATACTTTTGTCTTTATGCAAATAGTTCAGTCTTGCAGTAAAGTGCAACAAATGATAAAGAATCAGTACTGCAAATCTCAGTATTATTGTTGTGATGGCTTAAACTTCAGATCAGAAAATTTAATTCCAAATTCATTTATAATTATGTTGGCTGTTATGAGCTGGTGGATTCAGAACCTAATAAGTACTGTACAGGTATTGGATTATGCTTAGTGATTCGTAATCTTGCAGTGCCAAATTGTATTGAAGTAACCTGTAAAGTGTTACTGCTCAAATACTCTACATCATCACCCTTACTCCAAAAGCAAAAGTAGACGATAAATCATTTACTAAAAGTCAGTTTTCATAACCGTGCATGTAACTTGTGCCACTTAACATTTGCTGAATATTTAAGTCTTTGAAACTTTCGGGAAGTCAACATATATTAGGTTTGCTTGAGGTCTGCAAGCCTCTAGTCTCAGCCCAGTCATACTACCAAGGTGGTGGGAATTAGATTGTGTATATTACTGTATTTCCAGCCAGTCACCACAAAAATGAACCTGTTAAAATGCCAGATGAAATGTTTTGTAAAGATTTTGAGCAATGTTTTTATAACTACAGTATCAATTGGTAGGGTAATTAGCGTTTGTAATTTCTGTTATGTAGTATGTTTAAAACGTTTTGAGTGTAGTGATGGTGATAGTAGCTATTTTGTACTGTATTCTTAATAACACTATGAGCTTTGTATAGTGAATTTTGTTTGAGCATTGATTTAAAGGTAGTGTTTCGTTAAGGAAGTAAAGACCACTAAGTTATGTTTGAAAATGTACTTTACCTTATTTAGAATCTTCCGATGAGTATTGTAAATTACCCAGACAAGTGCCTTTCAGTATTGGTTTTACAAGAATGTATCTCATTTTTTATTCCATGGTTATGTAAACAAATATATCACGAAAATGAAAACCTTGTTAATACTGTACACCCAAGAAAAACAAAATTTGAAATGTAAATATATAGATCAAATGAAGAAATGGCCTTATGTCCTTGTTTCTCATCCTCATTTAGTCTTACGGTGCTTGAGTTTGTTTTTATTTATACTGCTTTAGTTCCAGGTAGCTTATTTATTGTATATTTAGAATTTTAAAATGAAGTAGAATAAGACTTGAATCCGGAGCGTTACACTGATAAACCTCATATAGAGAAGCAATACAGAAATTCATCCGAATTCAAGGATAAACGATGTAAGATAAGAATGTTGTTGACCATCGTTGCCAGATAACTAAAGTATAACTGCTCTTTGTAATTTTGCTACTTTACCATATCATCGCAAAGAGCAACAGTAGTGTTTTGATGACGTATTTCCAGAAGGATATGAAGAATATAGCAAATTTTAGTGTAGCTGAAACTGATTTCGCCTTAACGGTATGTTGTGTGTACTTGTGGAAGTTCTGGCAACAGTTACTGTTTACGCTTTGAGAGAGAACTGCTGGTTACATAAAATTGAATATTTCGACCTTAATCACTTGGCCCATCAAATTTCGAGCTAAAAAGTGTTAAAACTTGTTTTAAAATTATCTGCCTGGTTAGTTTATCAGGATGTGACTTATGTAGACTAGTGGAGCGTCAAGCCAGATTGTTTAGGAACTTCAAGGCCTTTGACAGGAAGTGACACATTAAGTAAGGTAAGTGCTTGAGTGCATAACTTTGGAAGTGTTTCCTGTAATGTCACTTTTGAAACCAGAAGCTATTGAAGTTTTATTTAATTTTGGGAATGTATGGTGATTGATTTAGGCCAATATGAACCAGGAAGCAAAATTTTCACGATATTGAGAGGCCACCCTAATGCTGGAATTTATATTTAGGTCGGCGTATGGTTCATCTCAATAGCCTAATAGGCCAAAAGTACTTGAAAATATATTGAGATGTGGAGTTGGTAAGGACAACAACCAAGCTAATTTGGTAATTCATAGTATTAGCTCCGCACCTGTTTTTACCTTGGAAACTGGTTTTTTCTACACTTTTAGGGCTTCTGATACTGGCGGTGCATTTGTTTGTTGTCGGTCAAATGGAATGTCCCTTCGCCGTGTTTAGTACTGGCCTGGGGGGCAGATATCCATACTTTAACATGTTATTGCGCTTGCCGGACGGGATATGAACGTTCCAAACAGATGTACCCGTGCTCTGTCTTGTGAAGATCGCGTATGGAAACCCCTTGTTGGATGGACTTCAGGGGTTAATTACAGGTTAATTACATTCTTGCAACAAAAATTGAAGGTAAATCCATAATTAGCAACCAAAACACTGTAGAAAAAGTCAAGTTAGAAGGAAATCTCCGCCATCGAGCTACTGCTTAGATCTACCACTAATTTATATTGGCTAAATTGCTACAGTTCAGGATGTTATGGCACCCAAGGTCAGGTTAGGTAGATGGGTCCATTAGGAGAACAGCAGCCATGTGAAATTGCAGCCAGCTTCAAGAAAACAGACTGTAGGATAAGTTTAGCACTTTGTGCTAAACATTTTGATGAGTGGAGGAAATAAGAAATTAGTTAAACACAGGACTGCAGAGTAACGTAACTGGACCAAGAATGTTGTATCTTACTAGACTGAGCAGCTTTGTTCCCAGGACCCCTCCCTGCACCCAAACGAAATGTGACCAAGTATGCTGCAAATCACAGGGTGAAATACAGGGATACTTTACTTATTCAAACCTAACATAGACATTATGTCGTACCCGACTTATGGGTAGAAAGCCCCATTACGTAATGACTTAAGGGCCATATAGAAAAACATTTGCTTACATACCTTGGCTGTTTATCTTCCTCTTCCTGGTTATACCCAGAGGAAATATGTGGCCCTGACCTCCCCCTCTCCTAGCCTAATCTTATCTTAACACAGTCCGGGAAGAGTTTACTGTTAGGGTCAACAAAGGCAGGCAAGTAAGTTTCTTACATAATGCACCCATCTCAGTCCCATCTTTTCCAGTTCTGACCTCGGTAGAGAGAGAGAGAGAGAGAGAGAGAGAGAGAGAGAGAGAGAGAGAGAGAGAGAGAGAGAGAGAGAGAGAGAGAGAGAGAGAGAGAGAGAGAGAGAGAGAATACAAACTCAATATACCTTTATTGTATGACTCAGTGAGCTCACTCCTTGAGGGTTAAAAAAAACCTTGTCTGTTAGTATGTAAAGTTTGAAATGGCTTTGTGTCTAGGCATTTGAAATGCCCCTTGTACCATTGACTCCCAAAAGGAAAGTTTAAAAAAACAGTTAAAATACAGGCAAAATAATTAAATGATTGATGAGGCAATTATTCTTGACTAACTAATGGCAATAGAATGGCCCTTGAAATATTTTGAACTCCCAAGTTTGGCTTTGTTTAATTCGTTAGGGGCTGGTTCAGTGGTAGGCATATGATTCTGGAATTAGTTTTTGGTCTCCAAGCAGAGTTTATAAAATTCAACCTAATTTGTGAGTAAAATCAACCTGCCATATTTAGAGGACCATTTCAGGGAAAAACTTACGCAGGGCAGTTCTTGCCAGAGCGCAATTTATCCCTCTTCCAGATAAGCTTCGTATAAAGCAATTACAAAACAACCATATGCACAGTGCTTTACCTTTAAGGAACTTCCACTGATCAGATATAAGACCTTGACCTAACTTGATAGTTGTCACCAATGCTCAAAACTTGCTTGTGCTTGCAAAATTTGTACATTGGTTTCATAGAGAAGACACAGAAGGCTACTCAAGCTGTCTTTCCCCTTTTGGCCACTGACTTGGTTACTGTAGTTGGTCTGCCCAGCTTTGTCTTTCAATTCTACTTAGGTTAATTGATCAGAGTATGTGAACCACTACTTGTGGGTGTGTCAACATTAGTTGTATTAGGGTGAGTAGTCCATGTAACTAATGTTCTCAGACCTTGGAATGGAATATGTAGAGTTTAGGCCAGCCATAGGCCAAGCACTGGGACCTATGAGGCCATTCAGTGCTGGAAGGGAAATTGGAAGTAGGTAGGTTTCAAAGGTGTAACAGGAGTAAAACCTCGAAGTTGCACTTTGAAATAATTGTTGGGAGAGGGTGGTTAGCAAGATGGAAGAAAGATATGAATGGAGGTACAGTAAACAGATTGAAAGGGGCTACAGCTAGCGGCTGAAAGGACACTGCAAAGAACCTTTAGTAATGCCTACACTGCACCCCATGAGGTGCACTGAAGGCACTGCTTCCCTATGGGGGTCTCAGATCTTGGGCTGTGGCATAGCCTATGTATTGTGCACAGTAAATTTTGCCTCTGTCAAACCTCTTCCGTTTTTCCTTATCCACTGATTCCATTCCTCCAAGATCTTTGCCCTCACCACATGCTCTTTAGCTTTCCTCTTCTACTGTAGGTGTACTGTACCTCTGACCTATTCTTTGACCAAGCTTAAATATTCTCCTCAGTCCTCAGTCGCCCTTTTGCATATTTCAGTTGCCATATGTACATTTGCTAATATTGCTTGTGTATTTATCATATATTTCTGTTGCCTTTTGTATTTTAATAGAGTTCATCATCCATATTTTGATGCTATATTTGCTGACACCTTTTCTTGTTTCCATATTTTGTTTGGGAGTGAGCAGTCCTCTCATTACTCAGTTCAGCAATAGATTCCAATACAGGTCTTGGGAATGATCTTCTCTTTTCCCCCAAAGTCTTTATTTCTTAATTCATTCAGGCTTGTAACAGATGATATCACAAAGTACAGTACTGTAGTTTAGTAAGTGAGTAGTCCAGACTCGCAGGGTGCTAATTGGTGCAAGATAATGTTAAAAAGTTCGACTAATTGAGGGAAGAGACTAGTTGGAATTAGTGAAAGGTGAATTGAAGCAAGGGCTGAAGGGATACAGCATAGAACCTTAAGTGCCACATACAGTGTACAGGATTAGGCTCTATCCTCCTTTGGCCTTTCCCTATATCGTGAAACTCTGGTCTCGCATTTGGAAATAGTTCTTATGTATGATCACTTGGAACCAAGTCTTTGGTTCTTTGTTTTAATGTGATAGGAGATTCATAACCAAATATGTAATTTGTTCTTTAGAAGTAGAGTAAATGTGTGTACCTTTTTTGTAATGGGCAACATAATAGTATACAGTACCAAATTTTCAGTTTGTGGATTTTTCGAGGTCATTTAAGGACAAAGATTGGAAATCTTCATGATGGTTATGTTAAGTTATGCACCTTGTTTGAATAATGCCAAGGGAAGTTATTTCATGACTTTTCCAATGTTAACTATACTCTGATAGTTTTATTGGAATTAGAATCAGTTTACTGATGTTAAGTGTCCAGGCTGTTTATTAATTTTTAAGCCATATAGGCTATGTCCCACTGGGAAAAAAGTGAAATTGTGTTCCCTCAGCTGCAAAAGAAAAAGAACAGAAAATTTTATTTTAATAAAGTTCATTTTATAAATGCATTAATATATTCTTAGACAAGGGATATCTCTTCTATGATATAACACAAAATTGTTATGGAAGTAAATTAATGTGGGTAAAATGAAAGAAGATTAAATAAATATTTTATTGACAAAATAACTTATAAGCATAATGTACAAGCATTAATTAAATCTATTGTTTACTGATAACCTCTTATTTAGATTATCAGCTATTACCTATCAACCATTTAAAGCTCTAAAGCCATCCTCAGTCTTGGTACACGTGTTTTCGGTATCCACATGACCAGCTCTTGACCCTCATTCACATCCAGACATTTAAAAAACAAATCTATGAAGTCAGAGATGACATTTGCAGTACTATGCTATCCTGTACTTTGGG
Organism: Macrobrachium rosenbergii; assembly: GCF_040412425.1. Lineage (NCBI taxonomy): Eukaryota > Metazoa > Arthropoda > Malacostraca > Decapoda > Palaemonidae > Macrobrachium > Macrobrachium rosenbergii. Next base: position 11,823,826 of record NC_089766.1, on the reverse strand, counting down.
GCATTACTTCAATAAGGTTATTTCTAGTGCAGATAGGTTCCGTAAGAGGAAGGGCAGGAAATTTTCAGCCTTGATTTTTTAACAATTTTATTCACCTGCTGTGTTCAGATTGTTTTTTTTTCTCCGTGACAGATGCCATAAGGCAAAATTTCCCCAAAGAAGCAAAGAACATTGATCAGAAACCTTGTACTTAGTTACCAAGACAATTCATTCCTCTTGCTTATCGAAATAATAGTCAGAAGTGCTTTTGTAGGATGTCAATAGGTTACCTGTATTATGTATAAAGCTGCAGCATATATGCTGTTGTTTTGGTTGGCCAAGATCAGGTGTACTGACAATAACCATGGCGAAAATGTGACAAGTAATGCCATAATATTGTCACGGAAACCTTAAAATTACTCAGAACTCTGTGAACAAAAGGGATTTGTTGCATAAGTGATGACTGTACTCATAATGCTACATGATAACAGTGACCTACTCAACAGATTTCTGTGGTAAATACTTATTCCTGATACTGTTAATAGAGAACACTTTTAACATTAACCACTAGTTACAATATATGATTTGCCCGATGTTTTGTGCCTGTTTGGTACAATAAACTGATTACATAAATATATATAATAGCTGGTAAAGTTTCTTTACACGTTCACCTTGGGTGCTTGTAAAATTTGTGTTGTTCACTACACCGATTCTACTTCCAGGTGTAGTCTCCATAGACATTATACTCATCATAACCCATTACAGAGAAATGCATAATTTCCTGTTAAACTGGGATGCCAATGTTTTCTTGCTGTATTTTTATATCATTACATTAAGAATTTAGGGCAAGGGATTGGTTGTTTCAACTGACAAGACAATTCAGATTCTTTTTCAGTGCTTGCAAAGGCCTTCACTAAATTACTAATGCTTAAAACTGTAAATTCTGACTGGTACTTAGCGTACTCTTGACTAATAACCAAAGCATAGTAAGAATATTCACTTGCTTTGTCAAACAAAAGACAAAAATATAATCTCCCCAGGTTCAATTTTTGAACGAGTCTTGACTGTAACCCTGGATGCCAGTGCTTATTGTATTTGTGAATTGCTTTGTATAACAAACATTGCTGTTAAGATACAACCAACACTGCATCAATGAGCCACAGAAGCTGAGGGACAGACTTTGGTCTCGTTCAAACCTTCAAACCCGGTCAGGTTAAAGAGACATCTATTTAGATCAACACTCTACAGGTACCAACATCCACACACGCACACACAAACTTAACAAATTAAACGGTTAAACACTCATGTATAAAATACTACAAAATTCCATATACTGTACTTACATTATATTTATTTATTTATTTATTCAACACTTTATAAAATCTAAAGCACTCTTCCTAGTTAGTGTAGAAAAATCTTGCATTATCTATTTATTTACAGAATGGAATTATACCCAACACTTATACGGCAGGGATACAGCCCTAGCACTTGAACAGCAGGGGTGTGGGAACAGTGATTCTAGAGATATATATATATATTTTTTTTAACTGCTGAGGAACAATCATTTCCCCAAAATGAACGTTTCTCATAAAAAGTGGTTTCAGTGAAATGAACTCCAGTCCAGGTGATAAATTTTGATTACAGTAATGGTGTAATCCCAAGATGTGGTTAATCTCTTAAGCTAGAATAAAATTTTTGTTTTGTCCAATACAAAATAACAAACTTCACTTTCAGGGTACAGTGTATCAATATTTTTTTTTTTTTAAATACAGCCAAATAATGGTCTGTTAAATCATAAGTTTACAAACAAAAGTAGATAGAGTAAGAATGGCTTGTAAATTTTCCTGTGATGATTTACCGCGTGAAAATGAATTGTAAATCTTGTAATTTGTTTAGCTACTCACACATAACAAATTTAAAAGCTGTTTTATTCTAATGGTTTTAAAAGCAGCTCAACATGAATGCAAATTAACTGCTTTCTGGTGGTAAAATACTGAAGTTTCAAGTTGGGAAAAACTTAATGGATTGCGTATCAGTAAAAAAAAGTTTGCAACTTGTGAGTTCACAAGTTAGCAAAGCTGGTTTTGTGTGTGTGTGCCTTTAACTTTGCTGTTTACTGTATCCAGCCAAAGCAATTTTGGTCACATTTCAGAAGTTGATGATTTATCAGCAGCTGAGATTTTCCCATATTTACTAAAAATATGCAGAAATTGCTATTTAATAATTGCAGAGACAGTGCCACAAGAAAACACTGAAAATCTATTGAAAGTGTAAAGTGGCTAAGGTAGTGTTGTGTAGTGCAAATATCCTACCAGCTTATTATTTGCTTATGAGATCTGTGTTCTATACAGCTAAGATAGGCAGTACTGTATACAGTACAAGCAAATTAAGCCTGAAGACATGAAATGTTTCAATCTTTTCAACTAATTCTATAAAGATTATTGGATGATAAATGTAGAGCTGCAACAGAGTAGTACAGTAAAACGGTTTACAACCAGTAAGTCCACACACAATTCATGCGAAGTGCTGATGATTTCAAAAGAACTCGTTAGCAGTTGAAGCCACACATGCTAAACAAAGATTCTGAAATGTTATCTGCGAGTGTCCAGCGCATCTAGGTCTGCCGAAATGCAGTGACAGAAGCTTAAAATATGGCTTTGCTCGTACTAGAAACTGGAACACATTTTCATCCTGCAATTGGTAACGAAGATGCATCAGTGCGTATCTGTCACTTTGATGCACCACTGAATTGTTACTAGATCAGTCAGCTTTGCAACTCAGTTCTGGGTTATATATTGTATTTGTATGAAAGGAAAAGTCACGGCATGTGACAGCTGTCTTACAGTTCACACGACTGGAGTTATTTGGCACGGATATGGAGTGTGACAAAATGAGAGGTAGGACCAAGACGGATTATGAAGAAAGTTCTGGGGAAACTCAAGTGGAAACTTTGAAAGTCAATTACTCATTCATAAGGTATTTTAAATTTCAGTAGCGTGAAATTTCAAAAATACTCCTGCAGTAGGAACTAAGAAGTAGCTCAAAATAAGACTGAGAAAAAAGTAATTCCACATTTTCAAGTAGCATAATGCCTAGAGTTGGTTTTGCTAAACAATAAACATGACTTGCCCTACCACTTCACTTGAATGTGACAGAAATTTGTATGTGAAGAACAAATCACTGCTTATAAAACTTTTGGTATTGGAAGATGCTAATTCAATTGTTTCTACATCAGTACAGTACAGGAAAATGTACTTACGGTGAACATTACGTATCCAAAGAAAATGTTAGGATAGATTTTTATACTGATTCTGTATCTTTCACAGACTTGTACCACATTTATAGAGCAATTGATTTTAAAGTGAACTCGTTTGCCAGACTTCTTGTCTATTACAGGGTTGCTCAAAGAATTATACCTTCGTACCGTGTGACTGTCCTCATAATTAATACACCAATTTATCAAAACAAACGAAATGCCCAACTTAAGTTTGTTTTTTCTGGCTGATAGTAAATATCTGCAGCCATAATCATGCTGCTTTAGTCTTGCTTCTGATTTGCTTCCGAACAATAGTAGCATGAACTACATACATCTCTCAGTTTTCAAATACGTACTGTTTTGTATAGTTCTGCTTACCTAGTGACGAGTTCTCATTCCAGCAATCATGAATAGCTTCAATGATATCAGCTACAGATATTTACCATCATCTTCAAAACAAAAACTCATTATAACCACATTACATGGACAAATAATCCAGATTCCCTTCTCTGCATTTTGGTAATAGTTCTCCAGAGTTGCTTTAAAAAAAAAATTACAAACATCACCTTAATAGCACAGCAAGTTGCTACTGCTGATGTGGTGGTGCCGATAAGCTGAATGTTATCTGCATTGTAAAATGAAAATGAATTTTTGGAACTTATGGAATACTGTGCTTGAAACTAATTCTTAATATAGTTGTCTGTCAACAAAAAAGATGTAATTTCCTCATGAAAAAAAAGCCGTACTAACATATATAATTAGAGCACCTGTTATAAATAAAACTTATAAAATATATCAACATTGGAATAATAAAATTAATTATACGTAACTGTAACGTGTTGCACGTGGAGTATGCTTCTTTTCTTGTGGACAAAAAAAGCTTTGTTTCACGATTCTCTAATAGGAGTTAACTAGTAATTACTAGTAATTACATGTGTCAGTATGCTATTACTATGTAATTTGTGACAGTATCATTAAACGAAAATGTTTGATAGCAACAACAAGAGTAATGTGTAATTCTGCTCTACCGTTAAGTCTAGCAAAATCTAACAAGAAATTGAGAGATAAAAAGACTTGGCTGAATGATATTGTTGTCTATGAGGTATTAAAATGAAAACATTTGATTAAGATCGGAAACCTGCCGACGCCAGATGCTTTCTTACTACAACACCAGATGCAAATACACAACAGAGGTTCCTTCGTGGACGCCACAGTTCTTGATAAACAACATCATAGAATCTGACTGGATCTTTGTCCAAACACCTTATAGTAGTGGTCAAAGATAAACTTTTCCAACAAAATTATCTTCAATATCCTAAACTCCAGCCAATGTTAGGTGAGGGCAAGTGTGTCACGAAGTAGTTTCTTAAAGGTTGTCGTGGCTGAAGGGTTGCTTGAAGGTGGTACATTGTAGTTGACCTAGAAAAAATATTAGTGTTGTTACTTTTCATCACAAACACTGTGCTGAGCTTTCAGGATAGTTGTGACTGAAAATAATATTTTACTGACCTTCCTAAGAGTTCAAATGAATCTGGCATTAGCAAAGTGAAAACAATTTCAAGACTGGACAAAACTGAACACGTAAATAAATGGCTTACTTTGAAGAGGAATGGTTGAACATCTGAATAAGCAGTGTCATATATGAGATCAATTTCTGCTTGGTTGGGTGGTGAAGGAATGAAGTCATACTTATTCAGGGAGTCTGTTATGTGTAACAGCTTCTCCCCTAGGGTTTCACCCACCTTCTCTCTCCATACTTGACGTTCTAATTGAAAGAAAAAAAGACAGTATTAATGCTAAAGTTAATTACAGAATATGGATAAAAATTGAAAGAACTATTACAGAATATAAAAAATGGAAGCACAAATACAATAGTATTTGTGTGGCTGTAAGACTTGCAATTCAACACTTCTTCTTCTTCTTCTTCTTCTTCAACACTTATGGTTTGAAAATCATAGTTTAGTGGTATGACACTAAGATATTCCCACTTTATCAGTTGCCAGTAAGTTTATTTAACAAAGTATCTGTAGTACTGTACCTGTCGAACTACTATAATAAATCTGTAAAGAATTTTAAAAATACCATTCAACTCTACATTACACTGTATTTTCTCATTGCTGTAATGGTCTCTCATATGTTCTTAAATCCTGCTCAAGAAGCACTTTTGACATTTTACTTTTTCCCAACCCCACCTATTTCCATATGCAGTGACAATGCAATCCTGAATTCGGGTGTACTAACTAAATTCCCATAACAATGCAGGGCAATTTTCCATATGTGAAAACCTGTGACCTTTTACAACCTAATTTCCTCAATTTGTGGGAACACAGAATACACAAGCTGTAGCAGCATAAGGCACTATAGATGGTACACAAGGCCCTCTGTAGCATCTTGCGACCTCAGTTGGATGGTTTACTGCCTTTTGCTTTTCATCCAATCTCTGTGGTCTCTCCTCATTTAGCTGTCCAACTTACTCAATTTCACCTTGCACCAACTTTATCTTACTCCAGTTTTTATGCCTTATTTAAAAGCAAATGCTTTGGCCAAGCATATGGTAATATACATTACAGGACTGTATTATTAAACCTGATTTAAAAACATAACCTCACTGATGACAACACAATGGACTCGTAACATTTAAATTTTTAAAAATTTGGTTCAGTGCTCTCCAATGCAAGAAAGACTTATTTATAGTAACAGACAATTCAGTTACTGTGACAGTATATGGAACTGTTGGTACCCTTGGTGCTAAGACATCACAAGATACCTAAACAATAGTCTACGTTGCACCACCTTTATCCACAGTAACCAGTGCTTCTGTTCTGTACCTGGTACAGTACTGATTTTTTGCCATCCTGAACAGACATTTTTATGTAAATGCTGCATAATATCTGAATATGCTAGGACGGATGGCTATAAATCATTTACAGCCAAATCCCAGGCTTTCAAATTAATAATGAAAAATCAAGATATTATGGCAATGCGAAATGCAAGCTAAAAAGGAAATTTTTGGGTAAAAATAGGAGAACCTTTTGAAGTGGATCAAAGTCTAGTCTGAAATTCCATAATTATATATATAAAAAGATATAAATATCTACCTTCATCCTGTAAATATTAGCCACAGATTTACAAAGTAGGTAACTCTGCTGCTAATCAGATTTTGGGGGCAGTTCATCAGACTGCTTCATCATCAGCAATTGATGCAAGTAAGAAAGTTGGTTATGAATGGCCAATCTGAAATGCCATTCTTTCATATGGATGCATACCTGACTATACTGGTGAATGGGTTTACTATACGATAATTGGGGCCAAGGTCCCGGCAATGAGAAAGAAGGGCATTCATTGCCATTACAAAATATCAAAAATGTAAGAAAATGGGTGGTGTGAAAAGATTTGTCCTCAAGCGCATCTGCCATTGATTAAATTACAGGGGAGAGGTCACCATAAATTGCTTTACCATCATTACCTACTGCATTATGCGCATGGTCTGATTTAACCACCATTCAATAAATATAACAGGTAATTATGCATGTACAATGTGTACTCTACTTTGTTAGTACATTTATATTAATGTAAATGAAATTCTTGGTCTCTAACTAAAGTTAAAATTAACAACCTGTCCTTGTTCCCTGAATGAACCATTTAGGTACAGTAACTGTAGCATAAATTATTATCTATTAAAATCTTAACCTTAAAACTACTAACCAAAGCCTTTAAAATGCACATACTAGCATGACGTTCATCCTAACAAACTACTTTACCGAATATCATCATCAATATAAGGCAATTTTGTCAAAGCAAAAGGTAAAATTTGCAGCAAGATAAAGTCAACGAAGGTGGACAATTAGTTGGGAAGACACTACAGAAAGTGGACAAAAAGAAAAGAAATAAATGAGAAAACAATGTAATATAGGAAAACACCTCTTGTAATACACTGAACAATGGAAAACAAGTCTGCAATCTTACCACTTTCATTATTCAGAGATACTACATTTATTCTGAGAGTCCAAATTTCCCAGGGAATGTTCTCCGATGCAAATGGCCAACGGCCCCTTTTCCTCTGATAGAATTCCAAAGCAACCTGAAAGTGAAGTAACATACTTATGAGAAACTATCTGCCTTCAATATTTACACCTTCAATATTTACACCATTTCTCATTGTCTGAACTTACACCTGCTATAATCTTACACCATTTCTCATTGTCTGAATTTACACCTGCTATAATCTGTGTAAAAATAAAATGCATTCCATAAAACTGTATTGGGATAGTTGCTTAATAAAGTACAAAATAAGAGACAGAACTGCTAGGAGAAAAATTAAACATGAACAAAAGGTGAGGAGCATGACCTTTTCACCAAGAAAGAAAGGTGCATAACTAGATGTATTCATATTGGCGAAAAAATGAAAACAAACAAACAAACTCACAGATCCATTGGAGGGTGCATCAAGGGCTCTGATGGCTTCACAGAAGCCACTCACTTCACGGCGAATATATCTATCCAGTTCTTCTGATGAACACCGTACCTGTAATAAGCCAAGATGAAGAGTCACAGAAGAAAACTGGAATAATTATACAATCACTTAACTAATTTTTTAAAGTTTTTCTCTGGTTCTAAAACCTTCAAATCACAATGCATTGATTTCTTGTCATAATACTTTTATATGAAGATTAAGCTAAATAATTTTAATTTCCCTGGGTTGGTGCTGCTCATACTCCTGAAATAATATATATTGGCATAAATAATTTAAGTGTAACTAAACAAAAACAAATGCAAGTAGATCAATCTTGCTGTTTGGCATATCAAGAAGTTATTTTTACCAAGGACACATACCAGCAGCAGTGCTCTTTGAGCCATTAAAGAGTACAGTATCTGGTCACTTAAAGAGGCACTGACAGTGATTTCTCTTCCTACATTCTGTTGAGATTCCAAAGGAAAGTTTCAGCCAAATCACAAAAGAGCAGCATAGAATTCAATGGAGATTTTTGTGAAAAGTATCCGGATATAACAACTGGATTGCATACCTGAGAAAACTATTATATATGGAATCTTAAAGCTCAGGCTTTCTGTTTGTATTCCAAACATAATTACACAATAGAGACATGCTCATAACAACAAACAACAATGTCCCATTTGATCTTACAAACATTAAATTAACAATGGTGTCAGAAATTGTGTACTTATTAAGATTCAATTTATTTTCCTAATTACCAATTGTTTTATCCTTTCATACACCATCAGCTCAACCTGATTTTCTATTTACCATACAACAAAAAGGTTTGATAATATCAATGTGCTCCCTCTCCAGCCAATAGTCATTGACTGTGCAGGCTTCTCATCAATTTCCAGCTGTTCAATTTCTTGAACTATAGCTTGCTGCAGGTCGTACCTATGAATCTAGCAATGTGCCTTGAGGTCCATAGCTACAAATAATAACCTGAAGGCTTCTGGTTAATTACTATCACATGATAAACATTTTTCCTCGAATTATGGTAAACAATTTCCTCATATATTAAGAGGTTGGCTCCAGTATTTTAAAATGGTTATCTAAAAAATAAAAAAATATCATTTTGAAACAAGTGTTTGTAAACTGAGAGAGAGAGAGAGAGAGAGAGAGAGAGAGAGAGAGAGAGAGAGAGAGAGAGAGAGAGAGAGAGAGAGAGAGAGAGAGAGAGAGAGAGAGAGCACATTCACCTTGTGCAGAAAACAATGCCTTGTGCTTGCAGTAGATATTGTAAAATGCAGTTGAATATAGTAAAGCTCAGCCAAATGACAGTACTTACATAAGTGAAATCAATGAAATCACAGTCCACATCTTGGAAGCCAATGGTGCCTACTGCGTATGTATCATCATTTTTATAGTGGAACTTTCCTGTAGATCGGTGGAATAGTAGAGTGTGGAACAAGCTTAAAACTGCTTCATCCACCTGTCTCCCCTCCACAGCCTGTAACATTACAAGATGTCTTTAATCCACATAAATTTCATAAATTATTATTACATGGTCTGAAAAATACAAATTACCGGTACTGAATGTGAATTATTAGCTTGCAGTATAATGTATATTAAAAATGTTACTCAAAAGTGAATATTTTACAATGCTTAACCATGAATATCATAAAGAACACGCAGTGCATTTGATAAAATGCTGAAAACCATCATACAACGATGAGCAGTAAACTTCTTTCAAGAATTCATTGGCATAATTTCCATTGCTCCAGATGTTTAACCATCAATCCAACCAGGTGTTATACAGGTGGTAAACAATGTATTCTTCCATAGCAATATCATAACGTCTTTACTCATTGTCATGCTCAGAATCCCCACCGTCATTGACTTAAATGTCATTCTCAGCGTCCTCTCACATGATATTTGCTACAGCATCTGCTGAACCAGCCTGCTTCCTCAGTTGATGATGTCTTTGGGTTAACTTATTAGTTCAGGTGATGGATTTCAGTTGATGAGACATCTGCTGTTTGGCAGGAAAGTCTACAGTCATTAACTCCCTGTACTAAGCTGGTCGATACAGCCTAGAAAGGGGAGAAGGGGTGGGGGGATTATATGTTAAGTGGCAGTAAGAATGAGCAATGGAGATAAGGTGCTCTCCTTTGAGCAGCATACAAAGTGAAGGTTATATCTACACTAACTTACACTGGTGTTAACATTCTGTGCCTCTTTCCACCAAATGAGCATCATGTACATACTGATGCAGATCATTCTTATTCCCACTTATGATTTTGTAAACATTTTTATTGCTGTATACCAGTATCGAGCACTTCCATTATTCCTTTTATATTAATTTTGCTTGAATGAACCTCACATACTATGAAAGCAAAAGTAGCTTTGTCACCGGTGATTTTTGTGAAAAACATACATCAGTTATTTAATACCTTACACATTTTCATCACCCCTGTAATGCAGTTACTGTAAAATTTATTCCAGAAGTATTTCAGTCAGTGTGATGCACTAACATGACCAAGAAAGATATGTAAAGAAAGAGCATGACCAAGATAGATACTCATTGAGTGAGCATCTTGTAAATGCTTATCTGTTGCTCAGAAGCTTGAGCTGTTTAGGGAATTGAATGCTGGCTGCAGTATCAAATGCATTCGTGAGTATTTTATGATACAGCTGGCTCTCACTGTACTGTTAGGTTATTCCATCATGACCACTCAATAATGAAAATACTGTATATCCAACTTATTTAATCAGTAAGGTTATATTTCTAGCTATTGTAACCCACCTACCCATCCCATCTGCTTGCACCAAAGATTTTCTGGCCCAAAACACATTTGAATACCTGTCAACAACTTAAACTTCAAAAATCAAAATGTAATCGTTTTAAATTCTCTGGAAAATTCAAAACATATTTTCATCCAGAATTCTTATGAACTGGCTTGACATGGTACAATAGAGAAAATGACTCAGGTGTGATGTTAACGAGAACGGACCATTGCAGGGTATCCTTACTATTATCACTCAATGCAACTGTCATCACAAAAGCCATCACACAGGTTAGGCATGCACACATCATGTAGATGATCATATGTGGCATACAGTACTGTAATTCAAAACATCTCCAAGTTCCAAACTCCTGCTGCCTCTTTGGTGCATTTTTTCAAAAGTACGATAATTTGAGATCATCATAGCTAATTGGTGATTGTATCAAGAACAATTTTAATAACTTAATCATACAATATTTGCCGAGCTAATTGGCGTCCCTTATTCACAGCTGCGATTTGTTTTAGCATTCAGGCAAGACACAGCAAACAAAGAATTTCTGCTTAGTGTTTTGCAAATGTCAATAAAACTCAAAGCCTTACACCAAGTCTTGTTGGTTCTGTAAGACCTCTTTAAGTTTCCAGGACATAATTAATACACAAGCTCCCAGTGTAATACTGTACTACACTTCCCTGAAAGCCTGGGTCACTTCACCAATTATAAGAATGATTACCATGCATCACATATCCTTTGGAGTAGGAACTTACATGGAAGATGGTCATATCAATTATTTATAAATACTTGAGAACCAAACAGTTAAAAATCCAAAAATTTGTGTAATTTGATATTCCAAGCGGGAGTAAGTATTCTTTTGAAGACAGGGTTAATGCTGAAGACTAACTTATCAACTTTTGAGAGAAGAATATCAAAACATGTCTAAGATGTCCCTGAAAAATCACTGACTGGTCAACCTTTGACCCAATTTTGACTGGTGTGCTAGATTTTACCTATGCCTCTGAATAATACTCAAGGCATTAGTGTGTCCTCGAATTAGGCCCTTTCTCGGTGCCGTTAACAGCATTTTACAGCGCCGTAATTTGATGTTGCATCAAGTTAAGGCACCGTAAGTGCTGTTGATGGTACTAACAGCAAGAATAGGCATCAAGTTAATGGCGCTTACAGTACTGTAACTTGATGCAACATCAACTTATGGCACCATAACTCAAGTTATGGCGCCGATAACAGAAAAATTGACTTACGGCGGAAGTCAACTTACAGCACTGGAATGGATCCCCTGCTCTAAGTCGAGGATGCACTGCATATAGCACTTATGCCAGTTGCATGTGTTCTCCAACAAAGGTGTCATCTCTTTCCCAACTTACTGAAGCCATAAAAGTAAGAAGCCTCCTTCCTCTTAAAACATGCTTTTTATGGACCCAAAGGTTTTAATATACAAACTTTTGCTTCAACAGTGCCTGTCTTTCTATAACAATTAGCTCCGACACCCTCCTATAATGTCTTGTTTGATCTGTTAAATAGATGTTAAATAGATAAATTCAAAACACAAACTTTCACGGTTTATAACCCTGTTGTAATGAAGCCAATTATCTAATTAATTTTGATGAGTTCATTAACCTCCAAACACTCATGACCTGTAATTTGAAGAGTTCAAATACTCATGACCTGGAATTTTAGTTGGATTGCATGAGAAATGTAGTCTAGCAAATGGACAGATGTCTATGCAGTTCTCAGATTGATGGGAACAGCTCCCTTTCCTAGAGACGAGAGTGGACATTTCAATTTGAGAGAGAAAGAGAGAATTTCCAATTTTTTTTCTCATAATTATCTTTCATAGAGCATATCTGCCTCAGTGTCCTAACTGGCCTACCTAGGCGATTTACTAGTTCTGTAATTCTGCTTCTTATAGCAGCACCTTTAACCATATGTTTAGCTTACTCCCTTGCAAACAAAAGCCAAGATTACTACTAAGCAATTAAGATATGCTGAACAAGGCCCTGTTTCTCGCATGAGAAGCAGTTTTATGGAAAAAAAAAAAATTAAGTTTGAAATGAAGTGCAAACATCATGAAAGCCCAAGTGGATATAAGACTAAAGTCATATCATATCAACAATCTAATTATCTAAGTAGCACAGGACTGACACAATGGAACAAAATAAACAAACTTCCTTTGACTTCTAGCTCAACCACAGTTTGAAATAACTTATATTATTTGGTTATTGTCATTCTTAATCACTTTTCACTCATGCATATTACACGTTAAATAAACCTGCATGAATCGCCATCCCCACTTCAGGAAAAAAAATTCCATTAATTGTTATTCCTATCTACCCATGTATTAGTATGCAGATATTGGCTTCAATCACCTTTAATAATTAAGATGTGTTTCCATTCACAGCAATCTTATTTGGTCCTAGACTGTGTTACTGTACTAAGAACACTGCTTTTACTACCACTTTCGTTAATGTAGGTCGACTGCACAATTCATGGTGAAAAGAGAAAGACTCAGAATGCAGCATATAAGATAATTACTGAACTGAACTTGATACACTACATGAAATACTTGAGAATTATCAAACGCTAACACTGTATAAATAAAAATCCACTGGTAATATCTAAAATGACCAAAATTATCGCTAATGAAAATGTAAGAATCCTTGTACTAATGAAAAGGTAAAAATCCCTGTACATATTTATAAACCTATGGTATGCACACCATGATTTCTGGTCAAGATTTAACTCCATGAAACTTAAGCTGTCAAGTCAAACACTGGTTCACTTTTGGCCATACATTTCTTAGTTTCTGATTACGGCATAAGAGTAAATTGTTGAGGTTATGAAGGCTAGGCTATCAACAGATCTGTAAACTGGAGTTTGTTAGGGTAACCTACATCAAAATATTGCTATAGGCCACCTTGGACAAATTTATATAGAAACATCGTACTGCACTAAGACAGAAAGGTCCTGGTGAACAAAACAGACCTATGAAAATTACGCCAACTATGCAATACGATTAAAATAAAATTTATTCATTGTAGGCCTACCCTCGTATGAGAATGTTTGAAATGAATGCACTCTACACCTAGCCTGTGCCTTTGCACCTGTTCTACGTCCTTATCCCTCACAGGTAGCCGGCTGGTGAATGTTAATTAGCAGGTAGGCCTAACGAAAACACCATGCATGCCAGTAGGCCTTACACGTTCCGACCTGCCACTCGTGTCAGATCGATTTATTCCTTTCGATATATCGAAGCTGGCGTGTTTTCTGAAAGATTAGTGGCCATTGCGATGTGTAAATTTCATATAAACCCGAGAGGTGAAATACGACGGAATTCTGGCCTCGCGTTGCATAAAACCCAGACACCAATATTGTACGAGGATGACGCAAAGGTAAGCAAACATTACAATGGGGGGTCACCTGTTTGCACCAATATTTCTCTTCCTTTGACGAAATAAAACGTTATCTTGTATGACGAACTCATCCGGAACGACGTTATAAACAAACTGTCGCAATATGGTAACGTAATTCACCCAAATACTACGAAAACAGAGCAAAATACTCACGAGCTCCAAGACCTGCGTGTTAGCATTCATTCTTTTCGCTTTGTTTTGATCTGCGTCTCTCAGCTGACGGTGACGTCACGGCAGCGCGACATTTGAAGCGGGCGATGCGTACAGTCAGGAAATTTCCCTCTGAAGCTGTGGGTTAATGGGACCAGGGGCGCAAATGACGTGGTTTATGAATGGTGGATTTGTTATTCGGTGTTAGGTGAATGTTGGAGGGTTATCAAGAACAAGGAAATAGGGCAGGTAAAGTTTAAAAGTTTGAAATTGCGTCACAGGATGGTTGGAAGAGGGCCAATGCGAAGAAAGTGGGACAAGATTCAAGTTTGCAGCAATTTTTGTTCTCAGAAAGTTACTGCCTACTGTCATTTGCGTCGTTCGTCTGATGGTCGTTTGTTAATCCATTCTCTCTGTATATGTTGAATGTTTACTGTGGATCTATTGTTTTGTGTTATATTTTCCCTTTATTTATATTTGCCCTTTGTTGACAGCTTGAAACAAACTGTTCGCGAGCTTTCGTTGCATACTGTTCATGCCATTTGTAGTACAGTACACTCATTGCCAATGTTTGTGTGTTGTGTTTACTTATTCTCGCTGACTCTCTCTACACACAAACACACACGTACACTATATATATATATATATATATATATATATATATATATATATATATATATATATATATATATATATATATATATATATATATATATATATATATAATCACTCTCACACGTGATTTATATATTATTGTTGATTATACATGTCTCCTGTTCCATTGATATATACTGTATTCGCATTAATCCAGTGTTGTTTTTAATGCATTTTATTTAATTCATGTGTGCACAATTATACATAGCACAATTCTATGCAGAATACAGACTAACGACAAAACAAGTTTTGCTAATATATGGATTGCTAATAGATTCACAGTTTCGTGAAAAACAATCTGTGTAATAAAAATCCACAATTATAAAGTAAATATATTACTATGTAAAATAAACCAGAGACTTTCAAACACTTGAACGGTGTTCCTCACACACCGTTCAAGTGTTCGAAAGTCTCTGGTTTATTTTACATATTTTACATAGTAATATATTTACTATATAATTGTGGATTTTTATTACACAAATATATGGATTTTTAAGAAATAGTCACGCGTTGATGATGTGAATCATCTAGAACTTGAGATGGCCCTTCACCATAAACATTCCTTAAAATAAAAAATGAAAGGTCTTTTTGTTTTGTTTTGTTTTTGTTTTCAAAGTTTAGATGACGCTTTCAAGAAGAAAACTATTGGTCTATATGACTTCAAAGGGCGGTAAGTGTCCTGTGTTTTGAATTTCACGGGTATGCTAGTTCTTGAGTTGTCTCTTGAAAGAAAGTCTGTACATATCCTACAGGGTATTTGTTTTACCCGTCCGCAGTGGTTATTTCCCTGAAAAAGCCACTTTCAGGTCCTGACTGCCAGGCTTTGAAAAAGAACTGAGAAAGGTCAGTGGTGTGTTAATTCTCAAATTATTGCCCGAAAATGAAATTCCTGCATATTTCAGGTTGGATAACAAACGATTTTTACATATGTATAGTACTGGATATGTAACTTATTTGAATTTTTGTTCTGTATATGTGTATGTGTATTTTTATTAATTTTTAATGCTAAATATAGTTTGCATCGTAAACATAGATTATGTGATGAACTTCAGTATACAAAGAGATTCCTCGGTAACCTAAATTGCTTATAATCATATCAATCAGTGCTCTTATGTAGTCCTCCTCTGTCAGTTGTAGACATATATTACTACTGTATCATATGTATAAACACACTTGCATTTCTTTTATGAGATGAAGTATTTTAAGGTCCCAAAAGAGAACAGATTCTAAGACGTTCAGGAGAAATGTTCATTTTAAGGTCTTGAATGGAAAAGGTCCCAAGAGAGAAGGTGTTAATTTTAAGGTTTAAAGGGCAGTTTTTAAGGTCTCAGATTTTGAGGAAGGATGCAACAAATTGTAATACTGCGTACACATAGGTTCTGTAAATATATGTGTATGTATAAAATATTTGTATGTCGTATATATATTGTGTGTTTTGGGGCAACATACAAAAGTCATACAACATGAATCATCCATTTGTTTCGTTCCCTCTTGCACTATATTGTTCACAATCCAAGTCATTGATTCTCGTTGCAAAACTGTAGGCTAATAATGCGAAGCGTTGATCGCGTGTCACATTGAATGATTGCATGCAATGGCGTTCTTGTTCCATCAGCCTGAATGCAATGTAAGTTGGTCAGTTTTCTTGGTAATAATTTTTATTCATATTGAGGAAAAAATAAATCTTGTGTAAAAAACGTTAGTATATTGCAAGAAATACATGGTAAAACCTGTATGTCCTACGAATGTTAATGTATTCAGGTAATCAGACAGGAACCTGATAATAAAAGAAACTGTCTGTACAGAAATTTGATCTAGTTTCATCCCCCTACCCCCTCCCCCCTTCCCTGACGATCGGGGACAATAGTCCTCCCAAAACTATAGAGGGTCATATGTTCTTCGAACAATACCAAGATTTGATACCTAAAATTGGTATTTTTTGTTATTTGAAATTTTTAACAATTTTATTTGTATTTTCTTGGTAAATTGAGATTTATATGAATCTCTCATGTTATATGTGAGGATTGTTAATTTATTATCAACTTTATTTGGAACATGCACTCATTTTGTCGTATTGGTAATACTGTCTTTCTGTACTATAGCTTTTGTCACAGGACAGACATTTCATTTCTGTGCTGTGACAGGCATTTGTTACTTATCGTTATCTCTGTCTGTATATATCATTTTCCTTTATTTTACAGGTTAGTGCAACAGACTCAGCCAACGCTAAATTGTAAACAAACGTACGACGACAGGAATGAACCAATGGCACACGCTGCTTAGCTGACAGAAGGGGAAAAAAGGGAAACTGGCAACTCGTGAGAAGGTCCCTTTAAAAAAGTCTAAATGTAAACATTGACGTATGCGACGGACGGGTTCCACTCGCGCCAAACTGCGTCTCCGTTTAGCGCCATGTGTGCGTGGGATTCATAATGTTTTGGATTGATAAAATACTCAATAGATGGGGTAAGTGGTCTGATGTATGGACGTTTCAGTTGTTGCAATGAAATGTTGGATGTTGTTATAATTTTTGGAGAAGTAGTTTCTTACTTTTACATATATTCTAAATGTTCAGGAGAAATTATACACACACATACTCGTATATATATATATATATATATATATATATATATATATATATATATATATATAATATATATATTATCAAAATTCAAAGGTGATATATAGTAAAAATCTCTCTCTCTCTCTCTCTCTCTCTCTCTCTCTCTCTCTCTCTCTCTCTCTCTCTCTCTCTCTCTCTAATGCCAAATTCAAATGGAGAATTGAGGAAAATATACAGTAGGTATGAATAATTATCACATGGGTAAGTTGTTAGAACTGCTTCTAGTTTGTTCTTTGCCCAATTATTAACCAAGTTTATCGTATTTTTCCCTTCTTTCATGGGCCCTTGCACCACACGTAAAAGAAATATGAGTGAATTTTGAAGCTCGTTGTCAAGAGTAAAAATGACCTAGCTGGATTTTTTCTTCGTTTTTTACTTCAAAATACCGTTAGCTAAAGTTGACGTGACATCCGGTTTTTCTCTAGGTATTCATCTTGCTAAATGTCGTTCAATATTGTGGTTCAGTGGGGATGCGATCATATGGTTATTCCCAATATGGTAATAGATGAGTGTATTATGGACGAATGCAGCTAATTGATTTTAATACCCTAGGGGGTTGGGGATTAGTGCCATCAGTGCACCTCACGCGGTCCACTGTAGGCATTACTTAATGTACTTTGCAGCGTCCCTTCGGGCCCTAGCTGCAACTCTTTTCACTCATTTTACTGTACCTCCTTTCACATTCTCTTTCTTCCATCTTACTTTCCACCTTCTCCTAACAATTGTTTCAACATTATTTTCAGTACTGAATGACCTCATAGGTCCCAGTGCTTGGCCTTTGGCCTAAATTTTATATTCCATTCCATTCCATTCTTATTTGCCCGTATATGTTAAATGGAAAGTTCTTTGCAGCGTCGCTCTGCTCTCTGACTTTTTGTTTTTTCCCTTTGGTCTCATCCTATACCCAGCTGTCCAACTTCTTTAACTTTGCATTGCTGCAGTTTTGATTTGTAATCTGATAACATTTTCTTCATGGATGAGCTGTGAGTGGCTGGAAAGCATCTTTTGGCAATGGATTTCATATTTTGCGTCAGTTTTGTATATTGGTGTTGATGGATAGTACTGATGCAGTCTTTGTTTTTACTCGTCACCAATTCAGAATTATATTATATAAGCAATGTATATAGGCATATTTTACCCTAGTACTAGCATAATGTTTAATGGTATGCAATCACGTTCTTTTATTTCAAAGTTGGTTCTCAAGAGTAGTCCCATGTGTTATTAATTGTAGTTTTGGGATTGTATTGATTGGAGGGACAAGTCCACAGTTATGTATATTTACATATACTTGAAGATAAATCTGTATAGAAAGCTTTCGGGAAACTTCGATTCCCATTTTCCGAGATTGAAAAGGGGAATCGAACAGTATCCCAAAAGCTTTCTGTACAAATTTATATTAAAATATATGTACATATACATAACTGTGGATTTGCTTCTCCATTTCAAGAATCATGCTACTATGAGTATTTTTAATTGTATTGATTTTTTAAGATTTGAATGGCTGTGGCCCGATGATCAGTGGTAGCAATGAACTGTCAAACTTGAAAAGTATGTTAGAACTGAATCCGCATAATTACTGAGGACAGAAGTGAGCTTTAGCAGCTGCAGACAGTAAAAACATTGACGGATGCTTGGGATTCAATTCTCCAGATATGACAAAAGATTCTTATGAGTGAAGAGGTTGTGTCACTTGCAGTAACCCATTGAAGCAAACACAGAGTTACTGTACTTGGTATTCAGATTCTCCAGATATGAGTAAGATTGTGAAACCAGGGGTTTATGAAGTGAAATTTTCATGGGTTGAAATGTCATTTAGTGACATTTCTTTCTAAACATTGCAAAACAGTGATTCAAAGTGTTACAGAGTTTAATGACATTGGGATCAAATGTGTTTTCCAGTATGGGGATAAAATGTGTTTCGCTGGGGATGAAATGTATTTCGCTGTGTTTAGTACTAGCCCCTTGGGGGATCAAATGTGTTTTGCTGTGTTTAGTACTAGCCCCTTGGGGGATCAAATGTGTTTCGCTGTGTTTAGTACTTTTCCTTGGGGATCAGTTGTGTTTTGCTGTGTTTAAAAGTCCCTTGGGGATCAAATGTGTTTCACTGTGTTTAGTACTATTTGATCAAATGTGTTTTGCTGTGTTTAGTACTAAAGCCCCTTGGGGGATCAAATGTGTTTCACTGTGTTTAGTACTAGCCCCTTGGGGTTCAGTTGTGTTTTGCTGTGTTTAATACTAGTCCCTTGGGGATCAAATGTGTTTTAGGGATCAAATGTGTTTTTCTGTGCTAAGTAGGCCCATTGGGGGTTGTGAAATGTGTTTAATACTAGTCCCCTTGGGGATCAAATGTGTTTCACTGTGTTTAGTACTAGCCCCTTGGAGGATCAAATGTGTTTTGCTGTGTTTAGTACTAGCCCCTTGGGGGGATCAAATGTGTTTCGCTGTGTTTAGTACTAGCCCCTTGGGGTTCAGTTGTGTTTTGCTGTGTTTAATACTAGTCCCTTGGGGGATCAAATGTGTTTCACTGTGTTTAGTACTAGCCCCTTGGGGATCAAATGTGTTTTTCTGTGCTAAGTACTAGCCCATTGGGGGGGATCAAATGTGTTTTGCTGTGTTTAGTACTAGCCCCTTGGGGGATCAAATGTGTTTTGCTGTGTTTAGTACTAGCCCCTTGGGGGATCAGTTGTGTTTTGCTGTGTTTAATACTAGTCCCTTGGGGGATCAAATGTGTTTCACTGTGTTTAGTACTAGCCCCTTGGGGATCAAATGTGTTTTGCTGTGCTAAGTACTAGCCCATTGGGGGATCAAATGTGTTTTGCTGTGTTTAGTGCTAGCCTCTCGGTGATCAAATGTGTTTCGCTATGTTTAGTACTAGCCCCTTGGGGGATCAAATGTGTTTTGCCATGTTAAGTACTAGCCCCTTGGTGGGATCAAATGTGTTTCGCTGTGTTTAGTGCTAGCCTTTTGGGGGATCAAATGTGTTTTGCTGTGTTTAGTACTATTCCCTCGGGGATCAAATGTTTCGTTGTGTTTAGTACTAGCCTCTCAGGGATCAAATGTGTTTCGCCATGTTTAGTTGTAGCCCCTCGGCCGTGTTTAGTACTAGTCCCACTGGGGATCAAATGTGTTTCGCCATGTTTAGTACTAGCCCCTCTGGGATGAAAATCTGTTTCGCCGTATTTAATACTAGCCCCTTGGGGATCAAATGTCCCCAAGTGAATTTGGTGATTTCGCGAATTCCCTGAAAATTTTTTTCACCTGGTTTCACAGTCTTACTGTAACATATATACGGCAAAGCAGTTGCCACAAACTTTGAAACAAAATTTCAGGACAGTCACTTTTAACTCTCCTTAAGAGTTTGCCGGCGCCTAAGTGGTTGCCTAACAGTGACCCTTAATATATATGTCCATGATCTTAACCATGTGGTTGCCTCTATATTGTTCCAGACAATGAACTCCCCCCCCCAATCTCTTTGACAGAGTCTGATGTTGTTCAATCAGGCCATTAATATGGGGCTGGCAGAACCTGATATTGTTATGACGTTTCCGAGACAATGTTTTATACCTTCTAATGTTGAATCAAGTTTGCCTGCAATCTTTGAGTATATTTATATTTCCTTTCTTATATTGTGTAATATTTTGGCTGGGGGAGAATTTGACTGCTCTGAAGACGCCGTATGCATCCATGTTATGGGTTATTACTCCATTTTTTCCAAGAAACTTGCATATTTTCTTATAGAGTACTGTGAAACTTGCATATTTTCTTATAGAGTACTGTTTCTTTATCCAGGAAGACTTAATTCACCATTCCCAATAGAGCCGTATCAGAAGCATTTCCTCAATTTATTAGCTTTATTTTTACTTCTGTCATAGAGCCACTTCAAACATGCAGCTTAAATTCACCCTCGGCGCAAGATACTAAATCCATCTTATTTCTATAGACACTACTTTGGGTAATCTGTGTCAAGAGCTGTTTGTCTCTGTGGTAACTTGCGAGCCATGTTTTATTTTTCAAAAGTAATAGCTGAACACTAATCTTGAAAGTCAGTCCATATGGTAATTGCCAGTTCCTCGCTCCAGACCCTGGTTTTCAAGGCCAGCTGACCTTTCAGATTCAAGGAATGTCCCTCACTCCGAATTTTGAAATTCTCCATCTTCTCTTGTTTCCAAGAGTTTTGGGGTCTGTCATTTTAAGGTGTTGCAGTTATCACCTGAGTAGAAAAGGTTATAAATGAAGGTTTTTATTTTTTTTTCAGGCCGTTTTGCTTTTTTTTTGCTCATTATTATTATTATTATATCTGCTCTTAGTTCTGAGCTTCTGAGAACCTTTTTGGCATATTTGATATATGTTAGTATTTTCAGATAACTCATTGGTTATTTGTCATAGAATGATAATACTAGTGTTAAATTATAATATATTTATATACACACATATATATATACACACATATACACACACACACACACACACATATATATATATATATATATATATATATATATATATATATATATATATATATATACATATATATATATGTGAAAATATTATATAATGTGTATTATGTATGTGATATATATTATAATGAATGTGTGTACATGTATATATATATATATATATATATATATATATATATATATATATATATATATATATATATATATATATATATATATATATATATATATATATATATTGCATACGTATATGAGAGATTTTAATCAAAGCTTTGTCCCAACTCTAGTAAAACAAACACTTTCACTAAATTGGGCACCAGTGTTTTAAAAATGCTATCTGTCCTTCAAAAAGAAGAGAGACTTTGAAGTTATTGAATAGTATCCATAATCAAAGGGGAAAGACTTCGTCCTATATTATAATATTCCCACTCTCTCTCTCTCTCTCTCTCTCTCTCTATATATATATATATATATATATATATAATCACATTAATACGTAATTTGTTCATCTCAAATCACCACACGTGAAAAAATAAGAGATTTGTCGTAGGTCCTGACTGGTTTCGACTCTATTTGTAAGCCATTAACGAAGGACTGATGCATAGTGGGTGAAATCACAATATATATGCTAGGGGGGACAATACGGACAAACATACAAACCGGTGGCGACGGAAACTTCACTTCTGACAGGTGTCCAAGGAGGAGGGGCGATGAAACTCATTAATGCTAGGGCCCACTACAGTGATAACAAATATGATCATCCTTTTTCCATGCATATCTACCACCTTCCTTAAAATTTAACAATATTACAAATTTATTTCTATATTGTAAGATCTAGTTTATACATGCCTTGACTGATATTCATGTTATGGCCATAACTTTTCTTTATAAAATTGAACTCAATGATATTTCTTTTCAGTTCGTGCGCCATGAGAATAAGCTATGTTTTTTTGGCCTCGGTCCAGTTGATTGTATGATTGTTCTCACTAACATTATACAGAAATTCCTCTGTTCACCTGCGCGTATCTGACACGTCTTTTTAGGCTGTTATTTTTCCTTCCCAGTATTCTTCTAGGATGACCAGTATAAAAGTTATCACAAGACTTCCATAGAGTTTTGTATGTACATCTTTTAGTATTGTCGGGAGAGTTCCTTATAAGTACATGCTGCACTGTTTTATTCTGAAGTGCCACATTAACTCCAAAGTTCCTAAGATGGTGATTACCTTTCATGTTGTTACATGGTGGCACAAGCAAATTTTTTGTGTTGTAAGTTTCATTTTTATTTCGATAGAGAGTCTTGTCGTGCCGTTTCTAATGCGCAGTTTAATACACAGTCAGGATGTTCCAGTTTCTTGCCTGTATTCTTGATATTGTCTATGTCAGTATCAGTATATTCAGGCTACAAATATGTAATGCTCTTACTTATGTGCGTTTTTATTCTGTTCAGAGCAACAAAGTTAAGGAAGCAGTGTTCAGACCTAAGTTTTGAAGAGAATTACGTACATGTAGCCCCAGGCCAGCAGGCCTAATCGATCGATTCAGGAACGTACATCTGGGTCAGTAAGAAATGTCGAAAACTTCCCGTCTTGGGACCTTTTGTATTTGATTTATGCCATTTGTCGCATTGCACTTATTTTTTTTTTTACATTAAGTTGCTAAATTTTGATATAGTTTTTATTTTTCTTTTATTATTGTAACTTTGTTTATTGTTTTTTGGATTTTTAAAAAATTTGCTAACTTGTATTTTTGTGCTTACATATATTTGTAGTTTGCAGACTTGGACTGTCTCTTGTAGTCCAGCAATTGAGTTATTTTTTATTTCTTCCTAATTCACCTAGCTCTTTTCTTCCATGCATTATAAAGTTACAAAGTCGTGGAATGGTCTTCCAGGCAGGTTATGTATGGATGGTTGAAGTTATTGTGAAGTGGTGTCGGGTATTGTGTTTTTATTGTTCTCTGTCTGTCTCTCTCTCTCTCTCTCTCTCTCTCTCTCTCTCTCTCTCTCTCTCTCACTCTCATACATACATACATACATACATACACATACATATATACATATATATACACACACATATATATATATATTATATATATATATATATATATATATATATATATATATATATATATATATATATATATATATATATATATATATATATACATGTGTGTATGTATATGTACGAGTATTTGTTTGTTAAGATACGCTTTTTTTATTCTTTGCAATTTCTTTTTAGCTCTTGATGATAGCTTACACGACGTAGCCTTTTGTATCGAAGACGTCATGATTCCATGGCCTTTGTTGCGCTACGAGAATGCAAGCTCGATATATATGTCATCAGAGTCAGATTTTCCTTTTATTTTTTGTCTCTTCAGAGATCAGCCTTGGTGCAGGTGGCTTTGTCAGCAACAAACGACCTTTATTTTACAACAAGGTGTTGCAATATGCCTTTTTTTTTTTTAAGCTTTCCTATTTAGACGGGCAACATAATAATCTCTTCTTCGATTTTTGATTGGTCGGTTGAAGTCTTAGGACCAATCAGGTGTTAATTGCGGAATGTTGCCTTACGATGGGTTTGGCTCGTGGAGGTTGAAGTATCATGTTGCACTTTCGTGAAGAATAGATTATTATTCCTCAACCTCTGTGAAGTTTTATCAGAATTCGAATACGGTTCTCTATTAACCCTAATTTAATTACGCCAAAAGTGGTCTTAAAGCTTGCAATACTGGTTAATATATAACCTCGATATAAAGACCAAAATGTTAGCTTTGTGAACCTCTTGTTTGTAATACATGCAACCGATTATTCCTCGCTTAAAGCAAATAATTTTATTCGTTATCGCTATATTTCAAAAGGTTTGAAATGTATTTTCGGTTTGACGAGCCTCTTCACATTGTGCTGCCCTCTGCACACACACCCTGGAATCCCAAGACTGGAAAAGTAAGTTGCCAGCCGTACGATTTCAGAAGGGAAAGCGTATCCATATACTTTTTCGATTTGCCAAGTTCTTATACGTTTTGAAGAGTGTAATTGCGGTTAATTTTGTAGGGTTATTGTCTCGGTATATATATTTGCTTGGGAACTGCTTCATTTGTCGCCGACGCTGCGCGTCAGCGATAAGAAACTTTGGACGCGATTCGAAGAAAGTTTGACTTCATCTCGACCGGGTCCGTCAGTTGTCAGTGTTCCAGTGGAAGATGTGGTGATCGTGCAACTCACGCCGCTCAATTTCATCTCCAGCGACGAAAATGTGCTGACGAATGAGATCCCCCACTCGGTAAATAATTTAAAGAAGACTTGACTACTCGAAAGTGTCTTGTAGTGAGAGAGAGATTGGAAATAGAGAAAGGACAGTCAGTGGAAACTTTGGAAAAAGAGTAAAAAAATCATGTCGAGGGCACATAGACTCTGGGCGCTGGGGGCGGCTTTGGTGTTGTTGAACTTATGCCCGTCCCTGGTCGGGGCCCAGTTGGGCATCGATTCGCAAAACGCCTCGGGGGAGCCCTGCGAATGTTCCCCGTCGTGCGAGGGCGACGTTGGTGGAAGTAGTGGTACTGGATGCCATGGGCGCATCGTACCAAGGGAGGACTGTCCCTGCTGTAAAGTGTGTGCCCAGGGCTTCGGTTCGCCCTGCGCCCCTCCAGCCTTGCCCTGCGACAGCCAGTTCGGCATAGTTTGCTCGGCTGAGTCCATCTGTGAAGGTAAATAATCTTGAAAATTTCAGGTTTTTTAGGCCTACGAAAGATCCTCTGATAATTTTTTTTTTTTGCGTCTGCCAAAAATGAAATAAATCGCGACGACTGAATTTTATTTTTAGGTTTATGGTAGGCCTATTTCACCATTTTAAAAGCGGTAATGAAGACCTAGGTATTATGGTAACGTTGTGTTTTAATTTGTCAAAGCGTAAATACATAGGTTAATTAAATTCAAGTAGTCCTATAAAGTAATAGCATTAAACAATCATAATAAAAATAAATAAACTATTATTAATTTTTCAAACATCAGTTCATGTCAAACTTGAAAAGGCTGGGAATGTAATGATATACATTTACATCGACCCGACATACATTCCTAAAGCAGTGGATAGGCCTACGCACCCGGGCCATAATCCCGAAAATAATTCATAATCACGAAGGTCCAAATTTGGGAGTCACACACCTAGCAAGGGTTGGAGACCAGAATCTGGTTATATTCACAGGTGGGAAATTATATATATATATATATATATATATATATATATATATATATATATATATATATATATATATATATATATATATATATATATATATATATATATATATTTAATATATATATATATATATAGATATATAATTATATATATATATATATAGTATATATATATATATATATATATATATAATTATATATATATATATATATATATATATATATATATATATATATATATATATATATATATATATATATATATACAGTCTTTTGTTACAAATGTCGTTTAATATCCAATACACGCTACTTCGGGAATATCCGCGAAGGGGAATTATCACCGAAGGGGAATTATAAGTGATAAATGGATTGGTACCGAAGTGTCTCGAACGCTACCGAAGTGTCTCGAACACTCGACACAGTACCCTCCAACAACTCCAGTCGAGTGTTCGAGACACTTCGGCACCAATCCATTTATCACTTGTAATTCCCTTTCGGGGATATTCCCGAAGTAGCGTGAAGTGGATATTAAACGACATTTGTAGCTTAATGACTGTATATAAATCACGGTGCTGTGCTAAAATTATAAATATATATATATATATATATATATATATATATATATATATATATATATATATATATATATATATATATATATATATATATATATATATATATATATTATCTTTTGTACACGTTCACCCGCTCTGTATATCTTACTTAGAAGTCTCAGAAGAATGAGCATAAAAGTCCTGAGAGGTGGGAAAGGGATTTACTTACATATTAATCCGCAGAGGGAAATAAATGACTATAGGGGAATTTTTTTGGTAAAATCCTGTGAGAGAAATAGAGAGAGAGGTAGAGATTTTTTTTAGCCATATCAGTCCGGACATTTTCTCCCTTGGGCATGGAGGAGTGGCCTCTGGGCCCAAGGCAGCGCGGAGGAGGGGGAGGAGGAGGCTAAGGTTTCGAGAAGAGGTCGCTCGTCTTGTGAAAGACTTTCACATAGCGCGTTCGTTTCCTCTCCGCATGACGTCACCTTTGGGGAACCTTTAAGAAGAGTTTCTAATCCTTTATATCATCCGCTTCGAGATGTTCAGAAGCCACTGGGTCTTGACGCCATTTGCAAGGGAGATTTCCCGATGAATGATCCTGATGTAGGGACACCTTAATAATAATTCGATGAGTATTCGCGTAATTTTTGCTCTCTGACTCCATATTTTCCGTTCATCGACACATTTGCTTCGTGGCGTCATGAACTTGAGGTTATACGAGGCCATTTTTGGAGTTTATAGGTCTCTTCGTCATCTGGTTTACGATGTCTTGAAATCATCGGTTTTAAATTCGTTTCAGGAACCTTTTCAAACCTCCGTCAGTTCATTGTAATACGTGAAGTCATTGCAGTTGCACATTATAGTAAGTCATTGTTTTGAATGATTTCCCGTCTTTCATTATCTGCCATGTGATGTCATGAAATCGCTGCATTGTAAATTTTAAGCATTTACTCTCAACGTTGTCATAGCCTCCATTTTTGTGTCAGTGGGTTAGCGCATTTTTGCGTCATTTTTAAGGATGCCCGGCTGACGTCATGTTTGGTCATTGCTGGATGATGATGTCACGGATAGTCCTGTCCGGTAGTTTTAATTCTCTTTAGTATGATGTTATCTGATGCGATGTTTCCGGATTAATACAGCTTTGGGTATCTCTCTCTCTCTCTCTCTCTCTCTCTCTCTCTCTCTCTCTTAAAATAGCTTTGGCTACTCTCTCTCTCTTAATATAGCTTTGGCTACTCTCTCTCTCTCAAAATATCTTTGGCTACTCTCTCTCTCTCTCTCTCTTAATATAGCTTTGGCTACTCTCTCTCTCTGTTATAATAGCTTTGGCTACTCTCTCTCTCTCTCTCTCTTAACATAGCTTTGGCTACTCCGTCTCTCTCCTTTTAAATATAGCTTTGGCTACTCTCTCTCTCTCTCTCTCTCTCTCTCTCTCTCTCTCTCTCTCTCTCTCTCTCTCTGTCTGGGGTTTTGTCAAGGGGGTGGGGCGAGGACGACTAAAGCATTTGCCCCTAGGGAGTCCTGGGTGTTAATTTCTGCAGCAGCATTGATAAGAGCCGTCCTAAGGGCAGTCTCACATCCGGCGGTAGCTTCTGCTCCCCCCCCCACCCCTTGCTCTTGTAAACCTTTTGTTTCCTTTTGTATTAGAAATGTTCTTTTCCTTTTTACTGTTGCCCTTGTTCTTCGTTTTATGACGTTGCTTGATTGCAGTTGTTACGTTGGTTCCATTTTGATCATTGTGGTCGCTTGCAAGCCTTTCTTACTGTTGCAAAGAGTTGTGTCAAAGTGAGAGCGAAGTGAGAATTGTATTTGTTGCATGAGAATTAATATTATGTGTGTGTGTGTGTGTGTAAAAGGCTTCTGTTCACTGGAAAATTGCCAGTGGAGTGTATGGTTGCAACGTTCAAATAGTGTTTTATGGGCCTTCTTATCTTCATATTGCATGTATTGTTGATATTTATATATATATATATATATATATATATATATATATATATATATATATATACTGTGTATATGTCTATATATATATTTTATATTTATAATATATATACAATATATATATATATATATATATATATATATATATATATATATATATATATATATTATGTGTGTGTGTATAGGTAGGTAGGTAGGTAGACATGGTAGGCTGTTGTTCGTGCATTTGTCCCTCAGGGTGAAAGGAAAATACCCCCCCATCATTAAAGAGTTAATAACCTACCTGTCCAGCCAATGTCCATTTCTTATGTAAGAGGAGTGAGGCCTTCGGAATGGAACGAGCTTTTAACTATCTAGTAATTAGCTTTGTCCCCTGGTGGGCAACTTTCGCCCTCGGTTCCTCTACCAATGGGTACAGCAGAAGGGAGAGAGAGAGAGAGAGAGAGAGAGAGAGAGAGAGAGAGAGAGAGAGAGAGAGAGAGAGAGAGAGGCATTTTTGAGTCATTATTTTGTGGTTGTTCTTAGGTTGAGATTTTACGAAATTATGATTCTTTTTATTATTCAGAAGATGAATGATAATAAAAAATAATCAAAATTGAATTAAATGAAAGTGGATAAGGATAAATAAAAATGAAAACAAGGAAATCCAAATAAATAGACATTTATGAAAATAGAAACATTAATATAAATACATATGAAAAATGAATAAAAGCAAATAATAAGAAATAAATAAAAGAATAAGTTCGGGTAAAATGAAATAAGTGTTCATTTGAAAAGAGAGACAGAAGGTAATGGGAAATATAAAAAGAAGAGATCAGGTATTAGAATAGAAAAGACAAACTAACAGATTAATAAATGAATAGATAAAAATGTATGTGATTCATGAAACCCAAGGAGAATTTGCTTTAGGGTAGAAATGCATTGCGTCCTCGCTTGAAGTTTTGAGGTTCCGATTGGACAACATCCCCAGGGGCCTATCCCCAGGGGCCTGTTCCACAGTCCAACGGTGTGAGGAATAAAGGACCTCTGGAACTGAGAAGTTCGACAGCGAGCCACATTTACTGCATATTGGTGCAGCAGTTCAACAGATCTGGTTGCTCTCGGCAGATAAAGGGGATCAGGGATCAATTGTGAATGTGAAAGATCCCTGTTAAAATACAACTAATGAAAAATTGACGAACAGGAGACCATTCGTCGATGGTCGCAAGTTATGAATGCTTGTGTTAGGAAACAGAAATGCATTTAAGACAACAGGAGAGAGAGAGAGAGAGAGAGAGAGAGAGAGAGAGAGAGAGAGAGAGAGAGAGAGAGAGAGAGAGAGAGAGTTTCATCAGTATTATCAAGAAATTATTTATAAAAATATGTCAATAATAATAGTGTTCGTATTTGATAGAGATTATGAAAGTTTCGTTAAGGGGATTCTTTCTTCTGAGAGAGAGAGAGAGAGAGAGAGAGAGAGAGAGAGAGAGAGAGAGAGAGAGAGAGAGAGAGAGAGAGAGAGAATATTTACCTGGTTGCTAGGCCTTTAGCGGAAGCAATACCTGGCCATGTCTCAAGTTATCATGCGGTTAATTTGTCATACGTGCACCTTAATATTTACTCTCTTAATATACAGTCGTGTGTACTTATCTTCACATAGGTCAGTGAAAAATTTCTTCGAATATATCATCAATATTCTTAGGCATTTTGTATTCTTGAATAAGTGACATATTCATTCTTAATGTATCGTAACTCGAGTATCATTATCATCGCAATGATTACCTGTCTTATTATTGGCTTTGTTGTCGTTACCGCAGTATTATTAATATAAATTTTCTCTTATTTTGTTGACGCATTTATCATTGTATTTTCTGCTTCGTCACCATTCGTAGGTAATTTACCATCGTCATTGTCGTCATCATTATATATTAGTGTTTACGTCTTCTGCGCAGCTTAGAAAATAATAAAATATATATATATATATATATAAAAATTTATATTATATATATATATATATATAATATATATATAAATATATATATATATATATATATATTATATATATATAAACTTACATATATAATATCTATTAATATATATAAATAGATAAGTAAATATATATATGTATATATGTATGTATGTTTACATATATATAAATAGATAAATAAGTAAATAAATAGATATATATATATATATATATATATATATATATATATATATATATATATATATATATATATATATATATATATATATAATTAATTCGCTTATCGTCGCTTTAACCTTAAGCTTTAACATGCCTCGATTGTCGCTTCCCTTTACTGTAGTCAGCACGGACCTCAGAAAGACACATCCGGGACTTTCCCTTTTATGTTTTTTGTTATGATTAATTTTTTTTTTTATTTCGAAGGTCTTACTTTCTTTGACATTTTCATAGTCTGTTGCAAGAGTCTTTTTGGGGATGTTTGTGTATGCGTTTGTTTGTTTAAAAGAAAGTAGCCGAGGTAAAAA
The DNA here is from genome assembly GCF_040412425.1 of Macrobrachium rosenbergii. NCBI lineage: Eukaryota > Metazoa > Arthropoda > Malacostraca > Decapoda > Palaemonidae > Macrobrachium > Macrobrachium rosenbergii. Next base: position 11,792,878 of record NC_089766.1, on the reverse strand, counting down.
AAAAATCATAAGTGGTTAATTTTAAAACTATGTTTCTTTAAATGATACTAGGATAGTGTAATATATGCAGTATGGCTCATCTATAAAGATTTTGCGACGGATGTTAATCCCTTGATATTAAATGAAATATGAAATATGTTAATAAGAAAACATTAAATTTACGAAAATGGTCGCGGTTTCCGAAGAGATTTACTCCGATAAGGGTCGTTCTCTCTCTCTCTCTCTCTCTCTCTCTCTCTCTCTCTCTCTCTCTCTCCTGTTTTCATGGAAATCGAAAAAAAAATGGTGATCTCGTCAGGATTTAATTTATCAAGCTTTCACCATGCCATTAAGATTTAATCGCTACCTCCAGATAAGGCCTCAAGGTCTTTGGAAATCCCGTAGGGCCGTCAGTGCACCTCACGGGGTGTACTGTAGGCATTACTAAAGTTTCTTTGCGGTGTCCATTCGGCCTCTAGCTGCAACCCCTTTCATTCCTTTTACTGTACCTCCGTTCATATTATCGATCTTCCATCTTGCTATCCACCCTTTCCTAAAAATGATTACATAGTGTAACTGCGAGGTTTTCCACCTGTTACACCTTTACACCTTTCAGACCTGCCTGCTCTTAATTTTCCTTCCAGCGCTGAATGACCTCATAGGTCCCAGTGCTTGGCCTTTGGCCTCAGCCCTATATTCCATTCCATTCCAAGATCTCGGAAAGACTGTGATGAGAGCCGTGATTCGATTCCCGTCGACGACGTGAGATGGAGACCACTAACTTCCAGTGAGAATTTCCGTCTCAGATTTCCGTTGGGGGTGTTATGTTCTCGGACAGGACTGACATGCAAAGGGTTACGGAGAGCTGGAAGTTGAGAATTCCCTTCGGCATGTGTAGAGATAAGTTTGCATGATTGCAGGGCGGTAGATAAATAGATATAGATATATATATATATATATATATATATATATATATATATATATATATATATATATATATATATATATATATATATATATATATATATATATATATATATATATATATATATATATATATATATATATATATATATATATATATATATATATATATATATATATATATATATATATATATATTATATATATATATATGTGTATATATATATATGTACATGTGTATATATTATATATAAATGTATATATGTATGTATGTATGTATATATATTGTGTACAGAGAGAGAGAAATCACTATTGAGAAAACTTTGGAAACCACGACCACTTTCGTAAATTTAATGTTTTCCTATCAGTGTAATTTATATTTGATTTTATCAAAAGGCATTGATATTCGTCGTTAAAATATTTGTAGGTGAACCATATTAGACTACCATCATATTATTTAGAAAAAGTTATTGTAAGATAAACCAGTGATAATTCTCTAACCCTGCTATTTGTGTCCTCAACCTTGGGTAAAATAATTTTATTTAGAGAAAAATAAAATGATTTCGTAATGCTTAGAAAGTGGGCCTACAGACATCCTTGAGAGTGGATCTTGAGGTCTAGCCACACCCTGGCAGTGTGTTTGAAAATCATTGGTATGCCCTATGCCTAAATATGCCCATATAGGTGGATCTTGCCATTTTTTCTGTTTTACATGACACGCTTTAAGATATACAGAGACCTTGAGCAAGGTCATCCGTTATCTCTCTCTCTCTCTCTCTCTCTCTCTCTCTCTCTCTCTCTCTCTCTCTCTCTCTCTCTCTCTCTCTCAACTTCACATTTGGCACACATCTTATCAGTGTAGGTCAGTGTTTATCAGTGACACTTGGGTTGTTTGTTGAATGAAAGGCGCGCTTCTTTTAACATTGAAACTATTCAGTTTTCAATCAGATTGAAATTTTAATTTTTATCACCTCTTTATCTTTTTTGGGCTCATGTTCGCGCCCCTCTCTATATTGAATATTACGATTTTAATCAGTTCAAAATTCAAGTTTTCATCGCCTTATCTCTTTTGGGCTTATATACGTGCCCCTTTCATCATTGAATTTTACGATTTTAATCAGTTCAGAATTCAAGTTTTCATCACCTCATTATCTTTTGGGCTTGCCCTTTCATAATTGGATTTTAATAGTTCAAAATTCAAGTTTTCATCACCTCCTATATCATCCTTTTCATCATTTTTTACGATTTTAATCAGTTCAAAATTCAAGTTTTCATCACCTCATTATCTTTTGGGCTTATATTTTGCCCCTGTCATCATTGAACTTTACGATTTTAATATCAAAATTCAAGTTTTCATCACCTCATTATCCTTTTCTTATATACGTGCCCCTTTCATCATTGAATTTTACGATTTTAATCAGTTCAAAATTCAAGTTTTCATCACCTCATTATCTCTTTTGGGCTTATATACGTGCCCCTGTCATCATTGAACTTTACGATTTTAATCAGTTCAAAATTCAAGTTTTCATCACCTCATTATCTCTTTTGGGCTTATATACGTGCCCCTTTCATCATTGAATTTTACGATTTTAATCAGTTCAAAATTCAAGTTTTCATCACCTCATTATCTCTTTTGGGCTTATATACGTGCCCCTTTCATCATTGAATTTACGATTTTAATCAGTTCAGAATTCAAGTTTTCATCACCTCATTATCTCTTTTGGGTTTATATACGTGCCCCTGTCATTGATTTTTACGATTTTAATCAGTTCAGAATTCAAGTTTTCATCACCTCATTATCTCTTTGGGCTTATATACGTGCCCCTTTCATCATTTTTACGATTTTAATCAGCAAGTTTTCATCATCATTATCTCTTTTGGGCTTATATACGTGCCCTTTCATCACTGATTTTTCGATTTTAATTATCAAAATTCAAGTTTTCATCGCCTTATGATCTCTTCTGGGCCTATATACGTACATCTCCAATCTGACTTCGTTTTCCTCGCAGGATGTGAAATGAATTCTTCTCCCGCAGGTGACACAAAAACATGTTTGTCAGGGGTAGACGACTCTGCTTCCGGCCCGGTAGCGTGTAATTGTCTGCGCGGCTTGTCGATTAATCGTGCCCTGGGGATGACACCGGTCTTTTTTGTGAAATATTTTTATAGCCTTTGTTTAAGGCATTCTTTTGCACGTGTTCGTGTGTGCGTGGTGTTTGTGTATATGCGTGTATGTGTTGGTGCACTCAAGCGGTGCTTGTGTATCGTTATATTAATCTTAAGAGATGGGGTGGTTGTAGAGAGTGTTGACCTCGTGGTTTTGATGAAATTGTCAAAAGCATGCCCTTATCCACCTTTGTTTCGATGCACCAAAGTCTGTTAACTCCCACGTACAGTTATTATTATTATTATTATTATTATTATTATTATTATTATTATTATTATTATTCAAAATGAACAATCATTCATCTGAAATAGTCCTTAATGGCCATCAGCTTGTACAGAATAGTATGGCTGCGTTTGGGAAAGGAAATAGATGAATTGCATTTTTATTTTATATATTTCACTTCCAAATTTTGGAACTCCGTACCTTCTTATGTACTTTCCGAATTGAGTTTGTCACCAATTAAGAAGCTGAGAGCATTAATAGAAATTTTGATACTGCATTTCTCAAACCTGTTTAAGAAAGGATTTTCTCTGGTTGGTAAGCTGGTTTATACTGGTTAAACTAGGTTATACCAACACTTGTCCCTGCGGGAAGGTGGCCCGTAACATTGGTACGGCGTGGAAGCGAGTACGAGGCCTAATGAGGACCTCTGAACTCAACGCTACCAACAGTGTGTGTGTGTGTGTGTGTGTGTGTGTGTGTGTGTGTGTGTGTGTGTGTGTGTGTTTTTCAGCCTTCACGGAGGGGCTTGGTTTATTTTCTTTTTTCTTTTTTGTATCGACTGTTTGACGATTAATTTCACTTTTCACTTACCTCGAGACTTTTTTTTGCATGAGAGAGAGAGAGAGAGAGAGAGAGAGAGAGCGTCCTTGATGTAAGCAGTTACCTTTTTTAATCTTTATCACAGCAGTGTGCTAGTTTTCAACACATCCTATTTGGGCGAAATTCATTAATAGTTCTTTTAATATTCTGATAGCTGTGGGGGAATCAGATGCTGCAAATGTGAGTAAATATGAATAATTACTGACAGAATTCGTATATTTAAGTATTATAAATATCCGTACGAACAGAATGCGTATATTTAATTAAATATCTGTACTGACAGAATTCGTAATATCTAATTAGACATCGGTGCGGACAGAATTCGTATATTTAATTGAATATCCGTACGGACAGAATTCATATATTTAATTAAATATCTATACGGATAGAATTCGTATATTTAATTAAATATCCGCATGGACAGAATTCGTATATTTAATTAAATATCCGTACGAACAGATTTCGTGTATCTAATTAAATATCCATACGAACAGATTTCGTATATCTAATTAAACATCCGCACGGACAGAGTTCGTATATGTAATTAAATATCCGTACGAACAGAGTCCGTATATCTAATTAAATAACCGCTCGAACAGAATTTCGTATATGTAATTAAACATCCGCACGGACAGAGTTCTTATATTTAATTAGATATCAATAACGACAGAATTCGAATATCTAAATATCCATACAGACAGAATTTGTACACGTATGAAAATCCTTTCGCACCCGTTTTATTTAACAAAGTGTCCGGGTGCGGAAAGATGCTACGCTTCTGCGAATCTTTCTTTGTTCTCACAGAGAGAGAGAGAGAGAGAGAGAGAGAGAGAGAGAGAGAGAGAGATGAACGCAACGGATGAGGGAACCAGGCAAACGAGGTATTTCTAGGTCAAAAGTCACGAGAGATGAAAATGGGAGTGTCGAGGGAAAGGGGGTTCTTTCTCCTGAGAGAGAGAGAGAGAGAGAGAGAGAGAGAGAGAGAGAGAGAGAGAGAGAGAGAGAGAGAGAGAGAGAGAGAGAGGGTTGCCATTACAAGCTTAGGTTTGTTTCTGATATCTATTTAGCTGTGTATCTATATGGGTCACTCTCTTGGTTGATAATGCACTTACTCTTTTTGTTTAAAAATAGGGTCATTCTTGATTAAGTGGTTAAACTGTGAATATGACATATTGTATACATACATACATACATACATACATACATACATACATACATACATACATATATATATATATATATATATATATATATATATATATATATATATATATATATATATATATATATATATATATATATATATATATATATATAGTCCAGTATATTGCCAGAGTTATAATCTATAATCTTTAGTTTTTTACAGCTGTCGATTTATTGAGAGAGAGAGAGAGAGAGAGAGAGAGAGAGAGAGAGAGAGAGAGAGAGAGAGAGATTTTTATAACAGTATTATCGAGAAATTGCTTATAAAAATATATAAATGTTAATGATAATATTAAATAGAGATTAGGAAAGTTCCGTTAAACAGGTCGAATCAAGGTGGGTCTAGAGATTGGAGAGAGTTTGTCTGCTCGAATGATAATCCAAAGAATGACCCAAATTTACTGATAAAAGCAACAAGGAAGGAATTCCATGCAATAATTGCGGTTGAAATGTGTCTTTAAATATAGATGGTTAAGGTTGATGATATGGCTGAAATGGGTAAAGATAAAAAGGCCACAGCCTTGATAACTTTGAGAATAATTTTTGTTTTTTCAAAATGTGGTGAAGAAAGTTTCCTCAGATATTTTCTTAAGGACGCTTGATCGATTGAATGTGAGAGAGAGAGAGAGAGAGAGAGAGAGAGAGAGAGAGAGAGAGAGAGAGAGAGAGAGAGAGAGATTGCACCTGCTTGCACTTGTGATATAAAATCGGCAAAGAATGTTTCCTCAGTTAAGTACGCTTGACCGATTGAATGTGTGTGTGTGTGAGAGAGAGAGAGAGAGAGAGAGAGAGAGAGAGAGAGAGAGAGAGAGAGAGAGATTGCACCTGCCTGCACTTGTGCTATAAAATCGGCAAAGAATGTTTCCTCAGATAAATACGCTTGATCGATTGAATGAAGAGAGAGAGAGAGAGAGAGAGAGAGAGAGAGAGAGAGAGAGAGAGAGAGAGAGAGAGAGATTACACCTGCTTGCATTTGTGCTATAAAATCACCATCTTGAAAATTGAAGACCATATTTTCATGACATCAATTTGCGTGCAGTTCGTAAACCACCGGAAAACGGAGTTATGGTAATATAATTCACATGGATGCACGGTGCTTGAAATTAGCCTGTGCATTTTTGTTAATAATTCAGCTCAGTTTGTTTGCTTTTTTTTTTTTTTGCCACTGTCGAATTGTTTGCCCAAATGATATCTTATAACGTTATTTACAGTTTTTAGTTTTCTGTAAAAGAAAACTTGTGCCGGGTTGGTCTGTCCGTCCGCACCTTTCTGTCCGCGCTTTTTCTGTCCGCCCTCAGATCTTAAAAACTGCTGAGGCCAGAGGGCTGCAAATTGGTATGTTGATCATCCACCCTCCAATCTTCAAACATAGTAAATTGCAGCCCTCTAGCCTCAGTAGTTTTTGTTTTATTTAAGGTTAAAGTTAGCCATAGTCATGCCTCTGGCAACAATATAGGCCAGGCCACCACCGGCCCGTGTTAAAGTTTCATGGTCCGCGGCTCATGCAGCATTATACCGAGACCACCGAGGGATAGATCTATTTTCGGTGGCCTTGATTATACGCTGTACAGAAAACTCGATTGCGCCGAAGAAACTTCGGAGCATTGTTTACTTGTTATGTATTACCGGTAACGTTGCCGGATATTTTTTTTATTATGAACTTTTGCTTTCTGTAACCGCATATATTACTTTCCGTTCCAATAACATTTTAGAACATAAATCACCTTGTATTCTGTCTCAGGAAACAGTAAGATGTTCTTCAAATTTTTATTGAATGTTTTATGCATTACACTTCGATAAGATTTTGAAGTCTTTATAATAAAAATTTAGATTTTTTTACTGTTCAGTGAATGTGAAATTTAAAGGAATTGTCGACTTTCACCAATGACATTTGCAGTGTTTATGATTGTAACATTATTATTGCGAGATTGTTAAAGTGGTTTATGGAAAATATTCGCTCTCTGTGTTGTATTTTTTTATGTATAGGAACAAGGACTTTATTCACTCATTCAGTAGTTTGTTTATTTCACTGTTTTCTTTGCCATGCCTATAAAAAAAGTATTGAGTTAATTCGATACGTTTAATAATTCATTTTCGACGTTATATACCTTTCTAAGTAGGGTACCGACTTCTCATCTTGTAATGTGATAAGGTAGTGAATTTTTTCTTCTCATTCGAATGTTCCCATTTCAATAAACCGATTAGTAGCCAGTTTATTAAATTCTGTTTTACCATGCATATATAGTATTGTGTTTATCCAGTCCATTTAACAATTTATTTTGATATTAGATATCTATCCAAGTAGGGTACTTGTCTCTCCTCTCATGTGATAAGGCAGTGAAATTTTTCTCCTCATCTTTCCAGCGTTCTCATTTCTATATTTTAGTTTTCTCAAAAGAAAACTGTTGTGCCGGCTTTGTCTGTCCGTCCGCACTTTTTTCTGTCCGCACTTTTTCTGTCCGTCCTCAGATCTTAAAAACTACTGAGGCTAGAGGGCTGCGAATTGGTATGTTGATCATCCACCTTCCAATCATCAAACATACCAAGTTGCAGCCCTCTATCCTCAGTAGTTTTTATTTTGTTTGAGGTTAAAGTTAGCCATAATCGTGCGTCTGGCAACGATATAGGCCAGGCCACCACCGGGTCGTGGTTAAAGTTTCATGGGCCGCGGCTCATACAGCATTATACCGAGACCACCGAAAGGTAGATCGATTTTCGGTGGCCTTGATTATACACTGTACAGAAAACTCGATTGTGCCGAAGAAACTTCGGCGCATGTTTTTCTAGTTTCTTGTTAATTTTATTCATTCTCATATTGAACATGTTCCTCTTTCGAGGCAAAACCAAAGTCATCCAGCCCACGTCTTGAAACCTTGTTTTATTCTTCTTCTTCTTTATGTCAGCGGAGTTTCTGTGTATTGGTGTCATCCTTCCAGACAACAATAACGACAACAAAAGCAACAATGACATACATTTTTGGGCTTTGCATAGGATAATCTCATTTTGCAACCTTGACTGGTCATGACTTATTCTGGCTGCCGCCGCAGGGCAATTTGGTTATTTGGTCATTATAGTCGATATTATGTGTGTGTGTGATCTGGTTTGTATTGTTGTGGTTTGATTTTGCAATCATTTGCCTTCTGGTGATATGTGCATACACACACACACACACGCACATACACACACACACACACACACACACACACACACATATATATATATATATATATATATATATATATATATATATATATATATATATATATATATATATATATATATATATATATATATATGTGTGTGTGTGTGTGTGTCTGTTGGACTTGAATCCATTACATTAGCCTTTTCTAAAACTTAAACATATCAAATTCTCTCTCTCTCTCTCTCTCTCTCTCTCTCTCTCTCTCTCTAGAAGTAAGAGCCTGTTCCTGCTCATTCCTGCATATTGGGGCTTAATCTAAAACAACAACTCTCTCTCTCTCTCTCTCTCTCTCTCTCTCTCTCTCTCTCTCTGACTTCTTCGTGACGCCAATTTATCAAACAAATAACTCTATCAGTTCCCAGTTAACCTTTACATATTCTGCAGTTGGCTTTTTCAAAGGTAAATTACGTCAGCGGTTACTTGCAATAATTTGCCAGATTAGATTACTGTCATCTGAATTATGGACCAGATTAGATTCTTTGTTAAGGCTTCTTAAAGATTATTAAGTTGAGTCGCGCTATCACAGCGAGTGAGTTGTTGTTTGAAATTAGATGAGGAATATTCGGATTTCGAACTCTTTTGCGAATTATAAATACCTCGAAATCACTGAGGTTGTTACAGTGACTTGTAATTAGTGCTCTAGTTACTGTGATCATAATAACCTATATAGAGAATGTCGCACAATTGGAACTTCAGAAGTTCAAGCGAAAATGTAATGCATTACTACCCTAATGCTATTCTTCTTGTACTATTTTAATCTTTTATTTTATTATTACTTTTTTGATTTTTTTAATCTGTATTTCACTTTACTTCCTCTTAATTCTTCCTACTAAACACTGAATTCCTTGGAAGCTCGAATTCAAGTCAGTGGCTCCTGTGGGCTTGTATCATTTGAATAGGTTTCATCTACTTTAATAATAATAATAATAATAATAATAATAATAATAATAATAATAATAATAATAATAATAATAATAATGGAACCGACTTTGAGTGACAGGTCTACAGTGAAAATTTGGTGGATATGGGTACAGCGATTAAGACTCTTGGACGAAAAGTATGATGCCCACAATGTATTGCGCTGAAGAACTGCGGTATGATGATAGTTGAGATTGCTTATAATGAATGAAACGATTTTGTTATAATGGATTGTACTATTATAATATTGAGAAGAAATATTCATCAAAGAATTTTGTTTGATTACGCTAAACTTTTTGCGTTCTATATTTCTTGTGTGCATGGCCAACGTAATAGGGATATATTTAGAAATTATAGATACGGTTTTATAGCCATTAATATATTAGAGAATGATGGTATTACATCGTAGAAATTAGCAAGTAAATGAGTACTAAATAATTATTATGGGTCCGGATCAATTCCAACACCTAAAAATTTTACTTTTTATTTTTCTCATATTTCAAAGGTTACATAATTTAGCTTCATTACCTTTTGCATTTTTGACGCCTCTTTGTTAATTAAATCACTAAAATTTTGACAGTTTTCTCCATCGTTGCTTTTCCTTTAACCAGTTAAATCAAATGGAATGCTTTGGTGTCTCGGGTCTTATTACGGCCCATTGCCAATTGCATTGTATTTCTAAGGATTGTGGCAGGTTTAATAATGATTGTTTTTATGCGAGGCATTGTCATGAGCCTTTCTTCTTCTTCTTCTTCTTCTTCTTCTTCTTCTTCTTCTTCTTCTTCTTCTTCTTCTTCTTTTCTTCTTATTATTATTATTATTATTATTATTATTATTATTATTATTATTATTATTATTATATTATTATTAGGTAAAGCTTTTCTTCTTCTTCGTCTTCTTCTTCTTCTTCTTCTTCTTCTTATTATTATTATTATTATTATTATTATTATTATTATTATTATTATTATTATTGTTATTAGGTAAACCCTTCCCATTGAACAAGGCTAAAATGCTGTTACCTTTTAATGCAAGTTAACACAATAACCGAGAAGACAGAACAATAAAAATAAATTAACAGTAAATAAAAATATATACCGTCAAAAAACCAAGTGTATAAGTAGACTCGGCATCGTTATTCAATCTGCATGAAATGCATAACATTCACATGTAACTATCCTTTGTACATTGGGTCTGACCTGCTATAGAAAAATCACGACCTTTTGGCGTCTCTAGTTCGGCGGAGTGGCCGTGACCTATGCCATTACCCAGGGTCAGTTTGTCCTTATATGGCTGACCTAGAAGCAGGTCGGAGAAGGAGGTCAGGTGGGTTAGTGTTGATGTGTCATATGCGGATGTGGGTTTGTCACTTATTATATATAGACTGTGTTTTAATATGTTACTGTACTTATGTATATATGTGGTACACCTTCTTGTAGGATACAGGTTTTATGTAGGATGGAGGTGCAAGTAAAGGATAATATGTTGTTTTGGGATAGAGTATGTCTGGCTGATGATATATATATATATATATATATATATATATATATATATATATATATATATATATATATATATATATATATATATATATATATATATATAAAAGGCTGGCTGACCACCGTTAATCAAGCACATTTTTGGAGCCACCCCAAAATGGGATGAGACGTAAATAAGGCTAATAGAAAATCATATACATATATACATACATTGGGATGAGACGTAAATAAGGCTAATAAAAAATTATATACATATATACATACATACATACATACACACACACACATATATATATATATATATGTATGTATATATGTATATGATTTTTTATTAGCCTTATTTACGTCTCATCCCATTTTGGGGTGGCTCCAAAAATGTGTTTGGTTAACGGTGGTCAGCTAGTCTTTTTTGGGATGAGGTAGCTATATCTTTCTACCTAGGTTATGGCCTACCACAGCCAACTGGCTACCTGGTACATAATTCAGTGCTTAGATTGACAGAGGTACATTAGTATGAGTTGGGCTTATAGGAAAATCTGACTTGGGCGCATATGATTTTTTTTTAATATCTCGTATCTTTCGTTTTGGAATCCGAGCAAATTTTTAAATAATCATAATATTTATGACTTAAATTTTTTTTTAATAAAGCTTGATTGCTCACTATACAGCGTCATTAATACCGTTACATTGCTTTCATATTGTTGGTCTCTGACTTTCCACCCTCTCTAACAATTGCTTCAAAGTGCAACTGCTAGGTTTCCTACTGTTACATCTTTCAGACATTCTTACACTGTCAATTTCCGTTTCAGCGCTGAATGGCCTCATAGGTCTCAGCGGTTGGCCTTTGGCCTAAATCCTATGTTCTATCTATCTATCTATCTATCTATCTGTCATATTGTTGGTCATTTAGCGCTTTGTTCGTGTATTAGGTTGTGGGTCATTATTCTTTTGGAGAGGAGATTATTTGGCTTGAACCTTAGATCTGGCTTAAGCCAGGTCTGGCCTTTGCCCTAAGGGGACTCGTAAGTACCGTAAGGTGTGAAAGGGATTAAGAGGCCTGGTGTGGGCCTCCAGGCTCTGACCACCCAACGGATACGCTTTATAGGAGAGGTTTACAGTGGCTGTATTTTCTCAGACGGTTGGGCTGTGGAACAGCCTTCCAGAGGATGTCGTTCAGCTGGAACGTCAGAAGTTCCAGTGAAGATGCAATGCAGTACTACACTAATACAATTCAGACTGTATTTTAATATTTTACTTAAGTTTTTATTTATTTATTTATTTATTTTTTAATTTATCTGGTTTTATAATAAGTTTCTGTGTTTCCCATTGCCTTCTGTTACTGCTTTCGAATGAACACCATATTCTCTGGAAGCTTGGTGGGCTTGTTCCATATGAATAGGCTTCATCTTCTGAATAATAATAATAATAATAATAATAATAATAATAATAATAATAATAATAATAATAATAATAATAATAATAATAATAATAATTTAAATTTGTTAAATAACTTCTTGGTTTCTAAGTTGATAGAACCTGTGCTATACAGAATAGATTTGATTGAATGAATACAGTGCCTTTTGTTTTGGGGAGGAGTAGATCAAGAATCTCTCTCTCTCTCTCTCTCTCTCTCTCTCTCTCTCTCTCTCTCTCTCTCTCTCTCTCTCTCATACGCATACATACATCCTCATTTTTCGTTGTAAATGTAGCTGGAACACCATTGCCGCTGCCGTGTTCCGCAAGCAAGCAGTATTTCAAATTCTCTCTTCTCTCTCTCTCTCTCTCTCTCTCTCTCTCTCTCTCTCTCTCTCTCTCTCTCTCTCTCTCTCTCTCTCTCCCTTTGGGGGTCTAAACCTCGCTTCATAATTTTGAGTCTGAACCAATTTGATGTTCGTTATTACAGCTTTTTATTTATGAGACAAAAGAGTGAGTGCGAGACAGAGATTTGCTTACTTTTTCTGTAGGGGTTTCGACGCGCTACTGATAAGATGTCTGTGTTGGTATTTGAAGGATTAATTTTGTCTTAAGTTCTCCAGCCAGGAGGGCGATGCTTGAATCAGCAGTTCAAGTGGTGAATAATGTTCTAGGGCTACTGGAAATTTATATGGGTACTGTGTATCTAAACCTTTTTTTTTAAGGAGAATTTTAACTTGATCCAAATCTGATTAGTTTTTGAAGGAGTTACTAATTACTGACTGATAATCACCTGACCTCTTAATGAGCTCATATATTAATTCTTACAAGTCGCATTGTATAGCTGAAACGTAAACTTTGACCTCCGAAGAGGTTTCAAGTTTCATATTTGCCAATCGGTAGTCTGAAGCTCGGTATTGTTATGCAGAATCTCTTGCGCGGTCGGAGAGTTCTTCGTGGGTTGTTCTAACGGGGTTACGCGTTTTCGAGCCCGACGACTTTGCTCTCTCGCTTGACCGATTTAACCCCTTTATGACGAACCAGCCACTCGGGGGCGCTAAAATATATTCCCTTAATATTTCCTTTGATTTTAATTGTTGAAATTTAATATGGACGATGGTTTAGGGATCATAATTGTGGTTAGTTTTTGTTTATATATACAAAATCGTATGGTCTGGGAATATGCACTTAACCATAGCACCTGCTGGGCCGTATGTGTGTACGTGTGTGTACGTGTGTGTGTGTGTGTGTGTCTGAGAGAGCAGAAGTTTACGAGGCAGTTCAACAGTTGCTTGGACCGGGGCATATACCCGGTGCACGATTTGATCATGGGGCATGGACTCTTGTGTAATGGCAGGTCTTCAAGGAAAGATGGTATATTTCTGTCGGAGGAGAATTGGTTGTGAATCACAAGAACTTTTGGTTCTGTCGTAATTTGGGGTGCGTTTTAATGTGCTCTCTCTCTCTCTCTCTCTCTCTCTCTCTCTCTCTCTCTCTCTCTCTCTCTCTCTATTAGTTTTAATGATAGAGAGTGTTTCAGCAGTGGGTTGTATAGTCTCTCTCTCTCTCTCTCTCTATTAGTTTTAATGATACTGAAGTTTCAACAGTGGGTTGTATAGTCTCTCTCTCTCTCTCTCTCTCTCTCTCTCTCTCTCTCTCTCTCTCTCTCTCTCTCTCTCTCTTTCTCCATCAGTTCTGATACACTGAAGTTTCAGCAGTGGGTTGTATGCTCTCTCTCTCTCTCTCTCTCTCTCTCTCTCTCTCTCTCTCTCTCTCTCTCATATGAATAATTAAAGCCATTTCTTGAATTCATGTCTTGTTTCCTTGTACGAGGTAAAACGATATTTCCTGTCCTTATTTCATTACTTCTCTCTCTCTCTCTCTCTCTCTCTCTCTCTCTCTCTCTCTCTCTCTCTCTCTCTCTCTCTCTCTCTCTCTCATGCAAGCCAGCCAGATCTTAGTCTAATCGGGAAACCGGACAAATTCCAGCAGTAATCGTCTTTAAACCATAGAAACAAGATGCGGTCGTGAGGTGATAACGTTCTTAACAAGTGATCCATTTTCTTAATGTGTTCTAATGCCTGGCATTTTATTATTATTATTATTATTATTATTATTATTATTATTATTATGAAACATTATATTGCCGGCATTTTGTTATTTATTGTTATTATTATTATTATTATTATTATTTATTATTATTATTATTATTATTATTATTATTATTATGGAGAAAGAAATCCACAGTCATGTATGTATACATATATTTAAAGATATGTACACATACATAACTGTGGATTTGTTTCTCTATTTCAAGACTATTATTATTATTATTATTATTAATTATTATTATTATTATTATTATTATTATTATTATTATTATTATTATTATTATTATTATTATGGAGAAAGAAATCCACAGTTATGTATGTATACATATATTTAGAGATATAGGCACACATACATAACTGTGGATTTGTTTCTCTATTTCAAGACTATTATTATTATTATTATTATTATTATTATTATTATTATTATTATTATTATTATTATTAAATACATATTCTCTGACGGTGAAATGTGTGAATATTATTATTCGTAATGAACATGTATTATGAATTTGAAAATGCCATGAACTTTCTTAACAGGCTTCCTGGTCAGTAAATTTTCTGTTAGTGAAAATAATAATTAAACAGGCCTGAATAACAGAACAGAGAAGATGCTGTTAAATAAGAATAAAAAAAAAAAAATGGATAGTCATTAGCTGGAACCTACGTATAGAAATGTTGTCCTAAACAATTAATTCCAGGAAGCATAGGCGTGAAAAGATAGTGATCGTATTGAAGTTTTTTCTTAATGGTGCCTTCAGATACTCTGTAAAGCAATAAACAATTTTGTTATCAACAAATGAAATGCGATTCTTTTTGACATCACATTTTGAGATACTCTTGTGATAAGGCTGTGCGCATGATCTTTATCTATATTTACTTTGATTGTAGAATATTGTTTTATTTTTATATTTTTTGTTTATCTTTTTTTTTATCGATTTAGTTCCTTGCATCTGCACCTCTGGCAGTAATTACGTTAGTGTGGTTTCTTTTCCCGGTCAACTGTTGTTTCTTTAATTTTCCAACTTGGTTGTGAAATGATCCTTATAACTTCTTTAAATGCTCTCTCTCTCTCTCTCTCTCTCTCTCTCTCTCTCTCCAATACATTGATGATCTTTTCGTGGGAAACAGCCTCAAGTCTTCGTTTCATCACCTGTTGTCTTTTCACCATTTTTTGTTTTTACTGATCCGTACTCGCCCCCTCCCCTTGACCCTCCCCTCCCCTCCCCCCCCAGCGAGCACCCTTTCCTTCCCTCACTAACCCCCTTTTCTTTCTCTTATTATCACTCCCTTGCTTCCCTTTTCTGTTCATTTTCCTCAATGATTCCCTCTTTCTTTTTCCTTTTTTCCCGTCTCCAGTTCCCCCTTTCTTCCTTCTTGGACTTTCCGTTTCTTCCCTTATAATTCTCTCCCCTTTTTTCCCTTCTTGAACTTTCCTTTCTTCCCTTACGATTCCCTCCCTTTTTTCTCCTTTTGACTTTCCTTTCTTCCCTTACAATTGTCTCCCTCTTTTTTCCTTCTTGGACTTTTCCTTTCTTCCCTTATAATTCTCTCCCCTTTTTTCCCTTCTTGAACTTTTCCTTTCTTCCCTTACGATTCCCTCCCCCTTTTTTCCTTCATTAATTAAAACTCGTTCCACTAATTTTCCTCCAATGCTTTTTTTTATTAATCAATCATTTCCTCCCTTAAAGATAAATCCTCTTTCTTTCCTCACCAACTACCCTTCTTTTTATCACTAACCCCCTCCCCTTCCCCCTCCGGTCTTCTCTTACTAAATCCTTCCTGTTCTTCCTTCACTAATCCCCCTTCCCCCCCCCCTTCCTGTCATCATCACTATACCTCCTGCTTCTTCACCTTTTTGTACCTTCGTCAAGCAACGCGTTTCAAAACCTCTAAATAAATAGTGCTGACTGTGCACTAAATTTCCCCAGCTCCGAATATTTACCGAGACGAGGAAATTCCAGTCCTTGAGTTTGACAGGTTGTGATGTTCGTTGGTCTCTCTCTCTCTCTCTCTCTCTCTCTCTCTCTCTCTCTCTCTCTCTCTCTCTCTCTACACCTCAGGCGAAGGATGACGTGTCATGTGTTATTAATGCGTGATTTATTCGTGGAGAGGTCTGCGACGATCTTGCTAAGATGTCTTGGTTGGTTGGTAGTAGTTGGGGAGGAGGATTCGCGAACTTGTGTATATATATATATATATATATATATATATATATATATATATATATATATATATATATATATATATATATATATATATATATATATATATAAAGGAGGGTCATCAAAGGATTAAAGAAGCCAGCATACGGACTGGAAAAACAAGGGCTTTGATCCACACCTCCATACTCATATAAATACAGCTGGTATACGCGTCCGGTCATTCTACGGATACTTGACGATGAGGACTGTTAGTCCTGGAAAGCTTGTAACTTTTCCTAACTAAATACCTCCACTAGATACCGTCCAGTTTGAATGAGGTCCTGTTGGTATAATATATATATATATATATATATATATATATATATATATATATATATATATATATATATATATATGTGTATGTGTGTGTGTGTGTGTGTGTGTGTGTGTGTGTGTTGTTTGTTTGTTTGTTTTTAAGTCTGACTTAAGAATCCGGTTTCTTCTCTCTCTCTCTCTCTCTCTCTCTCTCTCTCTCTCTCTCTCTCTCTCTCTCTCAATAATAGCATCAAATTTTTGCATGAGTGTCTGTGTGTAGCCTGTTCTTCTTACCTTCCTCCAGCAGGCTTTTACTGTCAAAGGTTTTGAACTCGAACTTTATTCTGCATAATTTGGCGCCGTGGACCTTTGTGTGAACCCTATACCTTTGCAGCGCCTTGAATATTGACTTTTGGTATTAAGACATTTAATTTGGAGAACGTAGTTCATGGCCATCTTCAGCCATATGATTATTAATTTTTTTTAACCTTTGGTTTGGTAAGGGATGTGATTTACTTGGTAAGTTGAAAAGCCCCCCTTTTTTGTACTAAGCCTTTATTCTCAATGAACTAAATATGCACATTATGACATTATAATCAGTTATATTCGTTGCACATTTAAAAATTTCAGATAATTTTAAAGCATTTTAATATTTTTATGCTTCAATACAAATATGTCCCCCATTTAAATCGATTAAAAAAAATCTTCATTATGTAAACAGCTTCACGACAGGTTTTTATTATGCCACTTTTTCCAGGGCTGGCAAGTTTAGACACTTACGTATGGAAAATTTTAGGCGATTATAGTAGAGATTATAAAGTTAATTGGTTAAGTAACTGAAAATTTAATAAGAATTCATAATGCCAAGTTCATCCTTATTCTGTGTACCTCGGAAATTCCGCAACCAAGTTGTTATAGGCATTTTATAAACATTGAAATAAAATTTCAAATAAGATTTTGGCCCAAGTTCACGATGAAAATGAAAGGCGCGGTGTTTTAATGGTATCTGATAAACCACTGGAAAAGAGTATGCCTCTTAGTGGCTTTAAATGAACTGACGTAGCCTGGATAGGGAGATATACAGTAGACTATATATCAGAAACTCGTTCTTGATTTATAATAGGCCTACTTCGTTTTATAAATATGCTTTACGAAAATGTTCTCCAGTAGTTATAGGATGCTTATGGTATTAGCTGAGTACAGTTTATGGTAAACAACGCTTTTACCACTTCTAATAAGACTGCAATAAAGTCTAGATTTTATTGGGATACTGACAGAAGCGAAGAATAAACTAAAAATACAAAAAATAAAAAAATAAGTTATAACTAAAATGTGAATAAAGACTCAAGTGTGTCTGCTTAACTATAAAAAGCGTGGATCACTATAACTCGGTTTTACAGTATATTTCGCTCGTGTAACCTACCAACCGGACATGCCGCTAACAGAGATTTTCAAAATGTCAGGTTCAACAGTAGCCCAGCCATTTCCAAGTTAATCTTCTTGTTACCCTTTTCATGAATGGTCACTTCGCGCAGATGTCACACGTCTATTGTGACAATCACTCCACAAGGGCAGCCAGAGCCAGCAGGTAGGAGGAGAGACAGAGACCTCCTCAGTTACGACAATCTAGTTCGCCTTATGGAGTAGAAAGGAGAAGGGATTTTAACAATATGTGTTGGGGCGTCGGGTCGAGCTTAGAACCCTCGGACGGAAAATAGCGATCCGGCAACTCGACCGTGCACTGACTCCAGGTGATCGGTGTTGCCATCTCGTAGGTCTCGATTTTTTTTTTCTCACTGTACATGGACCGATTTCACTCACGTACGTCCATAAAGAGTCCGTTGAAATGCCGTGATTTGAAGGAAAACGGCGTCGTGTTTTGTTGAAGGCGGTTTCATTAGGGAAGACGTTTGATTAACGGTTAATGTGAGGGAAATTAGAGTTTTTTTTATAATGTCTTTTATGTGCTGGAGGGTGAAAAATGAGGAAAATGACCACGCACAGAAATCGAAAGTTGGTCTAAACGGTAACAGACTCGAATATTGTATTTCTCGTCGTGGAATATTTACTTGCGTTTTTCTCTCCCTGGTCTTCGACTCCCAAATGCAGTATGCTGAACAAGATGCTCTAAAAAAAAAAAAAAAATGCGTTATCCAGAGGTTTAAAGCATTCTTTATTCTGCAGAAGCTAACTTACTTTGTTGGTGTAATTATTTATTCCTGTTTCGAATCGTAATGTATAAAAATTTACTAAGAAATACACTTTTTAATTTAGCAATATTTGACAAAACCAATCACACGGAGAAATATATAGATTTTTGTTATGTTGTTATTCATAACAAATAACGAAAGTGAGTGCCTATTTTAACCTAACAACGCTATATAAAACACAAAGAAAGAAAGCAAGAGAAAGGAATTAAGTCTTCGTTATGAA
Organism: Macrobrachium rosenbergii; assembly: GCF_040412425.1. NCBI lineage: Eukaryota > Metazoa > Arthropoda > Malacostraca > Decapoda > Palaemonidae > Macrobrachium > Macrobrachium rosenbergii. Next base: position 11,773,754 of record NC_089766.1, on the reverse strand, counting down.
AGAGGTAGTGCCATCACGTACAGACTTTAAATTAACTCGTGTAAGGGAACAGGGAATTTTATCCCCTGATTACAAGGCAGATGATGAATGGAGAGAAGCCAGAATTAAGAAAGGGAGACAGAGAAAAGGTGGTCTTCTCATTTCAGAGGATTGAGCGGTTTGAATAGAAGGCGCGTCTTCTCCGCAGGTGGTTTTATCTCTAAAGAGAGAGAGAGAGAGAGAGAGAGAGAGAGAGAGAGAGAGAGAGAGAGAGAGAGAGAGAGAGAGAGAGATGAAAGGGCTTGTTTCATAAACTGACTGTTTCAGAGGCTCTTTTGTACAGTCAGATTGTACAGTATTGTAACAAAAAGTAATTTTTTTTGTGTAAGGAGTTCGATGTGCTGCTAATGAGTCGTTGTGAGGCGTATTAAGCTGCTTATTTAGAAAATGTTCGCCAAGAGATGTATATACACGAATATATATATATATATATATATATATATATATATATATATATGTATATATATATATATATATATATATATATATATATATATATATACATATACATTATTATATATGTATAGATATATATATATATATATACAATATATATATTATGTGTATATATATAGATATATATATTATATACAATATATATATATATATATATATATATATATATATATATATATATATATATATATATATATATATATATATAGAGAGAGAGAGAGAGAGAGAGAGAGAGAGAGAGAGAGAGAGAGAGAGAGAGAGAGAGAGAGAGAGAGAGAAAGGAACAAATGTACTTAACTCTCTTTATCCAGAGCTCCTAAAGGAACACAGACATTATAGGATAGGGGATTTTTATCCTCCCTAATTCCAAGGGCGATGATGAATGACGGAGGGAGTCAAGAAAGGGGGAGAAGAGAATTAGAGGAAGAGAAGGGAGAAAGATGATAATCTTTATTCATGATGAGACGGGGGCCTTAAAAGGCTTAAATACAAGAGGGATGGGTCTCATTCTTTGGGCAGGTGGAGGTTGGGACAGGTGAGTCTGGAAGCGGGCAGAGAGAGAGAGAGAGAGAGAGAGAGAGAGAGAGAGAGAGAGAGAGAGAGAGAGAGAGAGAGAGAGAAATTTCATACAGAGTGAAGAGTTAAATTTCATACATATATAATATATTATATATATATATATTATATATATATTTATATATATATATATATATATATATATATATGTATAATTATATATATATTTTTAACTCTCTCTCTCTCTCTCTCTCTCTCTCTCTCTCTCTCTCTCTCTCTCTCTCTCTCTCTCTCTCTCTCTCTCAAAATACCTATCTTATATAAAAGAGTTAAAAATTTTTTCATACACGGATATATATATATATATATATATATATTAAATCTATATCTATATATTATATATGTATGTATGTATAAATATATATATTGAGATAGATATTTATGTAGAGAGTAGAAGAGAGAGAGAGAGAGAGAGAGAGAGAGAGAGAGAGAGAGAGAGAGAGCTTTTTAAGTTGAAAATGTTTCAGTTCACTAAGGCTTGAAAACATTGTAGACTCAGTAGACCTTAAAAGGTACCATTACGTGAGGAAATACATACAGTATATTCTTTTAGCTGAATATTTCGACTGATAAGAAATGGAGATTTCATCATATGAAATAGTTTTAGTTTTCTGTAAAAGAAAACTATTGTGCCGGCTTTGTCTGTCTGTCCGCACTTTTTCTGTCCGCACTTTTTCTGTCCGCCCTCAGATCTTAAAAACTACTGAGGCTAGAGGGCTGGAAATTGGTGTGTTGATCATCCACCCTCCAATCATCAAACATACCAAATTGCAGCCCTCTAGCCTCAGTAGCTTTTATTTTATTTAAGGTTAAATTTAGCCATAATCGTGCGTCTGGCAACGATATAGGACAGGCCACCACCGGGCTTTGGTTAAATTTTCATGGGCCACGGCTCTTACAGCCTTATACCGAGATCACCGAAAGATCTGTTTTCGGTGGCTTTGATTATACGCTGTAGCGGCTGTACAGAAAACTCGATTGCGCCGAAGAAATTTCGGCACATTGTTGTCTTGTTTGTTAGAATGAATTTTATTGGTTTTATGGACAAGACGCTTTCGTAAAAGGTGTATCGACAAAATACTATTATAACACATGCATTTAAAAAAAAATTTTTATAAATAAACATTTTAGAAATTTAAAAATAATACGAGGAAAGAATATATTTTCAACGCACTTATAAAAGGAATGAAAGTTAAAACTGTAGATACACTGTAAAGAAAAATGGGATCTATTTACATGTCTGAATAAAATGCGTTCCGCTCCTCGGATTGTTATACGGCAAATTAAGTCATGGCTTTCCCTGTCACGGTGGATCAGAGAGAGAGAGAGAGAGAGAGAGTACGGTTTCTGGAGCATGTCCTTCATAACCAGGAAAAGAAGAGGCAGGGCAGTTTCTGGGATATATCCTTTATAACTTAGTGAGAGAGAGAGAGAGAGAGAGAGAGAGAGATAGTGTTTTTCCTTTTTAGAGAGAGAGAGAGAGAGAGAGTGTTTTTCCTTTTTTCGACTTCAAGTGGAGAGAGAGAGAGAGAGAGAGAGAGACTGAGAGAGAGAGAGAGAGAGAGAGAGAGAGTTTTTCCTTTTATCGATTTCTGAGCGAGAGAGAGAGAGAGAGAGAGAGAGAGAGAGAGAGAGAGAGAGAGAGAGAGAGAGAGAGAGAGAGTGCGTGTTTTTCCTTTTATCGATTTCGTGTGAAGAGAGAGAGAGAGACAGAGACAGAGAGAGAGAGAGAGAGAGAGAGAGAGAGAGAGAGAGAGAGATAGCGTTTTTGATTTTTGTTGATTTCTGGTGAAGAAACACACACACACACACACACACTGTTTTTCCTTTTATCGATTTCGGGTGAGAGAGAGAGAGAGAGAGAGAGAGAGAGAGAGAGAGAGACAGACAGAGAAATGAAGCTAGAGCTTTTGTCCTCAATTATCGATTGAATTTGGGAGGTTGGAGGGGTAGGGGAGGTGGGGGGGGTGGCAAATTGCGTGCGTACGGACGTGCTCACGTGCGTAGATGTGCGTCACTGGCTTGTTACGTGTTGCGTTCGATCGGTTTTGTTTCCGATTGTGATGACTGTGACGCAAGTTTAAAGTTTTTTCCCCTTTAATTAAATTTTTTATCGCTATTGTATTTTTTAAATGCTTTCGCCTATGTATATCGCTTGTTGTAGTTTGGTGCTTTGTAAACGAGTTTGTAAATGGTTATATAAATAGTTTTCCTTTTGAGTAAAGCGTAAATTTTGATTGTTTTTCATGTTATTCATGTGCCTTTAAGTAATGTGTATTGTTCCTTAATGCCTTATTCTGCTATAGATTCTTCGCTGATTTCTAATGGGCATCAGCGAAGAATCTATAATCTAAGGCTTTGTAAACGATTTTGTAAATGGTTTCGTAAATGGTTTTCCTTTTGCGTAAAGTGTAAAGTTTGATTGTTTTTCATGTTACTCCTGTGCCTTTAAGTAATTTGTATTGTTCCGTAACGCCTTATTCTACTATAGATTCTTCGGTGATTTCTAAGGGACCCCAAAATGAACGTACAATGTCCACAATCCGTGCGCTTTCTTTGTTCCTCAGTGGTATTTGATGAATGCCATTTACCACAGAGGAATATGGCGTTTACACGGCCTTCTGTCACCCCTTTTTTCCCGCCCCTCGCATTGATGTCTAGATTAGATCGTAGATAATATAGACCTCACCAAAGGAAGCAGGTGGAAGAGAGAGAGAGAGAGAGAGAGAGAGAGAGAGAGAGAGAGAGAGAGAGAGAGAGAGAGAGAGGGTGGGGAGGGAGGGAGTTCTGCCTGCGAAGCCAGTATTGAATCCGTTTGCCTTGAAGAACAGTTAGCACGGCTGTGCTGTTTAAAAAACAATTCTTTTCAATTTTTTTTTATTTTAATGTACTGTGAGGGGAGAGAAGTTCCGTTTGGTATCGTATTGTTTCGTTTATTTATTTACGTATATGTTTACTTTTTAGTTTTATCTTTCATTTTAACTGTTTATCAGTTAATGAATTTTATTCGATTCTTCTGGGAAAAATGCGTAATTTTATACCCATAGATTTATACTGTGTTTACAGCGATTGAATTTTTCCTTTATTAATACTGTTCATCAGAGAAAAATACTCGAAGTAAATAAAAAAAGAAGCAATCTTTTAACTGTAATCAGAGTACGACCTGGCGGAAATAATTTCGTATTGGGGTACGTATTCCGAAGCATTTCTTTTAATCCCTTGATTTCACGGGACCATAACATTCCTGAACACAAATTGCCATGTAATTGGAAAGAAAGTTTTGCTTGAACGAAGTATGCAACAGATATTGCAGTTATATTGACCTTCTTGATAAGCAAGACAGAATTACGAAACACTGTATAAAAGGTTTTGTATTTATGTTGCTTGTGTATATGCAGATGTTTCAAAACAAATGCGTAAGTGTTATGCAGGGTTTTGTATGTATGTATGTTGTATGTGTATATGCACACCTTTATTTTTTTAGAGTAAATGTGTAAGTGTGTATGCAAGGTTTTGTATTTATGTTGCATGTGCATATGAACACTTTGCGTAAGTAAAGTGCGGACAGGCTCTGCAGGCATAAATTACCTCTCTCTCTCTCTCTCTCTCTCTCTCTCTCTCTCTCTCTCTCTCTCTCTCTCTCTCTCTGACATAAATCCGGCTCCAGCTGGAACACGTACCACTGAATAATTCTCTCTCTCTCTCTCTCTCTCTCTCTCTCTCTCTCTCTCTCTCTCTCTCTCTCTCTCATATGGGATCAACACGAAGAACGCGAAGGCCACCTGGGGGTGATTGAGGAGGTCAACCCCACAAGCAAATGGACAGACTCACCTGGATTGAGGTGTCCCACCTGTTCTATCTGTAAATGAAATATGCAGGCTTCATATATTTTACACGTTTCCTGCTTTATTTAGGGAAAAATATTGTATTAACAGACGTCTGAACTTGTTCCATGGACTTACAAACAGAAAAGTGTTGCAGGGAATTTAAAGGTTTTCCTTGTTTGTGACATGTTTAGAATCTCTGGGATAGCACTTCGTATAAGGGCTTAAAGATATTTCGTGTATAAAACTGACATTTATTGACCTTTTTTTAATTTGGAAATGTAATTTTTAAAAGTAAACACTCATCGTCATAGACACATACATACATACTGAATGTATATATGTGTGTATATATATATATATATATATATATATATATATATATATATATATATATATATATATATATATATATATATATATATATATACATACATACATACACACACACACACACACACACACACACACATATATATATATATATATATATATATATATATATATATATATATATATATATATATATATATATATATATATCTGAGTGTGTGATGTTTAAACACTGGGTTTGAAATGAAATTGTAAAAATATTAAATTCCTGTAGGGATAAAATAAAAATAAGACATTTCATCAAATCTAGCATTCTGATTACTTTTCGTCAGCAGTAAATTTTGAAAGAGAAACATCCTCCATGAATTCAGTTTCACCCCCTAAACACCTCGCCATTTCAAGCCTCATTGCAACCCACTGCCCGTACAACCAAGTCCCCCAAATCTTAAAAGGTAGTTTTACGGCAACGTCATCACGTATTCAAAGGCGGTTCTCTAAAGGCTTCTTATGTATGGGACTTCGGTCGAATGCGACGAGGTGTATATAGCCTATACTTCGGCGGGGCAACTTTCACCTTCAGCAAAGACGTTTCCCTTCGGATTCCTCCGCAGTTCTTGTTTCGCGGGCGTGTGTAGCATTGAAGGGCGTTGTCTGACTTTCGCCTCAGGGGAAAGACATTTGAATTAATCGGCGATAAGAAGAGAATGCGGGAAAGGTGTAGGTAGGTTGATGTACTGTATATGCGTATGGGAGATTGAATTAGGCCTGTGTATGTACTTAAGGATATATATTGAGTGATTTGAAAGTTATAGGTAAGTTAGCAAGAGAGATGGTACTGATAGTGAACTATGAAGGGAACGGGAAAAAGGGTATAAGTATGAATTCACTTGTAAAAAATTATATAATATATATATAGGCTATATATATCTACAGAGTATGTATATATATATATATATATATATATATATATATATATATATTTATATATATATGTGTGTATATATATATATGAAAAGGATATAAGTATGAATTATTGAAAAATATATATATATATATATATATATATATATATATATATATATATATATATATATATATATATATATATATATATATATATATATATATATATATATATAGAGAGAGAGAGAGAGAGAGAGAGAGAGAGAGAGAGAGAGAGAGAGAGAGAGAGAGAGAGAGAGAGAGAGAGAACTGGCTGGTAATGTGGCAAAGCAAAATAATAAAAAAAATTTAGCATTACAACGCTAAAGAATCCCATCAAAGGGCGAAAATGATTATCGCCAGGACTCCAACTCATCCCAAAAGCCTTGTAAGGAAATAGGACACACCGGGTCACGCCCATTTGTGCGGGTGGGTGGTCAAAATTTCAAAAGCCTTTCGCAGAAGGGGCGTGGTTTTTCGGAGGATGGTCCTGTCCTCTGTGACTCGGGTCGGTCGTCAACAATTGACTGAGAAAATTAAATTTTTTAATACATATGATATTCAGTTATGACGTATTATTGCAGTTTTGCCATACGATGGGTTTCCAAATTTTGCAATGGCGGGAAGTCGAGTTGCTGGAAAGCATTTGCAGTCGCTATTCATTTATTATTCAAGGGATCTGATCGCACTCATTGATTTGCTGTCCAGTGAACGGCTTGATATTATTTATCGCCTTTACGAATGCTGTTAAGTAATTCATGAATTACTTGTTTTGTTGAGCTGGAGTAATTGGGTATGAAAAGAATTCTTTTGATATTCTTGCAACAGTTTTGTTGATGAAGAGAAAAAGCAGTTTTTCTGTTGAGGAATATATATATATATATATATATATATATATATATATATATATATATATATATATATATATATATATATATATATATACATACTGTATATGTGTGTATGTATCTGTATGTATATGTGTTTATAATTTTGTTATTTCTTAGGTAGTAGGTATATAATATATTCTTCGCGGTAAAACAATTTCAGATCCATTCAGAGTAGCTCAAATTGTGAGAAGCTTAGCAACAAAAATGATCGATCTTGTAACTCTGAACATTGAAGGTTATCATTAACATAAAGTCATTTTTACAACCATTGATTACCAGGTGGATGAAAGCTCGGACAAGTTGAACCGTTTATTGTGTACTCTTGCCGAGCAGGTTACGTACGAAGGACGAACGTTTTTTAAAATTTTTTTAGATTTTTAAAATGTCGTAAGTTGTAATATTTACTCTTTAATTTCTCCCCAACACTCGATTCTAGAATGTGGGACTTCCAACACCTACTCCCAACCTTCAGTTGTGTTTATTTATCCATTTACTTATCACAGTTATAAAGTAGGCTCTCAAGGAAAGTATATTTTTTACTTTTCTTACCACGATTTCAGCTTCTGTTTGAGTGCAATAATAGACATGATACCGGAGCTTAGCTGTGCAAAGCTTAAATTCTTTAATTAGGGAGAAATACATTGGCTAAGTTCTGACGCGGGGGTGAGGTTCAAAGGAACGGAAATCGAAGAAAATTGTCTGAAGTTTTCCTTCAGATTAATTTGGTGTGAGGTTTTAATGAAAAATCATTAGACCACGGAGTTTAAGTCATTAGACCACGTAGGAAGAAAGTCATTTGGCTTCTGACGTAGAAAGTTTACAGCCATGCAATTATTTCTTTGTTAATTGGTAATTGAATAATTGTATTTGAGATGAAGATGTTTCCTCACGGCTTCATTTTTGTACATTTTAAGGTGACGATGCACCACTGTTTATATGAAGTATTTAAAGAGAGTTAGGTGACGATGCACCACTGTTTATATGAAAGTATTTAAAGAGAGTTAGGTGACGATGCACCACTGTTTATATGAAGTATTTAAAGAGAGTTAGGTGACGATGCATCACTGTTTATATGAAGTATTTAAAGAGTTAGGTGACGATGCACCACTGTTTATAAGAAGTATTTAAAGAGAGTTAGGTGACGATGCACCACTGTTTATATGAAGTATTTAAAGAGAGCTAGGTGACGATGCACCACTGTTTATAAGAAGTATTTAAAGAGAGTTAGGTGACGATGCACCACTGTTTATATGAGGTATTTAAAGAGTTTGGTGACGATGCACCACTGTTTATATGAAGTATTTAAAGAGAGTTAGGTGACGATGCACCACTGTTTATATGAAGTATTTAAAGAGAGCTAGGTGACGATGCACCACTGTTTATAAGAAGTATTTAAAGAGAGTTAGGTGACGATGCACCACTGTTTATATGAAGTATTTAAAGAGAGTTACATTGAACAGACTACATATCATATCTCACGACAAGCTGTGAACTGTTGCAGCTGATGGTATAGGGTTGACAGATGTTTTAATAAACGTTCAGTAAAGCTGGTCTTGTTGAATAAAAAAAAAAAGTTGCTTACAAAACTTGACAATATCCACCTGTTTTGTGCCACCAATATCCACTTCCAGCACTTTAACCACAGATGTGTTATTGCCAAGTGTTTAATTAATAGACTATTCTGAGATGTGAAGGTGGAGGAACCAGATTTTCTGCCTAAAAAAAAAAAAAAAATGAGCGGTGAGAAAGGAGGCAAAGAAATGAGTCAGGTGCAAATTGCACAGGATTCTTAATTATTATGTATCTTGCGAACTCAGATTTATGTATCCTAAATCATTCACGTACTTATTTTCAAGTTTGAATCCCATTAGATATTTTGTTTTTCTTGCTGTTAAATTGTTTTTTTTGGCAGCAAAATTGTTCTTTGTTTTCTTTTTTTATGTATGTATGTATGTATATGTGCGTATATTGATTTTATATGTATAAATGTATATCTATGCATATTTATGTATATGTATGTATATATGTATGTATAGATAGTATATTATGTGTATATTGATTTTATATGTATAAATGTATATATATGCATATATATGTATATGTATGTATATATGTATGTATGTAAGTATATATTTATGTTTTTAGATATTCGTCATATGAATCTATTCTCAAATCTATTTATTTATTTTATACTTTCCTATTTTAATTTATTACGGCGTCAATAACCTAGGTGTTGTGACGCCAGTTTTAGTAGCTGTAATCAGTCAGTCAACCGTGGAAAGTCGTACCAGAGAAATGTCAGTGTCAGTTCAACAAAACGTTCTTAAGAGATTTGATAAAACCCGAAACTAATTGAACTAGATATGCATGAACCAGTCCAGTCTCCAAATACCATTGGAAACAAAAACGAACAAGAACTTGTTATTTAAGAGCAACTTCTCTGAATTTCTTTTTTATGTAAAACTGGGGAAAAATTAGGGAAAATATAGAAAAGAAATGGAGCATTATTATTGTTATACTTGAGAGGAAGGTAGTTGTCATTTTATTTACTGATTAAAAATGGGAGAAAATGTACCGTGCTAATGAAATAATGGCTAGGAAACTATTTAATGGCTAAAGAATACATGACTAGAATTGTATTTGTAAGAAAGGAAATATTAATGAAAATGTAACTTGGAAGAAAACCATTCTCTCTCTCTCTCTCTCTCTCTCTCTCTCTCTCTCTCTCTCTCTCTCTCTCTTTATCATTTGTATGTATCTCAGGTGACTTAAGCATCAAGTTTTATAGACGCTGGTCAGCCGACTGCTTAGCCCACTGACTGGGTAGAGAGAGAAGAGAGATTTTAAAAACTAATGCGCGTCCAGCCATCCTTCAAAATATATGCCACCTTATCACAATCAATATTTAAATGCCTCGACGAGGTAATCCTCATCCCACAGACATGGAACCAAGCATCAGACATTCTCTCTCTCTCTCCCTCTCCCTCACGCAGAGGTCTCCCGAGCCAACTGAAAAGCGTCCCGCGCAAGAACTTCTGTTTTCTGTTGCTTGGAATGACTTCAAGCTGAACGGTCTCCTGTACCGTTGAAAGGACAGGCGTTTATAAACAGGACGGCCTTGGGGTAGGTTTGGTTGAGGGGGGGGGGAGTCTGGGGTATTGGTCGCTCTGCGGAGGGGGTACCCAAA
>NC_089766.1:11758507-11761007 GCF_040412425.1 Macrobrachium rosenbergii | reverse complement strand
GATCTCTTCTTGTTCTTCTCCTCTGACCTCGCTCGCGTGTGAGATCACTCGCAGAACGGAAAGAGGCAGCGGAATGAACCGTTAGCCCAGCGTTGACCAACCTGACCTCGATTCGTATACCAATTATGAGACGCGGTGGAAAGCACATTCATTTATCGGATGACCTCCGAGGGGGAGGGGGATGGATGTTCAATCGGATCACTACTTGTAGATTGGTAGAATGACGGTGAGACGGGGAGGGGGGTTGAGTGGGAGGATATAGGGAAAGGATGGGGTGGGTGGGTGGGTAGGGGGTGATTGGGGGGTATATGGTTAAGGGGTGGGCGGGGAGAGCTGACGGAAGTCCCGTCCGAACAATCATTAAGTGACGGACTAAAGAAAAATCATGTTCGTAAATCATTTTTATTAATTGTATGTCATGCAGTGTAATGGATATACTGCATTGTGGGTGCTGGAATTGTATTGACTAACGTTAATGTTGTTGTTTTGTTGTTGTTGTAGTTATGGTTGTCATTAGTTATTGATGTCAATGTTGGCTTTTTTAGGATTGTTGTTTTATATATATATATATATATATATATATATATATATATATATATATATATTTATATATATATATATATATATATATATATATATATATATATGTTATATATGATATATATTTATATAAATAAAGATATTTATAAGGTTTGGGAGGACCAGTCCTTGTTTGATTAGTATTTTGGGCATATTTTCCTTGAAAGGTAGTTGGTCTATTCCCTACTTGTCTGGAATTATCATAGAACTTATTATTCATTTTAACGGTAGGATAATATTATTTCTGCTTTTCCTTTCATTTTGTGCTTCTGTTGTTCCTACAAATTCCTTGGAGAGATTTATCTCTTTCTTTTGTATTTCTTCTCTCATCGTTTTCAATATTTGAAGGCTGTCTTTCTTTGGATCAATTTTTATTTTTCTGAAAGCCTTATTTTCCTCCTCTCCAAGGGCATTATATATTGTTCCAGATGACAAGTAATTTAAAACATGTCTTAGTTCAACTAAATTACTGACACTATCTCCAAACTGTGTCTTATCTCCTATGGTAATGCCTGTTTTCTCTAAGTCTTCTGTTATTTTATCTATTGCATTCACCACGCTTGCGTACAAATTAGCAATTGTTTATATTGCGGGTTGAGGAATCTAGTTATGTTATATAAACTGCCAGTCTTATTCACTGGTTCCCAGAGTGATAAACAAATTTCTTTGAATTCTGCATAGTTATTAAGTTTGCTAAAACTTGTGGAATTCAGTTTTGTGAGCGTCACCATGTTCTGAGCTTACGAGAAGCAAGGCTTCGTTTATTTTAGCTCTTTCATCTGTTATTCCCCCTGAAGTTATGCGACTATCTGCATCTGCGAGCCAATGATTTACTGAATAAGATTCGAGTCGACTTTTGCCAGGATTTGAATCATCCACCTGTTCACAGAAGCGTGTGGCTGTTGTTATTGCAGCTGCGATATTGAAAGGTGCGAGTATTATTAGTATTGTTACTATTATTATAACAGTATTATTAGAATAGAATTGTTAACACTATTTTGGTTCTGGTTAGTTAGGTTATTATTGTTAGTGTTTCCTTGCACTAAAGCTGAGTGGGAATTTAGTCTTGGAATTCGGCTACGTCTGAGAGTCGACGGTCTTAAATTGTATGGTGAATGGCCAACGGTGTTCAGTAATTCGTCAACAACTCTTTGCATGGTAAAACAGAATTATTCAAGTTGAGCATCTCATTTGTATCTATATAAAAATTTTTCACTATGCACACTGTATCATAAAATAAAGAAACTGTCGAAATATAATAATAAAAAATTAAATTCTCAAACTGAGTTCAAGTGCACAAGTAGATTAAATTCTTCAAAGTAATCATTCAAATACAAATAAAAAAAAATCTTATGTGAAACTGGGCATCATATCATTAAAAAAAAATTCACATACATATATATGTCGGGCATGACATATATATATATATATATATATATATATATATATATATATATATATATATATATATATATATATATATATATATATATATATATAATATATATACTATATGTATGTATATGTATGTATGTATGTATGTATGTATGTATGTATGTATGTATGTATATATACTTATACAGCCGTTTAGGTTAACAACTTTAAAGAGATATAAAAAGCAGCTTATTTCAGAGAGAGAGAGAGAGAGAGAGAGAGAGAGAGAGAGAGAGAGAGAGAGAGAGAGAGAGAGAGATCTAGAAGACCTGAAGTTGACCCGTAAGGTGAAGGCAGACTTGCCTTCTGACTGACAGCGAGGCCGCACCAGGATAATGGGAACAGTGGGGGAGGTGGGAAGGTCCACATTCTCTCTTAAAAAAAAAAAAATTAAACAGGGAAAGTGGTGAAACGTGACATTCAGAGATAACTGGGTCAGTCGTAATTAGCATTTTTGGATTAACTTATTTGGCGGATTTAGCGGAAG
>NC_089766.1:11751007-11753507 GCF_040412425.1 Macrobrachium rosenbergii | reverse complement strand
GGGAATCGAGATAGGATGTTGTGGGTGATTTAGGGTAGGACCCCACGAGATACCTGTAATTTAAGTGCGGCCCTGTATAGACAGGTAATTATGATCGATAGGACATTGTCTTGATAGGACTAGAGACTGATCTCTCTCTCTCTCTCTCTCTCTCTCTCTCTCTCTCTCTCTCTCTCTCTCTCTCTCTCTCTCTCTCTCTCTCTCTCTCTCTCATATATATATATATATATATATATATATATATATATATATATATATATATATATATATATATATATATATAGAGAGAGAGAGAGAGAGAGAGAGAGAGAGAGAGAGAGAGAGAGAGAGAGAGAGAGAAAGAGAGAGAAGCCTGCCATCACACGTCAATTGTAACACAAAATGTAATAAATATACTAATAAAGTAAAAATAGAAATTAAACGGTTCTCATCAAGGAATAAAGAACAGGTTTCATCTGAGAGAGAGAGAGAGAGAGAGAGAGAGAGAGAGAGAGAGAGAGAGAGAGAGAGAGAGAGAGATTAGTCCCTTTATTATAAATGCGCCCATTTTGGTACGTCCTTAACTTCATAAAAGAAATAAACAACCTCAATATTTGATCGACCAGAGCATCTGGCACCGCATGTCACATTCCAGTCAAGCGCCCCTTAGTAACCCAGTTGCTGAGGTCATGTCCTCACATTCTCGATAAGAGACACCTGTAAAGGGGAACCTTTATGTCGTTGTAGGTGATACCGCACTATTTACCTTTAGCCAGACCTTTCCATACTATCTACCATCTACCTCACCACCCTTCCCCACCTCTCGTCCTCCCCATCCCGTGGGCGTGGGGTGTTACAGAATGGGCGGGGTGGAGAGGGAAGAGTGTCTTCCTGGATGGGTGGGGATACCGCTTGGTTCAGATCTACTTCTACATCTACCCCACCACCCTTCTCTACCGGTCCTCCCCATCCCATAGGGGGTGGAGTGTTACGCATTGGGTGGGGTGTAGGGGGAAGAGTGTCTTCCTGAATGGGTGGGGATGTGGATGGGTTGTATGATGGTTTGGGGGGGGCAGTAAATAGTGTTCGATAGGACATTCATAAGTAATAGGTTGGATTGTATAAGTGGGACGTTGGGTTAGGTGACCTGAGATGGTATCTGACCTTGAGAGAGAGAGAGAGAGAGAGAGAGAGAGAGAGAGAGAGAGAGAGAGAGAGAGAGAGAGAGAGGGGCGTATTTTGTTGGTAAAGATTGGTAGCATATCCGAGTTAGTTAGAGATCTAAATTTGTGAAATTTTACTGTTAATTTTTATTGTACATTAACACCTTACATTCACTTAATGTATAGTTGCTATTGATATTATTGTTTATAAAGTGTTTGTGAAACAAGTTGGATATTGCATTAACTTTCTAAAGAACTTTATTCAAAACAGAATTTCTTACTTTAAATAAAAAGATGAAACACAGATACGTATTTTTCTTACACTGTATTTATATTATTATTTTTTAAATACGTGAACTTCCTCTAACAAATCTTGAGGGCTCGCGCGCGCTCGCCTCCAGCCTGACAATAGCACTAATGGTGAATTTCCTTAAGGGCGGGACTGGGTAATAAACACGCATTAAAGTGACCCCTATTACCTCCCTTCCCCCCCACCCCCCTCTTTATTTACTTTCTCCGTCTATATTAGGATCTCTGCCGCGTTATTGCTTTTTATCGATCACGGGTCATTTTGGCATCCCTTCTTTGTTTGCTGTCGGGACACACGGTGCCTTCGGTACCTGTACCGGGTCGGTACCTGTACCGGGTCGGTACCTGTACCAGGATGGCGGGGGGGGGGGTATCGTTGGCTGGAGATGGGTGGGAAAAAGGGAGGGGGTTTGTGGGAAGAGGGGACGGGAATGTTTTGGAGTATAGGAAGAGAGAGGGGGAAGGAGTATGGAATAAATAGGAAGGGGAAGAAGGAAGTGGAAGGGCTGTATATATAAGAGTGAGAGGAAGAGCTTGAAGGTTTATAGGAAGAGAGAGGGGGAAGGAGTATGGAATAAATAGGAAGGGGAAGGGCTGCATATATAGGCATAAGAGGAAAGACCTGAAGATTTATAGGAAGAGAGAGGTGGCAAGAGCATGGAACAAATAGGAAGAGGAAAAGGCTGTATATATAGGAGTAAGAGGAAGGGCCTGAAGGTTTCTAGGAGGAGAGAGGGGAAGGGATAAGGGATTTATAGGAAGTGGAAGGAAGTAATACTATTTATAGGACGAAGGAAGGAGAGTAATAAGAATAACAGATAGAAGGGAGGGGAAAAAGTATACAGGAATATAAGAAGGTTTTGTATAAAGCTTAGGAAGAGGGTGTTTTAATAGGCGTTGGTTTATAGGAAACGTAGGAAAAGTGGGATGGGTGTACATAGGAGCATGAAGGGGTGATAATGTGAGGTATATAGGATGGGGTTGGAAGAAGGGAACAGAGTAAAATAGAAGGGAGGAGGAGGAGGAGGAGGAGGAGGACGTGTGCTAAT
>NC_089766.1:11743507-11748507 GCF_040412425.1 Macrobrachium rosenbergii | reverse complement strand
GGTGATATTGCAAATTTTTTTCACCATGAATTTATTGTATAGGTGATTCAGCAAAAGTTCAGTTTTAATAAAGGTTCATCTGTTTCATATTTGGTGTTACTGTTCATTTTTTACGTTGTTATTATTATTATTATTATTATTTTATTATTATTATTATTATTATTATTATTATTATTACAAACGTTGGTGATGTATATCTGTATACCAAAGTATGAATATTGGCCAATTTTAATAGTATTAACTATGAAGAGAAAAGAAATGTAAATTATAAATTGGGAAGACTCAAATAAGTTTAGCTTGAATCATGCAGTAATCCTATTTAGCAGGATATTATTATTATTATTATTATTATTATTATTATTTATTATTATTATTATTATTATTATTATTAAACACACTGCTAATGCATATTGGTCAATTATTTCCAGTATTAACGAGGAAGAGAAAAGAAGTATAAGGAAAATATGGAAGACTCAATATAAAATTAACTTGAATGATGCAGCAGTCCTATTTAACAGGATATATTATTATAATTGTTATTATTACACTCGCTGCTGATGTGATCTTTATATCAAAATATGAACACTGGCCAATTATTGTCCAATATTAACGTACAAGGGAAAAGAATCATAATGGAAAATATGAAAGGCTCAATATAAAATTAACTTGAATGATGCGGCCATTATATTTATGATTATTATTTTTATTATTTTTATTATTATGAACGTAACAGATATTTTACTATTATTATTATTATTATTATTATTATTATTATTATTATTATTATTATTATTTTACTAGTATTAAAATTACAATTATATAGTAAATATATTACTATATAATTGTGGATTTTTATTACTCAGATTATTTTATTGTGAAATTGTGAATCTGTCATATTATTATTATTATTATTATTATTATTATTATTATTATTATTATTATTATTATTATTATTATTATTATTATTATTATTATGATCGTAACATATTTTACTATTATTATTATTATTATTATTATTTTTATTATTATTATTATTATTATTATTATTATTATTATTATTATTATCATTATTATTATTATTATTATTATTATTGGAAGTAACAGACATTCTTTTCTGTATTTTTCTAGGTAAGCAAATCGTCAGGAGGAGAAAGAAATAGAGACAGAGAGCTGAAACTTCTGCTTCCCCTCCGTCAGGTGGGTAGTTGACATCCCGAAGGTGCTCAAGGTTGTTTTTGGAGGGCATCCCCGAGGGGGATGCGGAAGACAATAAAGAAAAGAAGACAATGGTGGTGACCATTGTCTTTTTGTTTTTGTTTGTCAGTATTTGAATGGTTTCATGTCGGTAGGTCTTAGGTCTTTTATGTTGTTTACCGATTAAATACTCGATCTTTTATGTATTTTTTTCAGTAATATTTTTTTTCTTTAAAAGAATATTCTGTATGGTGGTGGGTTACATTGATACGCGAGAAATTAGGGTGAGAGAGTCCGTTCACACACACACATATAATACATATATATATATATATATATATATATATATATATATATATATATATATATATATATATATATATAGATATTACTTCTTTTTTCTTCTTCCTCTTCTCTGTTTATTCTGCAGTCAGGGTCGCCGTTTTTAATGAACTTTTCCCAGGCCTTTCTGTTTTGTGTTCTTCCTTCGACTGCACCTTTGACACTCATAGATTTTAAACACACACACACACACACACACACACACACATATATATATATATATATATATATATATATATATATATATATATATATATATATAGTATGTGTGTATGTATGTAAATGTATATATCTGTGATCTGTGAGAGAGAGAGAGAGAGAGAGAGAATTTTGTATTCATGTACTCGAAGTGTAAAAACATACTTTTGTTATCCTATTGTGAGTATGATGTTTATGTTTATATTCGCGTACAGGCGGGAGCGCGTCCTTGTATTGTGATGTTTTCAAAAAAGGTCTCTCATTGTTTTGAATGTGTGATGATAAGGAGGGAAAAAAGCCTTGGGGTTTTATTTGAACTGCGTTTAAACTGGTATTTCGTTATAGCTGTTTCTTTTTTATATGGGTCTTTGTTTATGCTGTCTCTCTCTCTCTCTCTCTCGTATCAAAAACATTACGGGATTGTTTTTATCTTCTAAAAGCAGTTAAACATTTGTAGTTGGTATTGTATGCTGATTTCTCTCTCTCTCTCTCTCTCTCTCTCTCTCTCTCTCTCTCTCTCTCTCAGTTCAGACCACTTGTAAGTATAAGTATTTGCTATCACCTTTGGACCTGTGATATTTAAGTGTAGCTTGAGAGAGAGAGAGAGAGAGAGAGAGAGAGAGAGAGAGAGAGAGAGAGAGAGAGAGAGAGAGGAGCGTGGGGCAGAGAAAGATTGACATATTTGTTTATAATCTTATTATTATTATCGTCCCTTAAATTTTGTCCTTGAACAGCTCTAATTAACGATCGAAAAAGTTATGCTTGCGCGTGCGCACACTCACAATCACACACGCATGCGCACACACACATACTATATATATATATATACGTTCATACATACATATACATACACATATATATGTATATATGTTTGTGTGTGTGTGAGAGAGAGAGAGAGAGAGAGAGAGAGAGAGAGAGAGAGAGAGAGAGAGAGAAATATTGGGTCTTGGGTTGGCGGAGAACTGTTGCTTCTGTCGAAGAGGAAAAAAAACCTGCTTTTGAAAGCTGTACTTATCCACCACTGATGATACCGGTATTTCCCGGCTTATATATAACTTCATGAAGTCGCTCGTCGGGTTTTCATATTTTCCTCCTAAAATGCTGAGTATTTGTTGTTTGATCCATTAAATAATAATAATAATAATAATAATAATAATAATAATTATTATTATTATTATTATTATTATTATTATTATTATTATTATTATTATTATTATTATGCTGGAAAAAATGAGTCTAAATAGTTAGTCAAAGAATGATAAATACAATAATTATAATAATTTTTACTAAATTTGTGGTGAAAATTACTTCTATTGATATGCAACTAAACAGCATTTCTTTAAATAATCAGTAATTTTCCGTAAATGATTATAACAATAATAAGAAATGCAGTGATAAAATGTCATATTGATCCATATTTATATTCTACGGACAATAAACTCATCGTTCGGATTTGCCGTCGTCCAGTCCCTCTGGTCACTGGCCTGTTATGAATATGCACGATGAAGGGATCTTGTTCTGGGTATTGGGGTGGTACGTAAAGTCCCTCTCTTACATGACCTTCATTTTTGACGGGACAGATACACTAGTATCTTATAATAATAATAATAATAATAATAATAATAATAATAATAATAATAATAATAATGAAATGCACTTTGTACCATGGAAGCGTTAGATTCCCAGTCTTAACCAGCCTCCTTGCGCATGCGTTGTTCAAAAAAGCGTGTCCGAATCGCCTCGCGCGGCTTCTGATTTCGCTCCGAGCGTTCGAAAGCCTTGCCGCGACTTTAGGTCGCAAAAAAGTTGATGAGCATTTCTT
Source organism: Macrobrachium rosenbergii (assembly GCF_040412425.1). Lineage (NCBI taxonomy): Eukaryota > Metazoa > Arthropoda > Malacostraca > Decapoda > Palaemonidae > Macrobrachium > Macrobrachium rosenbergii. The sequence goes on along the minus strand of NC_089766.1, from coordinate 11,744,951 downwards.
TGAAATCGTTCAGACGTGGTAGGTTTGGGCTAAAGATAGTGAGTGACACCATTTCAAATAGTGAAACGGAGATTTCAGTGATAGTTTCTCGGAAATTATTATTATTTTTTTGCAGGGTTGAAGGGTTTAGAGAAATAATTTGGGAAGAATTTTCCCCTGGAAAGGAAAGATTTTTTTTTTATATATAAGAAAGAATACTTTGGTAGCTGAAAATATTTTCGTTTATTATTGTAAGGAACTGACGTTGATTGGCAGTTATATTTAAAAAAAAAAAATATTTGGAATGTTTTGTATTGATTTTGTTAAGGATTTGAGTTGTACCTTTGTGTGTGTGCTTAAGAGAGAGAGAGAGAGAGAGAGAGAGAGAGAGAGAGAGAGAGAGAGAGAGAGAGAGAGAGAGAATGTTATATTTTCGCTTATGTATTTTATTACCAATATAAAAATGTTCAGTGCTGATAATACTTTAGGAATTTCCATTGTCCGAGAGAGAAAGACAGCCGTTTTGAATTTCATTGAAGCACTTCAAAACATAAAATTTTCATCAAGAGAGAGAGAGAGAGAGAGAGAGAGAGAGAGAGAGAGAGAGCATCTTATTTTTTCATTGTTGTAGTTGATTACCTTATCAGAATGTTCAATTGGTATTAAGGAACTCACATTATCAAGAGAGAAAGGCAAACTATTTTGAATACCACTGAAGCACTTCAAAATATAATTTGCATCAGAGAGAGAGAGAGAGAGAGAGAGAGAAGTAGTCAAGTAAAATACCCACCTCTTGACAGTACACCTGCTCTCGCCTCTTGCCAAAACCACCTTCACCAGTATCGTCTAATGTCGCGATCCCAGATGTCAAAGGTTCCAATTGCGCACTTTTCCTCCACGCCTTTGCCTCTCTGTGCGTTAACCTCTCATAGTGAAAGGATTAGAAATTTTTTCTCTGTATCATTTATACATTATATATATATATATATATATTATATATATATATATATATATATATATATATATATATATATATATATATATATATATATATATATATATATATATATATAATCACTCACATCAGTTGAAGGATCGAACCTTGCAGATGTCTGCTAATTTGCAAGATTTATGTTAAGATGTCTGCTTTCAGAAACGTCTCCAGGTTTTAATTCTGCTATTTTTATTGATATAAAAATAACTCCTGTTGCATATGAAGTAAATAATTTTTCTAATGACCATGTAGCCTGCTTCCTTCACTGCAGTTACTCAGTGAATATGTTATTTATTCTCTATATAATGTTTCTCAACCTTATTTCACTTGATAATATATTTTATTTGCTTCTCTAGCTAGTAACTGCATTGATATCCAGGAGAGTTATATATAAAAAAGTTTCTGGTAATTTTCAAGGTTTTGTTTAAGTTTCAAAACATCATCAGTTCTTACCTCTGCTATTTTCATTTC
>NC_089766.1:11731007-11741007 GCF_040412425.1 Macrobrachium rosenbergii | reverse complement strand
ACTTGGCACTTAAGATTTTAGGATTAATTTAAATATTTTTTATTTTTCGGGGACCCACCGTTCTTAAGGCATAGAATATCCCGAAGGCAGTCGGTTAGAACTGAACTTGAATTCTTGAAATGTATTGTTTAAAATTGCATTATATTGACTTGGTATCTAAGATTTTAAAATTAATATAATTTTTTTTTTCTTTCTCAAAGCATAGGATATCCCGAAGGCCGGAAGTATTTTTAGATCTGATTTCTCTTACTGTACATAAATAGCGTGACAGAGAAGGCATTCTTTTATCTTCAGTGATGACCGCAATCTTATATGCAAGGAAGTTAAAGTCACGTATTTCCTATAAGCCGTTATCAACAGGTGTATCTGAATATTAAGCGACTAGCTTCATTTTTTATTATTTATTATTAGTATTATTATTATTACGATTCCTGCTAATGTCATTTATACAGAAAATATTTCTCTCCATATTTATCCCCTAAACATAGTCATATGCACGTCGTGTTCTCAAGGGCCAATAACATATTGAATATTGGCCAATTTTGAACCTTAGTTTCTTTGACCCACTTATCTCTCCGGCGTTCGTGAGTCACATTTGGCTCTCTGAGGCGTTTCATTGGATGTGTCGTGCTCTCAAGGCCTTGTGATCTTCGCGAATATTTTACTTCAATATTTATTTTTTTTTTGTTAGTTTTGTTTGCGTTATTGTTTTTGTGTCTATGTGGTCCGTGCTGCCATAGTTATTTTATGGTTGTGCGTTCACTGGAGTGATTATTAGGCTTCTCATCATTATTCAGTGTTTTATAAAGTTTTGTATCTTTATTTTAATAATGGCCATGGGGCCAGTTATTAAGGAATATTTAGTATGTTAGGCACAGTGAAAAGTACATTTATATATATATATATATATATATATATATATATATATATATGTATATATATAGACATATACATATATATATGTATATATACCGTATATATATGTCCTTTTTTTCATCTCTCTTCGTCAACATTTTCGCCTTTTTTCCGTCGCTGTTTTTTACCTAATTTCTTGAGACAGTTTCCACCAATTTTTTTCGTTACTTTTTTTCCACCTGCTTCCTGGGCCAGTTTTCACGAGTTTTACTGTAATTATTTTCACGTGTCTTCGCCATTTTTTTTTTTTTTTTTTTTTTTTTACGTTTTACGTCTCTGCTTCAGCTTGAAATCAGAAAGGTAAACAGACTGTCAGACGCAGGAGAGATATCTTGACTTCAACCTTGCCAAACAGGTTTGTTGACATTTTTTTTTGTTTTGTGTTGACCTATCAGTTTTCGGTGGCACGGGGTAAGCTGACCCCTAATTAGTGTAACCCCCCCCCCTTAATTTAGAGGTTTGTTGTTTAAGAGACCCTGCTGTTGAAGAATAGAATCACATTGACCGATTTAGCATCGCTTTTTTTTACCTTCAGAAATACTGATAGGACTTGTAAGGTTGCGTTCTGTCGAGTCGCACGGCAAACGTAAAACGGTTGGATACGTACACTATTGAACGAAGCCAGCGGCTCGTACACTGTCAGTTTGTATAACCTGTTTTCGAGACACGACGTGGCATTCTGTTAGGGGTGTCAAGGCAAACGGAAATCTGTTTTGAGTATAGGCTACACATGTTAGCGTACTAAGCCTTTATGTTTCACGCTTTCATTACGAATAATTTTTTTGAGTCACGGAAAAGTTTCAAATTACTGTCACAATGCACAGAGCCTCTCTCTCTCTCTCTCTCTCTCTCTTTCTCTCTCTCTCTCTCTCTCTCTCTCTCTCTCTCTCTCTCTTACACACAGATCACTAGCAGATCCCGGGGGGGGTGGGGATGGCGGCGGCCACCTGGGCACGTGCCTCCCCATGAAAAATAATGACAAAATAATAATATTGAAGATTTAGAAAATAATAACATAAATGAGAAATATAAAAATGGGAAAAAAATAAAAATATATATATATATATATATATATATATATATATATATATATATATATATATATATATATATATATATATATATATATATATATATATATATATATATGCGCGTGTGTGTGTGAATGTATAATATGAAAATTGGTGCCCCCATAAAATTTTTCTGGATCCACTAGTGATGTCATTTAAATGTATATATATATATATACACACACACACACACACACACACACACACACACATATATATATATATATATATATATATATATATATATATATATATATATATATATATATATATTTAAATTTAAATATTGCCTAGATGAATCCAATTTCTCTCCTGTGTCCCAATTAAACTCGAGTAACAGCAATCGCATATGGTTTCTTTTTTATGCCTTACAATAAAAAAACCTTGCTAGTGACGGCGGTACCTTACAGCGGTAGACATTAACATGACTACCGCCGTATGCATACGCCTTTACATAATGAAACAGACGGAGTATCGCCTATTAAATCACGTGACCTCCAACGCTTTCTGTGTCGTGGTTGCAGTGGTTTTTGCTAATTGCATTACTGGGCTTTGTTATTGCGTTATTTCGACACTCAGTTCACCGACGTTCGGCCGTTTCTATGGCGCGTTAGTGTTGTATGAGGTCTCTCTCTCTCTCTCTCTCTCTCTCTCTCTCTCTCTCTCTCTCTCTCTCTCTCTCTCTCTCTCTCCCTCGAAAGAAGATTAGTGTGAGTTCTGTTATCTGCTAATTGTATTCTGTATATGTTTGATGCTGTTTTAGTATTTATTTGTATGTATAAATAAATATATGTATATATGTATAATATATGGATGCATGTATGTATGTATGTATATATATATATATATGTATAACACTCAGACACACACACACACACACATATATATATATATATATATATATATATATATATATATATATATACATATATACATATATATATATATATATATATATATATATATATATATATATATATATATATATATATATATATATATATGAGAGAGAGAGAGAGAGAGAAACAAACTAATAACGCTAATTATAACCCTATACTTTCTACTCCTCTTGACTTTTCATTCCAAGATAATTCTCTTCAGTCAGTCTTCAAATCAAAAACAAAAACAAAAAGACAATAGGAAGATAAAAAAATGAAAGCAAAGAAAAAAAAAGAGTCAAGAAAACCGAACGAGCGAAGGGCGTGTCCTGAACGACTTACTAATCACCCGTACTCATTTTCAAGAGGTGACTTGACCTTTTCTGCGCATGCGTGGAAGAGGCATCCCACTTGCCTGCTCGTGCGCAAGTTAGGTCGCGGTCTTGGGATGCTTTCAGGTGTGGTAGGTCTTGATTGGTTTTTTTCATGATTGACTTGTTACTTTTTTTTGTGTTTTTTGGTGATCGACTTACCTATTACTCGTTACTTATTTTGTTTTTTACTTGTTGCTCGTTACTTTTCTTACTTATTACTCGTTACTTATTTTATTTTTTATTTATTACGCATTGTTTATTTTATTTTACACTTGTTACTCATTACTTATTTTATTTTATTTTTTGTTATTTTTTTGTTTTTGTCGTTATCAACGATGCATGTGAGATGCTTTTATATTGGTGTTGTTAAAATATTATTATTATTATTATTATTATTATTATTATTATTATTATTATTATTATTAATCCAGTGTTATTATTATTATTATTTTATTACTGAACTTGTTCTCAGTAACACTGATAAGTCAGGTATGCCCTGTTTTGCTTACGTTAGCTCTTATTATTATTATTATTATTATTATTATTATTATTATTATTATTATTATTATTATTATTATTCAACTTGTTCTCAGTAACACTGGTAAGTCAGGTATGACCTGTTTTGCCTATGTTAGCTTCCTGTTATTGTTATTATTATTATTATTATTATTATTATTATTATTATTATTATTATTATTATTATTATTACATCAAGGCCAATAAAACGAAGGTCTAAACGAGTAAATCGACAATAACATTTTTCTCTATTATATTTATATTCTCCAAATATATCTCACTCTTCCGTGAAACAGAACTTCATCTCTCATTTTAAGTCAGAACTAACCAGAAATAAAAGAAGTAAGAAAACCTTAAAAAAAAAAAACTTCTCGATAAAAAAATGCCGAAAACTAGTTTTTGTGAAGCCTTGTTGAGTGACTTCGCTGTTTTGTGAAGGCTAACTGGCTTAAATGCCTTGATTGTGTTATTGTTAATGAGAGATAAGTAGACTTTCCAAAGCTCTCTCCTGGAATTTGAATAAATCTAGATCCCCTTAGGGGGTTAGTGCTGTCAGTACACCTCATGTGGTGCACTGTAGGCATTACTTAAGGTTCTTTGCAGTGTGCCTTCGGCCCCTAGCTGCAACCCCTTTGGTTCCTTTTACTGTACCTCCTTTCTTATTCTCTTTCTTCCATCTTACTTTCCACCCTTTCCTAGCAATTGATTCATAGTGCAACTGCTTTGAGGTTTTCCTCCTGTTACACCTCTCAAACCTTTTGTTATCAGTTTGCTTTTCAGCGCTGAATGACCTCATAGGTCCCAGTGCTTGGCCTTTGGCCTAAATTCTATATTCAATTCAATTCAGTTCAATTCAGTAAATCTAGATAGCAAAGTTATTGTTATTGTTATTATTGTTATTGCTGTTTTTGATCTTTACAAATTTGACTGTATGTGGTGGTCAAAATTAATAATATTTTAGCTCCACAGATGCCAGTATGTACAGGCAAAATAGTCATAATTATTTTAGCTGTATATATTCATACATTAGTGCACCTCTAAATATTAATGATAATAATCATTATGATTATAAACCTGTCTATAGATTTAATATATCTTGGCAGCAAAATTAATATGACTATTCCACTTGTTGAGATCATTATTAGTTTAACATTGAAAGGCGCTGTTTGAGTTTGTCTGTGGTCAAACACTTTAAGATTATTGATTCGTATTTTGACACTTGTTGAGATCATTATTAGTTTAGCTTTGAAAGGCGCTGTTTGAGTTTGTCTGTGGTCAAACACTTTAAGATTATTAATTCATATTTTGACACTTGTTGAGATCATTATTAGTTTAGCTTTGAAAGGCGCTGTTTGAGTTTGTCTGTGGTCAAACACTTTTAAGATTATTAATTCATATTTTGACGAAAGAAAGGATTCATTTTTTGGGTTAACCTATCCTTTCATATCTATGCAAACACAACATTTATAGATCCATATACACTCACACGCACATACATAACTCTCGACTGCAAGCACATGCAATTGTCACATCACGCACATGCATCATATAGACTTGGTTACGAATGTTATGCACATGCTCACACGCACATAAACGTACACCCACATAAATGGGAATGAGTATGCACATAAGTACTCTTGAGCATGTGTATCCAAATACACTTCTGGATACTGATGTATACACATAAATACACACATCCCCGCTCTCTACACACCCACACAAATGCACATACCCGCGCACATCACATACCCACTCTGGTATTTTATATTCATACCCGAGCGCGCGCGCGCCGGCCGGCCGGCCGGCAGGCGGGCTGGCTTGATCGGGGAGAAAGTGAATGCTGACTCGGCGGGGCCTGTGGGTGGGGTGGTAACCCATCCCTCCCCCTGCCACGGTGGGGCTCCTCCCCTCCCCCTCCCCCGTCTCCAGTGTGTTGGGAGAAGATCAAGTGAGCGAAGGGAAAGGAAGCTTTTGGGTCCTCGTTGGTCATGTGAGGTGTGTGTTTGGGCGGGGGGGGGGGGCGGTTTTGAAGGCGTCAGGTTGGTGGTGGGGGGTGGGGGTTTGTTCTCTTAAAAAAATGGACTGCAACCCCTTTTCTACCCGTGTTCGAATGCCTGGGTGACTTTCAGAAGGTTGCGTTAAGTGTGGAGATTGTTTAATGTGTTCGGCTTGTCTGTTACACCAGGATTACTTTCTAGGTTTAATGTAATTTAAAGGATGAATTGCGTTATGGCTTGATATTTAGTAGAAGAGTTATTTCAGTGTTTCATAATACAAAGATGTTTTAATTTAACTCAGTGTAATTATATCAAATTATTATCTTTGTGATTAAATGTAATATATGAGTTATTTCCTTGGTTCAGATTTTAGTATATGAGAACCAAACGTACGGCATTCAATCCAAAACGAAATCACTTTACTGAAAAACACCTAATAAAAGGATACGAGAACAGTTTTAGGTACAATAGTAGACAATGAATAAACGAGTAATACGAGACAGTAAAATAGTCAACAGAATGCTTCAAAGCAGAAAGCAGATTGCAACTGCAAAGCAAAGCCTAGCGAGGTGTGGTACCTTGAAATAGCAGGAGGAACGGCGTCAGGTTTTGGGTTAGTATATAATAGCAGAATAGTTTAACAGAAAGTATGATACCACGTGCATGGTTCTGGATAGCATCTGTCGTTATAATTACTTGTATAAATTAATGCTTGATAGAAAAACTTGTAGAAGATTCTGGGTATAGCAGAGGGGCCAGAAGATACCACCAAGTGACATTTAGGGTAGGATAGCATGGTGTGTAGCGGGATAGCTCAGACTTGGATAACACAATCCAGGTAAGGTGGCCGGAAGGTATCCTATGCTTCTCTGAATTGGAACTGGTAATAATATATTGCAAAGAAAGACTGAAGGGGACTCTCTCTCTCTCTCTCTCTCTCTCTCTCTCTCTCTCTCTCTCTCTCTCTCTCTCTCTCTCTCTCTCTCTCTCTCTCTCTCTCTCTCTCTCTCCTTGACGGAGGTGGATTTGGGCTAAAGAATTGCATACATAAACTTCAGACTTAAAAATGTGAAATCACGTAAAACATCGGTTGATAAATATGCACCTTTCGAATGTACAATAAGTGAATTGTTTACAACTGCTTCGAGTGTATACTTGTCCAATTCTTTATTGCTTCCTAATTGCAGGATGTTCTGTGGTAATATTGATATTGTTGTTATAACACAACATATATTGTTGGTAGTAGTAAACGTGAATGTCTCCACAGCAATTATATACCGCTTTGAACATTAGAAAACGTGACTAGTTTTGTCATCTTTTATTTATTTCAAAAGTAGTGGTGCTATGGGAAAGTATTAAGTTTCTGTTCATTATTATTATTATTATTATTATTATTATTATTATTATTATTATTATTATTATTATTATTATTATTAGTAGTAGTAGTAGTAGTAGTAGTAGTAGTAGTAGTAGTAGTAGTACTTTCGTACTTGCTTTTTGAGCGCGTATTTAATTTTTCCATCTCCTCATTGTTCTCAAGGTATAATTGCAAAGGCCATAGAGCACTCGCACATTAATGAGAGGATTGTTACCGTCGTCAGAATGGTTCCCTCAAGTAAATTGCCTTTTTTCGTCGTATCCTTTTGTGCAATGCGAATCATTTCTTGCCGGAACAGTTGCCAGGTTCCATTGAGTTTGCGAAAGTAGTTGCTTGTCATTCATGCCATGGTAGGTTTTGTGGAATCGACTGGGTACGTCTCTCTCTCTCTCTCTCTCTCTCTCTCTCTCTCTCTCTCTCTCTCTCTCTCTCTCTCTCTCTTAATGTGTAATGTTTTTAGCCGAAAATATGTAACTGTCTTGTCATTAAAGGTTTTGTGGACTCGACTGAAAACCTCCATCTCTCTCTCTCTCTCTCTCTCTCTCTCTCTCTCTCTCTCTCTCTCTCTCTCTCTCTCTCTCTCTCAACGAAAATTAGGACTTAGCATTGACGTACAGTTAAGTAATGAATCTCTCTCTCTCTCTCTCTCAGCGGATATTAGGACTTTACATTGGCATAAAGTAAGTAATCTCTCTCTCTCTCTCTCTCTCTCAGGGAAAATTAGGACTTAACATTGACGTAAAGTTAGGTAATGAACCCATCTCTCTCTCTCTCTCTCTCTCTCTCTCTCTCAGGGAAAATTAGGACTTAACATTGACGTAAAGTTAGGTAATGAACCCATCTCTCTCTCTCTCTCCCTAAGTCTCAGCGAAAATTAGGACTTAGCATGGACGTAAAGTTAATTATTGAGTCCATCTCTCTCTCTCTCTCTCTCTCTCTCTCTCTCTCTCTCTCTCTCTCTCTCTCTCTCTCTCTCTCCAAATTTCTAATGATGCCCTCCGCCCACCTCATTCAGGTATTTCGTGTTTTTGACGGAAATTTCTCTTTAATACCCCATGATCTGACTCTTGTCAAGTGTACCAACTTCATTTGAAACTGGTTTTTGGGGAGACAACTTATGCACTCCTAAACTGGGAACACGATGTTCGTTGTATTAAAAAGTGTTAAGGAGATTTGTTATGTTGATACCAGGTGATATTGTTTCCTCTCTCTTGGCCCAGCGTTCGAGTCTCCGTCCGGCCAGTGAAGAATTAGAGGAATTTATTTTTGGTGATAGAAATTCATTTCTCGTCATAATGTGGTTCGGATTCCACAATAAGCTGTAGGTCCCGTTGCTAGGTAACCAATTGGTTCTTAGCCACGTAAAATAAAGTCTAATCCTTCGGGCCAGCCCTAGGAGAGCTGTTCATCAGCTCAGTGGTCTGGTTAAACTAAGATATACTTTCTCTCTCTCTCTCTCTCTCTCTCTCTCTCTCTCTCTCTCTCTCTCTCTCTCTCTCTCTCTCTATCAAAAAGGACGGAAGTTTTGTTTTTGTATTTTTCATTTTCATGGACCCCATAAACTTACAAATTCTCTCTCTCTCTCTCTCTCTCTCTCTCTCTCTCTCTCTCTCTCTCTCTCTCTCTCTCTCTCTCTCTCTGTGGGTGTTGGTGAAAAAGGAGAAAATAATTGTTGTGTAAGGTCGAAAAATATAAGGGACATTATTTAAATATAATCTCTCTCTCTCTCTCTCTCTCTCTCTCTCTCTCTCTCTCTCTCTCTCTCTCTCTCTCTCTCTCTCTGGGTCCCTTCGAAGAAATCTGTGAGAAATTGAAACTTGTTTATTGTATTTAAATCGTTCCCATCGATGAGTCAGTATACTGTTACCAATTTTTATTAACTGTCCATTTGTGCAAGCATTGTTATTATTATTATTATTATTATTATTATTATTATTATTATTATTATTATTATTATTATTATTATTATTAAAATTTCTTCCCATATTTTGGTCAAGTAGTGGTTTGGGAATGGTCCAGCAATCAATAGTAAGAATTACAGAATAATATTAGCAAAAATCTTTCCCATCTATAAGCCTATCTTTCCATCCTTAGGCCTATGAAAAAAAGGATGAAATTCCAAGTTTTATGTTTCCGGCTCCATATTTCTTGCGGTGAATACTCAGGATTCAAGTGATATTATCACATTAGTACCTGGGACATAGGCCTATCAAGAAGCAGTCCGGATACAAATATGGTTGTAATGGTTTTGGTAGAGTTTCTGTAATATTTGTAACGGAGAATTGTTGCTGTTTGATTTTCTTAAGAGAAGAAAGTTAGAATTTTGTAATTTTGTACAACGTTTATATGTTTACGTATATATGCATATTCATTAGCTTGGTTAAAATTTGTTAAAATTTTGCCAATTCTTTCAATAAAAGTTTCTTCGGAGTAAATTTATGTATGAAATTAACATATATACTTAAAATAATTATCATTATTTGTTTTATATGGTTGGCAGTTTTTCCAACTTCTTTTTTGGCTGTCATTATGGCTTAGTTCATGGTTTTCAATTTTCTTCAACTCGTATTTTGGTTTTCATCTTAGCTTGGTTTATGGTTGTGAATTTCTTTATATCATGTTTTATTATTTTTTTTTAAACTTTTATTTAAAATTAACAAAATTACAATATTTACATTATTTCAACAATTAAAACGTTGAACACAAGAATTTTTTTGTTACAATTTTCTTCAATTTTTCCCCCATACATAATTAACATAAACCATCTCACACTATTATTGGCATTTTTTGAATGGTTTATTGCTGTGATTTGCTTTATTGGTTTATGGTTATCATCTTTCCTAGCTTTATAATCCAGTCTTGGTTTCTCTTT